>NC_062978.1:10859197-11230456 GCF_023078275.1 Leguminivora glycinivorella
AAAGTTGCTAAGATATTTGGAATTGCACATAATTATTTGGAACAGAAATACCAAATACTAAGTACAAATACCTTTATTCTGTCAACTCGAAAACGTATTGATTTTTTTGGCAACCTAACCACTGACGTGCCACCAATCAGCCCGCTGTAGTGCGACGTATGCTTATTACGTTGTAGTATCTTGGCATTGTAATTGACCAACGCCTTTCATGGTACTCACACATTGAATACGTAAATAATAGAATTAGAAAATTGAACTGGATTTTTAAAACTCTTAGGCACATAGCGTTAAAGCCTCTTCTTAATCAACTGTATACTGCTCTAGCCCAATCTGTAATTTCTTATTGTATTACCGCTTGGGGTGGGGCAGCTAAAACCAAATTTCTTGAAGTAGAGAGGGGACAGAGAAGCTTGATTAAGGTCATGTATTTTAAACCTTTCAGATATTCGACGGAAGAGCTTTACAAATATTCTGAATTACTCTCAATCAGAAAGTTGTTTGTACTGCAGACAATTCTTAGAACACATAAATCCTTACCATACAAGCCTAATCTTATTAAGGCTGCTTTCAAAAAAAAACGTCAAAATAATGTAAAATTGGTAGTTTTAGTCGGTGAAATACTACACTTTCCGTTATCCAATAGATTTAAATAATTCAAATTTCAGTTAGAGCATCTTATTATCTTGATTTTTATAAGACTGGATTTTTGAAAACCAAGTCACTAAATTAATTATGATTTTTTCTCTAAAGCACGTTTAGAAAAATTCACGCGTAGAGCTGGATTAGTCGATCTTATTTGTAAAATTTGGACAATTTTGATAACTAAAACTGGTAAATTTATAATTCGTATACCCTGTACTACAATCTTCTCAGACTACATTTTTATTATAAGGTTTTAAAAAAGAGTAAACGAGGCTAAGTCGAAATCAATTTTTTTCAGAAATTACCTAAAATTAAGTGACAATTTCTTTAAAAATCTACATCACATCGAAATAATGTTTGTATTTAATGAATCTTCAACGTTTACTTAAATTGCTGATATGCCTTAGTGATTATAAATTGGTATTATTTATTTTTGGCAATTTTTTGAAAACGAGCCTTCACCGTGTAAGAGTAATTATTTATTAATGCCTTATATTTTGATTTATCTTACTGTTATTTATGATGAAAGTATTAAAGAATATCAATTGACTCATACTAGTCACTGGTTTCCGCCATGTTGGATTGTTATAAAAATGGCGGACATACAGTGACGGTAGCCAGTTCGAGTACAGACGAGTTGTAGTGAAGAAGTCTTGAATTATTTATTGTAAATTGGTTGTTAATATGTTTGTTATAAGCGAATAAAGTAAAGTGATGGTACAAGTAATAGTTTTCATCATCAACCCGGTAATGTCCCCAACAACCGGTACAATTATTACCACTTTTGGACATCTTCTTATATTTTGTTTGACCAAGTAGAAACAGTCGTATAATGTGATATATATTTGTAAACTACTCGCAAAGCCCTTTAATTTGATACCACACACGGTATGATCAAGCGCTCCGTTGCGATTTCAATGTTTTTCACACGAAAGCCCTCTTAATACAGGAAGGCGAAAACCAAATGTTGCACTGGTACCCCCCACTAAATCACGATTTGCAAGGATACAGTACAGCAAAGTCTCACCTCGTCTGTATAATAAAATTAATAATAAATTAGATATTTACCCCCTTCGATTATTTAAAATGTAAAAAAGTTGTGGCAGAATGGTTAAAGTCACAAAGCTATGATCAAGTGGAGACGCTCATTTTATAATACACAACAAATAGAGAATACATGCATACTCGTACATCCACAAAAATACGTATCACACACGCACCCACTCATACAATACACCCCCCCTACACACACACACACACCACACGCACGCACACACGCACACACGCACGCACACACACACACACACACACACACACGCACGCACGCACGCACGCACGCACGCACGCACGCACGCACGCACGCACGCACGCACGCACGCACGCACGCACGCACGCACGCACGCACGCACGCACGCACGCACGCACGCACGCACGCACGCACGCACGCACGCACGCACGCACGCACGCACGCACGCACGCACGCACGCACGCACGCACGCACGCACGCACGCGCACGCACGCACGCACGCACGCACGCACGCACGCACGCACGCACGCACGCACGCACGCACGCACGCACGCACGCACGCACGCACGCACGCACGCACGCACGCACGCACGCACGCACGCACGCACGCACGCACGCACGCACGCACGCACGCACGCACACACACACACACACACACACACACACACACACACACACACACACACACACACACACACACACACACACACACACGCACGCACATGCAAATTATATTAAACATGATTTTACTTTCTTTGATTATATTTTCGTTAGATTTATTTTTGTCAAAAGCATTGCATTTCTAAATTGTTAATTAAAATAATGTATACAAGTTGTTATGGGAGAGCGGGGTCTTCTGACACAGGTATTTTATACTTAATAGAGGACTCCAACCTATATAAATTGTTACCCCTACATTGTTTTACCAATAAAATATTTTTCATTTTCATTTCAGTAATTTCATTACATCTGGAAACATTGGGACCGATTCTGAAACCTAAGAGCCTGAGGTCCTGAGATAACAAATATTAAAAAAAAACAAACACGAATTGAAAAAACCTCTTCTTTCACATATTTTGAAGCCGGTTAAAAATAATGAGGTTGTAATAATAGTAATAATTAAGCACATACATTCAACCTACAATGTGAAGATAATAAAATAATGCGTAATATTTTTAGTTAGTAACATTTAGGAAGCGATCGCACGACGTACTCGTAGTAGTGTGCGTGTCTATTACGCATACATACAGCGAGCCAAGCCACGCCGCTCTAAATATCTAATCTGTACAAGCTAAAAGGTTGACACAGCCTTAAGAAAAATAAAATAAACTTCTTGTAGGTAGGTACCTAAAAGTGACGAAATCAGAAAGTGACAAAGTCAGAAAGTGGCAAACTCATGAAGTGACGAACCCAGAACGTGACAAAGTCAGAAAGTGGCGAACTCAGAAAGTGGCGAACTCAGAAAGTGACGAACTCAGAAAGTGGCGAACTCAGAAAGTGACGAACTCAGAAAGTGGCAATCTAAGAAAGTGACATTCTCAGAACGTGACGCTCTAAGAAAGTGGCATCCTCAGAACGTGGCATCCACAGAAAGTGGCGTCTTCAGAACGTGACCTAACCAGAAAGTGACTAGTAAAGAAAATGATGTACTCCGCCTAAAGGCATAATTGTAAAGTCAGTGACCACTTCATTGCATGTTTATTCGTTTATGATGAAAGTGTTAATTTATTATCTATACGCTTACTCCTAATCCTAACTAATTATGTCTGATACCTAGATATTTTTTGCACCATTAATAAATTAACATGCAAAAAATTGGTAACTTTTATATTAGGTACAGTCACAATCAATAGCACCCGATGAAATAACGCACCAAAAGTATCCGACATTCTGATTACTGTAATGTAGATAAATATCTATAGTTCACGGTTAGAAATGTCCTATGTTTACAGGATGGGCTTCTGAAGCTTTTGATACTGACTATACTCAGTTATATATTTTTTTATACCACGTCGCTGGCAAACAGGTACATGTACGGTTCGCCTAATGGAAAGCGGTCACCGTGCGTAACCCCTATGGATGCCTGTAACTCAAGGGGTATCACATGTCAAATTACTCATATAAAAAGAAAATAAATACATACACATACCTACAACAGCCGCTGGAGATCAATGGAACTTGTTTTGTGTTATGTACTGATATAGGGATTACCCTATTCGTTATAATAAAATATGGCATATAATTAACCGGGCAACTAAAATATTAAACGGGAAGTTAAGTCGGGCATACAATAATATAATTTGGCTGTGTTTTAATATTGTGGCGACAAAAAAAATATATGAGCCTCAAATATTAAGCATCATTATTATTGAAAAAACGGCAGCAAGTTTCAAGCAACAAAAATATTGCCGAGGAACATTAAACAATACTTTGGCGACTAAAATAATAATTGGCACCTAGTATTGTAAAGCGTAAGATTTTTAATATTTGTAGTCATCTAGATGTTAGCACCTAAATAATTATACCTGGCTCATCGTTTAAAGTAGTATTTAAATTGCGGAGGCAACTAAAAAAAATAATGGGAAGTAGGTTTTTTTTAAAACACATATAAAATCGTTTCTTTATGAAAACGGGTTGAAGGTTGCTAAGTACCGATGGTCTCATCGGAAGATCAGCACTGGAAGTCACCAGCAACACGCTGAGATGAGGCCATTTCGTGGCACTTCATTCCTTTCTGTCTTGTTGTTATTATGTGTATTTTGTCTTGCCTGTGTTCACGAATAAATGTTTATTCTATTCTATTCAAACATCGTATTTGCGACCCGTAAACCACGAGTAGTATTTAAATATCTCTATAAGGTAACGCGTACCAAATCATATTATAATGTTATAATAAGTACACAGCAAAAAGGAGTGTATAAGCTTCTAATGGGTCGGTAACGCGCATATTATACCCCTTGAGTTGCAGGCGTCCATAGGTTACGGTGACCACTTTCCATCAGGCCGATCGTATGCTTGTTTGCCACCGACGTGGTATTTAAAAAAATTACCATGATAATCGTATACTATAATATTACAAGAGCAGAATTATTTTCTGCTAGCAGAAAAGTGGGTTAGGGTTAGGTTATTTTTTTAGTAGAATATAAGTCCTACCAAATTTGCTATGGCATAATTCTTAGGTACTTTGTTTGAACAAAACAACGATAGCAAAGAGGAAATGAAATACAGTCCCAGATGCACCGTTAGGTACGACGACGAGCGAAGCGAGGAGGAGTGTTAGGTATCTTGCGTAAAAATCTACGGAAGTACTCTTAATTTAGAAGATTAGTTTGCTCATTAACATTATGCCAGCATAAGATTCGATAAAATTTGCGGAACGATTTATGCCAAAGCATATTCTGAGTAAGGTTTTCCTGCCAAAAAAATTAATCTTTCAGAGTGATGTTAAGACTGCGTAAGGCCGGCCTTAGATTCGATAGAGTAAACGTCATGAAAAGTTAAATTCATTGTATAGAGACGAAGTTGCCTGCACCCCCAAACACCTAATTTCTTACCCATAAGTATAATATTTTGTCGACCATTATATTTTATTAGAATCCTTTTTTTTTATTAAAATGATAGCTCAGGTGATGAGTGCCGATGTATAAATTTTAAATGTACTTTTTATGTTAATTTGCTATATAAATATTTAAAAAGAACTGTATATTTTATATTAATAGACAGCCGTTTTCCTATTAAACTGTATCTCTTAAGAGGCCGTCAATATCAAAAAGTAGAAAATCGTAAAATTGGTAGTTTTCTACGTCCGGTTTTAGTTTCAGTATATACTTATTGATAAGAAAAGCACTTGTTTTAAATAGCGCGTATTCTTATCTACAAAATCAGTAGTTAACATCAAGGAAAAGTTACTCCCTGAATTAATTATGATTTTTTTCCTGACGCTAGTTTAAGAAAACCCGCAAATAGTGCTCACGTCTGAGTGAGCTGAGCTCAATTTTGTATACTTTAGGTTGCTAAAATTGATGCTGTCGCATTACTTATATCCTAAACTAAAAATTCAGTAGTTTACATGTGTGTTATCATGCTACTAAAATACAGTAAATGGAAGTTAAACGACATCAATATTTGTCTAAAAATACTTCGAATCAAATGGCAATTACTTCGAAAAGCTTTTAGGCAAACAAAAGGCTTTCTTGATAATTATAAACTTTAAGTATGTGTATGCAAAATAGTGTGTAATACAAATCAGGAAACACTTCCAATTTTAGATACATACTTACTTAAAGTTGTAACTAAAATGCGATCGGCCCCTGTCGGCATCTTCATAAATTTGAATATGTACGACCGTGTTTTAGTTTTAAAATAATGTTATTTTATAAGATAGATAACTGGACTACAGAATTATTACCTTTTCATATTTTTCCTTACAAAGAGAACGAATAAAATCAATGTTGAATATAAACTTTCGTAAATTTTCCATACAAACGTCAAAACTGCGAACAGATTCTATTGAGTCAGACGCCCGATCGGGCTCGTTCGGAGCGGACGTGTCGCCAAATTTGCTCCAATGACATTGGTTTTTGACACTGGAAATCATATACGGATACAAAAAGATTGCCAGTGCTATGAATGTATTCAAAAGTAATAAGGTAAATAAATATCGTCACCTCTAAAAGAGTCTCAGTTTAAAATCGGTTTTTTTTGTGTTGTTTACTACTTATTATTGTTGAGAAATAAAAAAATATATGTAACTTTAATACAATGATAAGAAATGTAGGTATTTTTTGTCTTCTAAACTTTATTAAAATGAAAGAGTTTTAAAATTAATTTTAACTCGTTGGACTTTATTTTCATTATACTGGTCACATTATTTAGTGTGTCAGTGTCAGTGTGTGTAACATTCTCTTTCGCGAAGAGACATTCAGTGTGGCGTATGAAAAAACTAACAGAACTAATCATTATAATTATATTCTATAAACGATTATTTACGTAAATGGCGAAATTATTAATTGTAATAATATATTATCTTATCACAAAATTGTTCTGTATGACTTACCTTCTTACGTTCAATATAATTTTTAAATGGTGTTTGCACACGGGGCACGTAACCTTAGATTCAGACAACTTTAACTAAATTTTGAAAATTATTATTTTAATGAAGAATTCTATATATGGCAACAATTTTACATGTAAACTGACTGTCAACCTTCATACATAACCTCAACCTTTGTCTCAGTGCATTTATAACGGATGTTATAATGGCTAAACCGATCAGGAACAGTGAATTATTTTAATTCATTCGGAAAAGGGTTTAACCATTTATAATTAGAATAAACGAAGCACTGTTTTTTACACCAGAGTTGTTTTGATTTTATATGGTGTTTGCACAAATTTATTTTGAAAAATAATCGGAGTCAATTCGTGTGAGATGGTAACACTAAATTGACACTGTCCGCAATCTAAACACGCGGCAGCGTGTCAAGCCAAGTTCAAGTAACCGAACTGGCAGACAACATCGTGTGTTATATTACACGAACTATTTGGAGCCTCTATGGGCGTCCTCACAACAAAAACTATTTCACATAAACGTCTTAAATTTGGCTCTTATATTGATATTTGTGACATACATATTATGCGCCTGTCGTGATTGTTTCACCGGATGGTCTGATCGGAAGATTAGACCATTTCGTTGGATCTCCTTCTTGTTTATGTCTTATTATTTGTAACGTTTATTTTGTGTGTGTGTTAACGAATAAATTAATTATATTCTATTCTATTCTATTATAAAAGTTATAAGAAATGATATTTTATGTCATCAATTGTCATAAAACATTTTGAGGACTGCCATTGAACTTGGCACCCGTTTAGATCTCACTGCTTTTGTCCTTGACGCCAACAACCAAGGCATATATAATATTGAACTTGGCTCATATTTGCCTTTTTTGGTTTTGATGGGATTTTAACGTTACAACTGATCTTCAGTGAAACTATAGACCTGTCTTAAGTTCCTCTCACTTAGGTCACTGACCTCTTCCAGTAAATTGCGGTAGTGTGCGAAAAGTATGTTGGTGAGTGTGACGTGCGTTAGTGTGTGTTAATGGGGTAATTTGACAGATACTGAATTTTTACCCATCGTGACGGGCTCTTAAATTGTTTCCAATATAATAATTCAGTTGCCAAATAAATAGTTGGTACTCGCGTCTGAATAAACCGTAGCCGTAATGACATTAAAATGCTACCTCATATTGAAATAATTTGAGGCCCCATTTTAGTCGCCAAACTATTATTTTTGATACCCATTTCTATGGTTATTTAGTCGCCCGGTTAAATACGTGCCATAAAATATTCACTTCCCGCAGGAGTTCATCCCTATTTCAATTTCCTGTTTTCCACACGTTCTATAATTGCTATTTCGGTCTCTTGATATATGTACCTACCTTTAAAACCTGCTTGATAGAAATGAAAAGGGCTAGGCAAAATGATGAATATTAATAATCCTGACGAAAACACTCATGTTACAATGAATAGAGCTATGAATACGGTACGGTGTTATAGGACCCGGATTTGATTGTCCTTGAGGCGAAACCACGGGCGTTTGACATGTTTATTGTGTCTGGGTTCATGTGACATCATATACTCTGGTACGATGCTTAAGATGCTTTAAATAATTGATGGTTAAAGACAAAGTTTGTTTAAAATTCTATGATTTCGATATAGTATTTTATGCACGAGTATTTTTTGACTCAGTTAAACACCGTTGCATACAAAATTCTTTTTAGGTTTAGGTTTAAAGATCTTTATTTCTCAAAAGAATATTAAAATATTCACTAACATGAGACATGCATTTTAATAATATTGATTTTGTGGCGAGCGTTCACTTAACAACTTAACTATATAAGTACATACTTACAAAACTTAAATATTAAAAAACTTAAAAATAACAACTAAACAAATTAATTTTCTACTCCCGTGTTGTTATTCGTCATTTACAGTGTCGTGCATAAATCGTTAAAACTCTACATAAAAGATGCCCGCCCCCACCCGGCGCCCCGCGCACCCACGCATACGATATTGCTCTTAAAGTATTGTTAGGAAGCCTTTAAGGGATATAGCGGGGTTCGCGGGGCGCCGGGGGCTGGCGGCGGCGCGGGGGAGTGCGAGCGACAATGAGTGCAGGAACATTACAGAGGGGAGGCCGACAAGTAAAAATACAGGAAATAGTGCGATTTTTTTTTTATACATCGTCGGTGGCAAACAAGTATACGGTCCGCCTGATGTAAAGCGGTCACCGTAACCTATGGACGCCTGCAACTCAAACAGTGTCACATGCGCGTTGCCACAGAACTTAATTTAGATAGAAGAAACAAATTCATATATTTGTATAGGGGCCGAGCGTGTCAAATTTTGTACTGAAGTTGATTCTTGCCTGTAATTTTAAATATGTCTCAGGCTCTTGATTGTTCATAATTTTTGTGTTGTTACAATTGAATATCACGTAACGAGGCATTTTTTATGTTTTGGTTGACTTCAACTTACAAAAATTGACGCCCGAAAGCTGCAAGCTGCGAGTAAAGACGGACAACTCAGTGGATTTCACTGAGTTCATTTGACACGCTAAGTAGATACGTTTGCTTGATCTATGGTATATATGACATCTGTGCGCGTTGCCACCCCATTAGAAACTTGTACACTCCCTTTTGCTGTGTTAAGTACAATGTGTGTTGTGTTAAGTACACAGCAAAAAGGAGTGTACAAGTTCCAAGGAGGGTTCGGGTTGCCGACGACTCAAAGGACAATAGACGGAACAAGTTAGTTCCGTAAGTCCTCCCGTCATCAGCACACCGCACCCTCGTTGAGCTCTGGCAGCCTTACTCACCGGCAGGAACACAACACTATGAGTAGGGTCTAGTGCTATTTGGCTGCGGTCTTCTGTAAGGCGGAGGTACTTCCCCAGTTGGGCTCTGCTCTAGATTCGAGCGAGACGATATCCGCTGTGCTGTGCCCTACCACACAAAGCGGAATATCATTCGCTATGCCCTACCCCCTACTAATTTCACGATAGTTATTATAGAAAACTATTAAGAAGTAAGTGCATGGTCGTAGAAAAAGTATTGTATGCAACGGTGTTTAACTGAGTCAAAAAATACTCGTGGCGTCTTTATTAACAATTTTCGGCTTCGCCTCAAATTGTTACTCACACCACTCGTCTTTTTTGACCTCACTTAAACGCCAGTTGCATAAAATACTATTAAAATTTAGGTATTCCACAAATATGTATTATTGAAAACTCTTCTATTTTTGAATCACAACTTTCTTATGTTATTGTGACCCTAAGAGTTTTATTATCTGACAATATTTAACAACTTTGCGATGCATTGGAAAATTTTATCCAAAATGCAGTTAGTAGCATGCAGTTTTCATAGGAAAGTGCGCCAGATTCCTCGCTTTCTCATCCTATAACTGCTAAAAAATATACGCACTAAGGGCCGGTTGCACCAAACCTTCTGTCACCGTTAAAGCGTTCGTTAAATTTTATGGTATGGGAAGTTCCATAGACGTTTTCTGCGTGACGATGATGTGTCTGTCAAATGTGGTTGATGCAACTGGCCCTTAGTCTGTTAAATATTTATGCGTTTGAAGTGCAATTCTGTCCGTCTATCTGTTTTAGTTATAGAGAAAAAATAACAATTTAAAATAACAATTTAAAATAGGCCATTATAAAACCATTAAATTCTTACCTACTTAAAAACTCACTATAGCATCAGACCTCATGTTTTTAACCCCACCTCATGTTTTTGATGTAAAAACGACGGGGTGTTATAAGTTTGACGTGTTTGTCTGTCTGTCTGTCTGTGTGTGTCTGTCTGTGGCATCGTAGCTCCCGAACGGATGAACCCATTTAGATTTAGTTTTTTTTTGTTTGAAGCTGAGTTAGTCGGGAGTGCTCTTAGCCATGTTTCATGAAAATCGGTCCACTACGTCGAGGTTTTTCAAAATTTAAATTTAAATACATCTACTTTATAACCACACCTGTTGGGCGACCATTAGTTATGTAATGTCACACTCGTGTTAGCGCTATCAAAGTGATAAGCATCGTTCCCACCGCAAACATTATGGAGGATCCCCGAGACAATAAAATTATATTTAATAATGCAATTAACCGCTTAAAGCACTACAATGAAAAGTGTGACTTTTATTGATGTCTAACTATTCTAAATTGCTTTCGTTAACAAGGCCGTGAGTGGTTTTCGGTATAGTTTTTTTAATAGCTCGCGATAAAACAAATGTTTTAGAGTTTTTAAAACAATTAATATTGTTTGAAATCTGTCAGTATTATGCACTTAAAGTTGATAATATGGTAACTGTGGCAACCTAGGATTTCGGTAGGGGTTTTAAATTATCAAGTCAATTAAATCGAGGTTTCACTTAATTAACTGTTATAAAGCTAAAATAAATACTGCCCATGAAATTATTTTTACGTCTTCCGACAATGATCTTTTTCCAAAAAAACGTTACATATTTTAAAAAATCGTAACTAGTTTCCACAGAGGTTTCCCTTTAGCACATGTATATTAGCTTATTTATATCGTAATGAAAGTACCCTTGACGTTGATGCCTAGGTCGTTACGCACTTGGTCAGTTTTAAGTTTGACTCTAGTTCTGTAATACAAGTAAATAACTTGTCATTCTTCTAACATCTATAACCTTATATTGAATAATGAGAATTTATTTTCTCAGACCTATTTTTTGTATTTGAGCACGCAACGAATTAAAATGATAGCAGTTGATTACAGTTAAGCAATAGACAATGTCGCTGCAGTCGATCTATCCGTCGCGACCGGACAATCGCCTCTGCAACACTATTTTTACGCCAATCTTGGACTGTTGCCACCGCGCGTGCCCTCGCGCTATTAGACGCACCAAATCCCAACTCAAAAAAGTCATTTCCATTAAATATAATTACGAATTGACTAAATATTCCTCCAAAATCAATATAGCGGAATTCAACAAGTCTTTATTTTAGATAAACCGCGTTTAGTTCAGAGCGTGTGATACAAATAAACTGTAGTGTTTCTCGCTGAAACTTTCTCAGTCGGTTCGATGATGGCGCGGTGAGCGTCTCACGCGTCGGTCATGGCGCGTAACAGATGGACGCTAGCTCTAATTATAGTCTGCTTACCTATCCTAGCGACAGTGATAACCGCATTCCGTGTACGCGATTTACCTAGAAGTGGCGTTGATAGTGCAGACAAGGTTGCTAAACATAGTGTTAAAGATAGTGCCAAAAGTTACGAGGAACTGAAGAAAGCTGTAAGGGAGAAACAACAACTTATCAATCAAAAGGCCAACGCGAAATCGGGTACTGTATCAAAAATAGTCAGTGATAGTGCCGAGGATGATGATGATGACGACGACGATTTTGATATTATCAGAAGTGTTAATGCTGATAAATCTAAAGTGAGTTCTAAATTAAGTGCAGCAAAACATTCTAAAATAGATGATGATGTAGACAAAAATAAAGCTCAAAAAGGAAAAGTAGAAGAATTAACCAAGAAAGTTGAAACAAACATCAGAGAGGAGACAAAAAAGCTTATGAAAAGTCAAAACTCTCCATCAAAAATAATGATGACGACGATGACGAAGACGACGATGACGACGACGATGATGACGATGACGATGATGATGATGACGATGATGAAGGTAAAATTTCCTCCAGATTTGTAAAGAAAAAGCCAAAATCTGTTGAATTGGTTAAAAAAGAAGATCCAAAGAAAGACATAAAAGACAAAGTCAAATCGAGCATTAAGGTTGCCTATAGTGACAATGACGATGACGACGACGACGATGATGACGACGACGATGACGAAGAAGACGATGACGATGATGACGACGGTGATGGGAAAATGTCTAAAAAGAAAATATTAAAAGCTATTGATACTAAGAAAAAAGATGACTCAAAGCAAAGTTTAAAGAAAATTGACCTTAAAGATAAATCAAAACAAACTACATCTAAAAAAGACGTTAAGGGTGATGATGACGACGATGATGACGACGACGATGACGACGACGACGATGACGACGATGATGATAACGACGATAATATAAAGTTGAAGAAAGACCTCAATCAGAAGAGTTCAAGCGTAGCTCAAAAAAAAGATGTTGAAAAGTCAGCTCCGAAAAAAGATGCTGTAGCTCACAGTGTGAAACTTGATGAAAAAAAAGTAAAAGTAGATTCTACTAAACAAAGTGAGCCTAAAGTAAAGTCGGCAGATATCAAGAAGTCAGAACCACAGAAAGATAAAACACCCCCGCCAGCTAAAAAGGAAGATATCAAATCTAAAGTTGAACTTCCTAAAAAAGAGGGACACAAAGAAGAATCCAAAAAGCAAAAGGAATCTGTAACAGACACTGCCAAGCCCAAGTCACCTCCAAAACCAGAAGAAGGGAAAAAAGTTGACAAGAAATCAGAATCAAAGAAACCTGAGACTCCCAAACATAAAGGCTCTGAAGAGGATACTTCCCATAAAAAGGAAAAAGATGGCAAAAAGAAACCGAAGGAAATGGACAGTGAACCTAAAACTGTTCATATTATTGATCAATTAACAGATATGTTGTATCGAAGAAATATGTTAGCTAGTGAATTTGAAGATTTTTACGCTTTTCTACCGACTTTTGCTCCCAATTTTTCAAGGATTCATAATCCAGAGTGCAGACGGCATGGGCAAATCCTGTTACGGCAATTGCGCGGGACGAAACTATGGGCTTTGAATAGTAAGTAGTAAGTACGTAATTAAATAACTAACTTTTGCTCGGGCTTACTGTAAAATAAATTAGATGATCACAGCACAATTTAAAACAATAGGTACTAACATTCTTTATAATATAGTTTTAAATGATTCACGGTATTTTCATTAGACTTATATTGACCGGGATATAGTATATTCTTCTTAATTATTATTCTTTATAAGTTTTAATACTGCATGATTTATCAAAGTACATACCTACCTATCCACTTGTACTAAAGTTTAAACGAACGTGAATATTTCTTGAGAAGTTGTTAAGAAGACGCATACAATATTATATGACTCAAGTGGCAGAGTTGCACCAAAGTTGCATTGTTTTGATAAAAAGATTACATTTTGAGTAGTACCTACCTTTTTATTCAATAGTGATATAATACAAAGCTTTTCAGTCGAGTGCCATGTTTAGGCTATGAAGCTTGCTGAGTGGCCTAATATTTCGGTACGAGAGTGAAAAGCATAATTATATCACTATTTTATACAATACTTTTTCTATGAGTCATATTCATCATCAATGGACGAAAAATATCATCATTCAAGTTAAAATTAATGTTAATGGTGTCGTTCACCGTTGTATCAACATCGAATTACTTGGCAACCAATTGTTTGTAATAACCGTCTGTGATTGGTTGATAACGCGATAGATAAAAAAAAATGTGTTTCAGATGCTGAAAAAATTGCCAGGTATCGCAAATTAGTATAGAACTTGTGTGAAGTTCTATTTTTGAATTTTTTTCAGTTAACTAAAGTGAAGTGTAATGAAATATTATAGTTGACTAAGTGTCAAAGACTATCCAACACTGAAAAATCAGCACTTATAGTTTAGTCTGTGGTGTCCTAATTGACAGATTAAAGTCGACGAGTAGAAAAATTATATTATGTACTCATAAATAATATGCATTACGTTCTGTAATTAAGTACAACTTGATTTCATAAAATTGAAATATTAATTTTATGTTTAAACAATACAGTTCGATTTAAAAAATAATGAATTCAAAGTAATAAAATTGTTAACCGCGGCTATTAGCTTTAAATAAGTAAGTACAAAATACATATGCGTCATTACTATGTGACATCATTGTTAGATTTTTATTTTCGCCTGTGCCACTATTATATTATGTATGAATAAAACAGTATTATGATTTAGGTTGTGAATTAGCTAATACACTGAGTTTTGAGATGCTTGGAGTGAGCAGTCCGACAATTACAATCTACTTAGGCCGATAGTCCACTATCATATGTTTGTCATAGAAATAGTTTAGTAGTTTGATCTTGACATCTTGTATGAGTGAGATCACAGATGTCATATATACCATAGATCAAGCAAATGTATCTACTTAGCGTGTCAAATGAACTCAGTAAAATCCACTGAATTGTCCGTCTTAAATCGCGTTTTGCAACTTTCGAACGTCAATTTTTGTAAGTTGAAGTAAACAAAAATATTAAAAATGCCTCGTTACGTGATATTTTATAGCAACAACAAATTAATTATGAACACTCAAGGGCCTGAGACATATTTCAAATCACAGGCAAGTAAAAACTTCAGTACTAAATCTGACACACTCGGCCCCTATAGAAATAGATGAACTTGTTTCTTCTATCTAAATCTAGTTCTGTGAGAGATATTGTGACTAAATAAACATCTTGTTTTTTAACTAAATTAATATCACCAATGACATGCCTCTGCTATATTCTGCAAAAAATCGGGATAGAATCAAGACTATACAAGTTGCCAGCGTTTCTTCGGCATGCCTGCATTACAACGGCTATTTATTTATAGTGGCACTGTTTCGACCGTTTCGGCAACAGATGTTGCGCGGGGAAAAATCATAAATAACCATACTACGGTTAGTTTCAAGGCCTGCCCTAGCTTATAAATTTGCTCACGACCGCAGGCCTCGAATAATATACAGGGTGATCCAAGAAACGTAGCAAGAATATCTTACGAATGCGATTTTTTTGAATGCGGAAAACTGAATATTTTATGTTGTTTGTTATTTGGGTGAATCAACTTTTTTTGCCAGTTATTGCTATGGTTACGGTCCCCTGAGTCACGTTGGTTTTGGCAAACATGCATTTTTCCGGTGTCAACAAACCCTTTCCCTAATTTGCCACCTACAACATGGACTACATGCATGCTTGCATAATTTCAGTAGCATAATTTTGCATAAAACAAGCGTGACTCAGGGGACCGTAACCATGGCCATAACAGGCAAGAAAATGTTGATTCACCCATTTACGATATGAATGCTGCATGGACTTAAAAATACAATATTGCCATTATACTCTTTGAATTATCCTGAATGATGGGTAAAGTAGATATAAATGAAAAGAATATATCAGCAATTCCCGTCAACTTTGTACAAAAATTAAGGGAAAAGTTAAATTTGTTTTTATTAATTCCTATTTTGTTACCAAGATTTTGTTGATTAATTGAGATTTTATTAAGTTTTATTTCGTCATTAAGGTTCTCTAGTATCTATATTTTCTTAATTATAACAATTATCCTGTATATATCTTACGAAAGTCGAATTATATTACTAAATGTTGCTAACAAAATAGGATCAATTAAAATTTGCTGACGTGGCATTGTACAAAGTTGACGGGAATTGCTGACGTAAGGTAACTAGATAGCAATTTAGGTTGCCGTACAACTTTAAAAAGTTTGTGTTGAACACAAGATGTTCTTGTATTTGTACAGTTAGCATTATTTATTTTTAACCCCCGACACAAAAACGACGGGCTGTTATAAGTTTGACGTGTCTGACTGTCTGTCTGTGGCCTCGTAGCTCTCGAACGGATGAACCGATTTTGATTTAGTTTTTTTTTGTTTGAAAGCTGAATGTTCGGGAGTGTTCTTAGCCATGTTTCATGACAATCTGTCCACTATGTATGGGGCTTTTTCAAATATTTTTTTTTTAACTTAAGCAACTAATAAAACATAGAAAAAGTAATTTGCAAACATTTTAAACTTCGCTTACTACGTTCAATTCAACGCGCTAATAGCATTAAGCACGTGTTGTCAATTCGTTACATGTTTTTTGCATGCGTATTTTTTTATTTGTAGATAAATAAAATTGTATTTACTCAGCTTGATGAATTCAACTAATTTTATTAGTGACGGTATTTTTAACCCCCGACGCAAAAACGACGCGGTGTTATAAGTTTGACGTATCTGTCTGTCTGTCAGTTTGTCTTTCTGTGTGTATGTGTCTGTCTGTGGCATCGTAGCTCCCGAACGGATGAACCGATTTATATTTAGTTTTTTTTTTGTATGAAAACTGAGGTAGTCGAGAGTGTTCTTAGCCATGTTTCCTGAAAATCGGTCCACTAACTGTCGGGGTTTTTTTCAAAATTTTAATTTTGTGGTTAGGTCTACTAGTGGAAATCATGACCCGATAACGTGGTTTACCTGTTTGTTTTTTCTATAGTACATCCGCCATCAGATACATATATCGTAACGCCCGAGGAGCTCAAAATATATGAACACTCACTATAACTACAATAGAAGCGTGTCCACTGTCCAGGTAGCACCAGGGGCGGCTCACTCCGCGATTCTATCGCCGCGCTACAAGTACATGCTGGCGGCCGCGAGTTCGCGGCCTACTCAGGGGTGGCGCGCGTTCTCACGGAACGCATGTTCACATTTTCTATTGTTACTTTACGTCGCGAGTTTTTTTTAAGGTTCATATGCGATGTCCGCGTGTGGAATGGCTAATAATGCTTAGTTAATCGTAAATTATAAATGCAGACATCAATCGCAATGAAAAAATCAACAGTGATCGACTCTGGCCAACGTGGGACTCGAACCCACATCCTTGGATTGCCGGTCCAATGCGTTACCAATTGCGCCAGCCGACCATCCGTCCATGACTGCGAATTTAACCATTGCGACTGTAATGTAATGGTCGGGAGGTTAGTCTTGCGCCGATGCAAGTCCTCAGGGTTGGCTAGGGTTGTAAACCTTGGAATGTAGATGTCGCTGGTGATGCATGACTACGTCACGGTGACGTAGTCGTGCATTACAGTCGCAATGGTTAAATTTGCAGCACAGAACACCCCACTAGAAGCCAAATGCAAGCGATATTGTTCGAGACGCAAATCACCAATCCTTGCGGGGTGAGGCGGGCGCGCACGGTGCTGCCATTGGTCGTTTCAAATAATGGCGCGCCTTTATGATTAGCAGTAGGGATGGGAATGGGACATGTCTATTATAGACATGGTACCGGTACCAGTACTGTGGTGAATTTGTTTTGCAACAAATTATAATATTATAATTAAATTATAATAAGGCCTAGTTACCCTTCGGGTTGGAAGGTCAGATGGCAGTCGCTTTCATAAAACTAGTGCCTACGCCAAATCTTGGTAGTAGTTTCCAAAGCGGACCCCAGGCTCCCATGAGCCGTGGCGAATGCCGATGCCGGGATAACGCAAGGAGGATGATAATTGTGATAGCATCTCAATAAAAATCATTCTAGTAACTAATAACTAAACTGTGCATTTTTACTTACGTTTACTAAGTTAAATAACCAACTAAATATTCTAAACTAATCAATGAACTAAATACCACTACAGACTCTACAGATTCTAGATAATTATTCACTATTACAAATCTGCTTTCTTTATATTTCATAAAATGGTAGCACATGGTACGAACGGCAGTACGAAGTTCCCGCAACAGACATAAACTAACATGGCCCCATGCCTAGTCGTTTACGTGAAAGGGATAGCATATCACATTGTTAACTCGGTAAAGAGGGATGGACGCGCCTCGGCGCCGCTCAGCACAACCATATTGACCAGTATAAATGAACTCCGCGGACAATAAACAATATTCAACAAAATAATTAATTTGACTTAACTGTGGAATGTTGTTCCATCTTTTTTACATGTAGAAGTGTTAGAAGACTTGCCACACCACTTTATGCTGTAAGAGACCATTGTTTGCAACCAAAATTGATTATTTAAGATTTTTTCCCGAGCGGACACGGACACTGTTAGCGGGTCGTATACTTGGGCGCTACTGATCGGTGTCGCACGCGTTCAAACTTTTATAAACCTGATTTGTCGTATGCTTGGTGACCGCGAGTCGCCCTGTAAGGGCCATCTTGTTGTATTGATCTGTGATTTGCAGTCATGGACGGATGGTCGGCTGGCGCAATTGGTAACGCATTGGACCGGCAATCCAAGGATGTGGGTTCGAGTCCCACGTTGGCCAGAGTCGATCACTGTTGATTTTTTCATTGCGATTGATGTCTGCATTTATAATTTTCGATTTATAAAGTGGTACGTTCCACAAGAAAAAAGGAAAAATCCATATGTTTATATTTAAAAAACATATGGATTATTAACAATGCTTAGTTCAATAGACATCATCAATAAAATAAATACCATAAGACAATCTTACACAGAACAGACCTACTATTGATTACGTCCCACGGAAAAGTTCAAGGCTTATGATGTTGGTATTTAAACAAAAAGATATAAATACTGTATATATACCTAGAAAGTACCCAAGACTTGAATATAATATATAACATTTTATCTGAGTATTAATTCGTTTTAATCCATAGGCAACCCTATCGCTGGACGCCGCGCATGTTCGGCTCGTTTCATTGTAATAATTTTGTAGGCATTTAAAAGGGCGGCATTTCGTGAACATCAGAGCAGTGGGCCTTCTGTACTTGTACTATTATAATTATATTCTGTGGTAGATAAGCAAACGGATGGACTAATATACTGTACTAGCTTTTGCCCGCAGCTTCGCTCGCGTTAAATTCAAATACTGCTGAATGCGAACAACCCCCCCTCCCCCTCCAATTTTAGGGAAGTGGGGGTTAGAAAGAGACAAAAAGTAACCTATGTCTCTCTCTATCCCTTCAACTATCTCCACTTAAAAGATCACGTCAATTCGTCGCTCCGTTTTGCCGTGAAAGATGTACAAACAAACAGACACACACACTTCCCCATATTTTAATATTAGTATGGATTATAAACGAAACGAAATCCAGTCATACAGTGTCAATTCACTTTTTTTTTAGGACACACTGTTTAGTCTTCCAATCATTTGAATTAATTTATTATCTAAGACTAACGATTTTAAACGCTTCAACAAAAATCTTGGCATCGTTAAAACATCTTACACTTCATAAAAAATAAATACCGATGTCCACCGTATGTCACCTTTCTAATAGCTCATTCACCTCTGCACATGTGTTAGCTAGGTTATGGCTGCAAAGAATAAACTAACAGCACCTACTTTTTTTTAATTTTAATATAAACTTGCAGTTTTATTTATGGTAACGAACATGGGTACATCATTTAAACTTATTCACACTTACAAAAGTATAATGTTGAAAGAGGGAACGTTTAAGGGCTGTCTTTGGAGTTAGGCTTCGCTCGCGATAAATTCGAAAACTTCCACCCCCATTTATGGAAGTGAAGGATTTTAGGGAAGTGGGGGAGTAGAAAAAGACAAAAAGTAGTCTAAGTCACTCTCCATTCCTTTAACTACCTCCACTTAAAAATCAGGACAATTCGTCGCTCCGTTTTGCCGTGAGAGGCGGACAAACAAACAGACACACACACTTTCCCATTTATAATATTAGTATGGATTACCGACGTTTTACGTCAGATAATAACTGCGCTAATCTAAAGAGCCTTGTCACCATTGAGTGGAGGAAATTATACTCCATTTCAGCTTTACAACAAATAGTTACACAAACTTAACACCTTTGCGTGCAATGGCTCCCAGAGGACCGAAAACTGAGTAGTGTCTAAACACATTTCGTAACTAGACCTTACGCTTTATTACATAAGGTTTATAATAGTAAATATCTCTAAAGAAATAAAAGCTTTAGTGTCAGAATACGTTGGTTTAGCTAGAGTAGCCTATCGTATGTTTTAAACTAAAATGTTCAAAAGGCAAAGGACGACATATGATATAGAATCAAAGCTAACGTTCATTGTTTTGTTGTTTGTTGTAATATCTTATACTTTTAAACGAGCAATTCTTGTATATTTATTTATTTATTTATTTATATATTTATTTACACTGACGATCTCGGAAACCGCTCTAACGATTTCGCAGAAATTTGTTGTGGGGGTTTTTGGGGGTGAAAAATCGGTCTAACTTATCCTTAGGTCCCGGAAAACGCGAATTTTCGAGTTTTCATGCGTTTTTCTTCGCGCGCCATCTCGTGTGCAGTAGTTGTACTGTTAAGACAGAATTCTTTCGGTCGATGTAAGTACTATTTATTGCAAACACTAGATGGCGACACAGGTCAAGGCTAAAACGAATAGAAAAATACACTATTTGAGTTTTTGTGGCGAAATGCGCGCCATCTCGTGTGGAGTAGTTGTGTTGTTAAGGCTGAGAATTCTTTCGCTCGATGTAGGTACTATTCATTTTTGAACTAGATGGCGACACATGTCAAGGATACGAAACAGAACCGAGCGAAGCTCGGTTGCCCAGATATTATATATATATATATATCGTTGTGTGAGTACCCACAACACGAGCCTTCTTGAGGTTACCGTGGAACTCTGTCAATCTGTGTAACAAGTCCTGTAATGAATTTTTTATGAATATAACCGAAGTATTTACCATCAGATTTTGACGTTTCACCTAGCGTAAACGCCACGGAAACTGTACGTAATTTTTGGCTTTAGTCAATATCTGTTTGAGGCTTTGAGGGCGCTGTTCACTTTCTCCATAATAGAATGTCATTTTCCATAATTTTTATCAAGTCACGTTTTTAAAACCTCAAAAACAAGGTAGTCGGTCAGCAGTCCGTAATTTCAAAATCGTACGTGGAAATTTAAAACAAAAACTTTGCAGATTACTGTTTAATGTATTTCTACTCTGTAAGTGTACTCAACTAGCATTTATAATTCCAGTGCTAGACGCGTCAGCGAAGATTCCCTCGGGCATCCTCCAAGGCAACGGCATTCAGCTGGGCGACTTCGACCAGTGCCTAGGAAGCCGGGCTCGAGTCCAACTGGAGACGGGAAGCGTGGTCAAGGTCCAGGGGAAGTACTGCTTGGCCCGCCTGGACGTGAAAGCTGAACACGAAGAGCTGGAGGTGCCGGTCCATCTGGCGCAGGCCAAGAACCTGATCAGGAGCCGGATTGATGATGTGAGTTTTAGTATTAGTGGTGGAGGTCAATTGAAGAACCCCTTGTTACCCGTCGGGTTGGAAGGTCAGGTGGTAGTCGCTTTTGAAAAACTAGAGCCTACATCAAACCTTGGGGTTAGTTATCAAAAGCGGACCATAGGCTCCCATGAGAAAATACCGGGATAACGCAAAGAGGATGATGAGGTCAATTGATGAATCGTTTCGAATTATTAGCGGATGAAACAACGCACCAAAAGTATGCCAGACATCCCGAATAACTTTTCTAATAAGTATATGTAGATAAATCTGTACCGTTCGTGGTCAGAAATGTCAAAGTATAACATTCTATGTAAGTATGACAGAATTCACAGAATGGTACATAGTTGCTTCTAAGACGTTATTTGATCCACTTCTTTGATGCTGGCTGTAGCTACTCCTTAAGTTTAAAGAACAGGGGCGGAACCTGTATTCTTGTAACCTACGTTCCCGTTTTGGGATAATTCAATAAACGATTCCATACAGAACTTGAACCTCGTGGGCCCAGAGTGGGTGGGTTAAGAATTTCACCACACCCTTTCTTCGTGCGGGAGTTGTGGAAATCGATTGTGTGATATAGGTTCAATTGTGGCTTGTGGCATGGGATATGGGCTAGCAACCTGTTACTGTAATGTCACAAGTTCATTTTCCTTCAACCCTCTAATTACTAAGAGTTTCATTGAAACTTGAGCAGTTTCATGTGCTTATGGGTATGGGCGTAAGTTTATGTACCTATGTAATGTCTACAAAACTTTAAACAAACATTGCTTACCCTAAATGCATAATATACGCTTTGCGCCTATGTTTGCTAAGGACCCCTTGTGGGAAATAAATACTTATTTCCTGAAAATGAATTACGTCATGGCTACTGGTTGAAGAAATAAATCTCTCTCAAGGGCTGAAAGAATTTAAACCGACAAGGAAGTTTTGTGAAATAAGTCTTGATAATTAGATTTGATCAGACCTCAGGTGCTGTTTGAGAGCCAAGGTGATTATGCTGGAACTACAGCAGTAAAGTGAATAATTTTGCTTTAATTTCGTTTTGAGACCATAAAAGAAGCCAAAGAATATTTTTATTGCATACACAAAGATTTGACATTTTGTGGGTGCAAAACAATTTAATGTCGAGTTAAATATTTGGGTGGCATTTAACTTTTCCATATTAATTACTTATTATGTTTAGTTTATACGCTCAAGTTGGCACTTTGGTAAAGTGGGGTGATAGGTACCTATGATAGAGTGTTCGGAATGTTCGAATCGATTAGGACCAATTTATTCGACTTTTATATTTTTTTCCGCTTTCAGCGGCATTCTTCATTAAGTTATTAATTTTAGTCCCATTGTACGGGACCCGTACAATAGTCGAAGGGGCGAATGTAAAGTATAGTAAACAAAATTCAGGTACAATAAGAACCTCGGAACCTCTAAAAAAAATTGGCTGTATTTAAGCTGTTTGACGTGGACATTTTCCACCGGTAACTTTTGCTGTTTCGGGTTCGGCCTAGACATGGGCGCTGACGGGTAAATACCGGGAAAATACCCATATCTACCCAATCTACCCGGTATTTACCCGTATCTACCCAAATGAGCGGGTATAAAAAATAATCTATGAAATTAAAGATTATTCTTAATTTACATGACTGAAATATATTTTTCTACTAAAATGAATATATATATTTGACAAACTAATATTAAAATGTTAACAGAAATTCCAAATATGCCAATATATCATGTGTAATTTACCACATTCAATTAAAAAGTTGTATTCCCCAGATGTTTTAGGCCCACTAAGTATTCAAATAACTTACGTAACTTAAACACGGTGGACAGACAAATGCAAATTCATTAGCCAATAAGGTCACAGCTTTGCAAAACGCCAGGTAGGTGCATCCGTATTGAAAGGGTGCAATAAGTCACTTGACCGGTCAGTTACTTTTTTTTATTTTTATTTATGGGATACTTATACTTTAGTTTGTACTTAGCTAAACAAGCGCCACGTCCATGTGTGATTTTAATTAACACTTGCTTTGAATTCGGACTGTAATAATGCCTTCTATGTGACTTCGGCTAGATACTGGACTTCGGCTAGATAGTAGGCTTTACCAAACAACCGTACGCCAAGTAACATTTTAGTGTTATAATTTTTGTTTTCGACGCTAAAAGCTACTATAGATGTCGTATAAAGGTTTTTGGCGTGACCGCCTGTCGTATAAAAGCCTCCAGTAACACCTTTTAGCTCTATAAGCTTATACCGCTAAAAGGTGTTATTAGGAAGTGATGTAAACGTTTAAACAGGATCAAATATTACTATAGGTCTATATTATTGTATAATAGTGTTAGGAATCACTGCTATGCAATCAATTTGCGCTATTAAGGTTCCCGACAAGCCGCTATAGTTGTTGAGTTATACAGCTAAAAGGTGTTATTAGGAAGTGATGTAAACGTTTATATTACCATTTTATAGAGCCTCTATAGGCCTGGTCTATAACAGGATCAAATATGACTATTATAGAACAATATTACTGTATAATGGTGTTTGAAATCGCTGTTATGCAATCAATTTGCGCTACTAAGGTTCCCGACGAGCCGCTATAGTTGTTGTATTATACAGCTAAAAGGTGTTATTAGGAAGTGATGTAAACGTTTATATCACCATTTTATAGAGCCGCTATAGGCCTGGTCTATAACAGGATCAAATAACCTACTAAAGAACAATATTATTGTATAATAGTGTTAGGAATCACTGTTATGCTATCAATTTGCGCTATTAAGGTTCCCAACAAGCCGCTTATAGTATTTTTAGTAGTTGTGTTTTAACAGATTTAAAAGCTAACTATACCACTATTTTGGGATATAGTGGCTTTGGAAAACACTGCTATAGTATTTAACACTGTAGTAGTGATATGAATACCATTATAGAGCTATTTTGCTGTATAATGAAGTTTTCAGGATACGTTTATATAGCTTTCAAAAGGTTATCGCGATATATAGTTACTCATGAAATAAAACTATGGAAACGGATTAAATCGCGTATAATGAATTTAAAATGGGATGTATTTTAAATTCATTTTACGCGATTTAATCCGTTTCCATAGTTTTATTTCATTAGCTTTGAAAAGGTTATAGTCGTTTTCCAATGCCTTTTATATCTCATCTCATCGCCGTATACGCCACAAATACTCTTTTATATCACAGACCTGTTGAATAATGGTTTCGGTATCTCTTTTAAAACACAATAGCGTTATAGCTGAGTTTACTATATGTTTTATAAACCAAATCAGATACATAAGAGTAGAAAACGATTACTTTTAAATGATAATTTTGACCTTAAAAGGCTGTTTTATGGTGTTTATACATCGTTATTATGAAATCAGGCCAAAGATGCGGTATCTGGTTCCGTACAGTGTTTTTCTAGAAATTAACTTTAAAAATACACATAGTGACCAATTGTAGTTTAGATTTGTCATACTAAAAAGAAAACAACATTTGTTAATACTGTTTAAAAGATCTTTCTATAGTAAAACATTGAAAACAAGTGTTGTTTTCTATATAAAGAACTTTATAAGTTAAACTGGATCATAGTTAAATTCTCATGCAACCCTAATTGAATCCACGATGGCGGGCTTATGGCAGTGAATGCGTATGATAAGTGATATAGTCGAACTATAAAAGCGTATGTTTTACTTCTTGGATCCATAGTAGAAACTATGGTGCCAATAATTTTATTGTATTAAATTATATTTATTTATTTTATTCAAAACATGTATAAATCGAGGGCGCATTTAAAATACTCCATTAAACTAATATTCTTTTAACGGTAAAATTTCCATCGCATACCTTTTTGCGGTAATGATGGAAGTATACGAAATCCAAATTATGTTAATTGACACTAAACTTCACAACTTCACACGCCACTTTTCATTAAGTTCCTCGTTTAGAACAGTTTTTGTTAAATATTACACACATTAAATTATTTTAGAAATTTCGCATTAAAAGGGACGGCAACTGCTATTATAGAACAAAATAACCTGTATAACGGAATCTCAAATGCTACTATAGCATAAATTGATACTATAATAGCGGTACTGTGTCCTCTATGTCAACAAATTAGCACAATAGTCATCATTACATCACCATTATAGACCTTAAACGTCACGGATGATACTGCTATAGGCCTATTATATCACTAAATGGCTGCATAATTGCGCCAAATCGGCTCTACAGTACCAATATAGACTATTTATAGGACCATTTAGTGTGATTTAATTTGGTGTCCTCGACCACTATAGGACCAGAAATTGTTACTTGAGAGGAACTATAACAAGCACACAAAATTTCATCCCCATCGGTTCAGCCGTTGGTAACAAACACACAAGCATGTCAATGATATTTAAGAAATTCCTTATTCAATACGAATACTTCGATATATGTTTATAGAACTATATTAATAAAATATAAATATATTATACAATACCAAGAAAACATTTTTTCACGATTAAATTCAATTTATGACCCATTTTATTACAATATTTATTTATACCCACCCATTAGGGTAGAAAAGGTAAATATCGGGTAGATTGGGTAAATACCCGGTAAATACCCGATATCTACCCCGGGTATTTTCCCGCCGCCCATCTCTAGTTCGGCCCGTCAGTTGTTCAGTACCTATACATATAAATCAGTGACCCGGTAAATTATATGAGGTTGGAGATGAAACCTGTATTAGGTACTAAGTCATATAATCATTCGTTCAGCCAGGTCACTTCGTGCCGCGTTTCTCGACGCTGAGCTGGGGTGTGTGCGTGCCCTCGCCCTGCAACCCCGAAGATGCGGAAGTGGTCATCAAGGACTCGCTCAAGCATTACCAGCACACCAGCGGTCTGGTCATCAGGGTCAAGATCGATGAGAGGGACTGTCACGTCTATGAGTCGTCGTGGGATGAGTGGTTTGAGCTTCCGACTGTTTTGACGCTGTAAGTTCTTAGTACATCACGATTTTTTAACTACTCACGTGCTTTCAGTAGCTGTGGCTACATAGCGGAGTTGAATTAATTTTATGTCACAGCAACTTAGAGCGCCTTTTATGTACCTATGAAAAACCAAATCGAGTGAGTGGCTAATCATTAAATGCTACCTATTCAGTTGTAAATCTTTGGACAAAAAGTGCAAGTTCTAAGGGATAATATTTGTTAGATAATTAATTACCAGTCTGGATCGTTTTTGTCTGGACTTTTATTGTGAACTAATAACGAAATTAGTCAATGGAAATCAATTTGTCACTGTTATCATGTTAAACTATCAGAGAGCCCTGATTTATTTAATATTCGGTGGTTACCAATTGCTACCTTATTTGCACTATTGTATAAAATAAAATAGTTCCACGTAGGAATTAAGTTTCCTAGAAAATAATATGGATATGGCGTATTTTGTGGTTTAGTAACGAAATGTTAATATCTTCAATTGCCAAAAAAACGTGTGTCACACGGAATCTCGAAATCGCATGATATATAGGTAGCTCACGTAACAGTTTTGAATGATTCATGGTTAGTTCCGTTTCACTAAAGTCATATTGACCGGGATGTTCCCGTGACCGTGATGCATGTAACTGCACCGAAATATCGGGAATACAAAAACGGTGCTACATCTACATATCCCGATTCCCGAGCCAATAGTGGCTCATAGGTGTACATTGGAAAACGAATCGAGGCGTTGTAATTTGTTTAGGTAAAATACCCGCTTGGCACGTTGTTCATAATCCCATACCTAAAGGTACAATGAGGCTCTAAAACATTTACTTTATTTTATCAGCTGCAAAAGTGCATGGCGAATTTATCAATTCATTCATAATTTCTTCATGTACTTTTGCAGCTGATAGTACCGGCGTGGTACAGATCAATACACCGTGTTTTTTTTGTTTTCCGTTAAATTCATGTTAGTCGTTAGATTCGTTATCAGGAACCATCCTGTATATATATTAACTTTTAGTTAAATACGCAAAAAACTTTTTCTCGTCGTTTTAATACGTAATAAATAAATTAATTAGTGTGAGACCCTTAATAATAATATTCAAATTAGTGTCAAGTGATTGACGGCACATGTCAAATTCAATTCAATTCAATTCAAAATATCTTTATTCATGTAGGCCTAGTTACAAGCTCTTATGAATAGCTCAAAACAAATAACATTGGGAAATGGTAAAGGCACACACTTGTTCAGTAATTATTTTTATTTTTTTAATAACTCGATGACCGTAAGAGTTAGGCAGCGGTGAGCTATCAATATCGCAGTGTATCTTTTATTTGCACGGGAGTTCTTATCTTTTGTTCGTTTCTATAGCCCATAGCTCATAGCTTACTAGCTCGCGGTGGGACCAGTGCCTTAAGAAGCTAGTTTCTTAGAGAAATTGATTGTATTTGGTCTAAAGAACCATACCTTAAAGTTAACGGAATTCAATAAAAACAGGGTGTATAATATGTCTAGTACTAGTAGTACAATAGCGTAAGAGCTCACAAATATCTCAACACAGTAGGTAGCTTTAAAATGTATCTTCCAATATTTGTGAGCAGTTTGTTTTAGCCCACAGTTTACATTTAGGTAATACGAGTTTTCTAGTTTATATACCTACATTTGATGTTATATCTATGCGCATGCTTCTTCCCAGATCGTTCTACGCTGTCATCATTCTCCTGGTCCTCATAGCCACGGTTCAGGACTATCTGTCCAGTGGAAGTTCTGAGGAGCCGCCAAGTGAAGATGCAGACGACAAGGCAGAGTGCGACCAGGAGGCCGAAGAAGGAGAGAAAGAGAAAGAAGATGCTCCTAAAACAGGTAGGTGTTTCTAGGGTTACGAAAGTTATAAATACGGAATGAGAATAATACACACGGTGCATCGGTGTGAGAACTCGTATACAATCTGTAATAGGTACTTCTTTGACGAGAAAAAAGTTTTTTTTAAGTCTATCTAGGTCTTGATGCGAATATCGTATAGCATTAAATTGTTGCGAAAAGAATACCGATATTACCTACTTGCAAAATTGTGTATCTAGTACTAGCCAAATAAATATTCGCATAACATTTTAATGACGTATTAAAACACATTGGTATCGTATCGGTTAAAAAGTTAAATTTTCTCAAAAATTAAGCCATGTTTTTGTTAGGTTTCCTTCTTCAAAAATAATTAAGGAAATTGAGCCCGACTAAAAAAAACATTGGTATCGTATCGGTTAAAAAGTAAAATTTTCTCAAAAATTAAGCCATGTCTTTGTTAGGTTTCCTTCTCCAAAAATAATTAAGGAAATTGAGCCCGACTAAATGCCGGGAAAGATTGTAAAAACGAACTTGTATTTTTTACCTAAATATATACACGTGCAATCAAAACAAGGGATGTCGAAATAGTTCAATGCTACCCTAGGTCAAGTTTACACTTCAAGAATGTATTGACAGAAAACAATAAGACTTGACCCTCTGATAGTTGCAACAGCCCATACACTACACTACGCATAGGTAATTTATGTTAAATAACTACTCGTCGTTGCTCTGTCAGCTGAATAACCTTGTGAACATAGCTTAGGTAAACCTAAACTTGCTGATAATAACAAAACCATATCTGTTATTTAGGTACATCTTTAAAGGTAATCTACGTGTAATAAATCAATCAATCAATCAATCAAATGGCCCCAGCTCCACGCAAGACTCTGATCTAATCTGAAGACTGCGATCTGGAATACTAATATTCCTTGACGGGAAAAACATTGTTTTTAAATATTTACAGTTTAAAAAAACCGGCCAAGAGCGTGTCGGGCCACGCTAACCCTACAAGGGTTTCGTAGTTTCCCGTAATTTTTTAAAAACTGTTCAACCTATCAAGCTCAAAATAATTTTCCTAGAAAGTCTTTATAAAGTTCCACTTTTGTGATTTTTTCATATTTTTTAAACTTATGATTCAAAAGTTAGAGGGGACACACACACATTTTTTTTACTTATGAGCATTATCAAAAAAATATTTTAGTAAACCCATATTCATCTTTAAATACCTATCCATCAATATTTTTAATTTATATCAGTGTTTGACGGTGTATGATTAGTACCAATAAATGTATCTGTCTATCTATCTATCTATCCCTTAAATGCATAGTGATGTATATATGCATCATGCATTTTTGACTTTATTGACAGCATGTCAAAATTCAAATTTGAATAAATCTTTGTCAAGGTCATGCATTTAAGGGATATATCACACGTTAGGGTTGAAATGAAAAAAAAAACACACCCCACTTTACGTCTAGGGGGGTACCCTAATAAAACATTTTTTCCACTTTTTAATTTTGCACTTTGTCGGCGTGATTGATATACGTATTGATTGACACCAAATTTTAGCTTTTTGGTGCTAACGGTCACTGACATTATCCGCGGACGGACGGACGGACAGACAGACATGGCGAAACTTTAAGGTTTTTTAGTTGACTACGGAACCCTAAAAAGTATACTTAGTGAATAATAAATATTTAGCTTGACTTCCCGTCGTTGTTTCTATTGTTTTAGAGGGTATGTGTGTTAAAGACGTTACTGTTTCATGTTTGTAAAATAAGTGAAACAGTAAAGATTAAATTTCAACTAAACATGCGATGTCAATCAAAGGTTGATATAATATAGCTTATGATGACCGTTTAGTAAATTAAATATCTTGAGCTCGTTAGAATAAGAATGTGAGAAATTAAGTTACGTAGATGTGTAGATGAGAACATGCTGACATACTTGATAATTTTTTTTGGCTCATTTAACATCTCGTCACTACTTTTAAAAAAACTTGTATCTTCGTCTGTCAATGAAAAGAAAATTGTAGTAAGTATGTATGAAATGCACATAGACTTACTGCGTTTTAACTTTGAGGAACAGCGTGAGATACGAGATTTTTTTAATGTAGTGACGATCTACTGTCCATTTCTGATGACGTGAATCCTGCGGTATACGATTATCAAATGAATGGAGAAGCTCTCTGTACTTCTTGATCAAATGCAGTGTCTGTCCCGAACGGATGAGCCGATTTAGATTTAGTTTTTTTTTGTCTGAAAGCTGAGTTAGTCGGGAGTGTTCTTAGCCATGTTTCATGAAAATCGGTCCACTATGTCGCGGTTGGGGGTTTATTAAAAAAAAAACTCTTTTCTTTCCAGACAGTTTCCTCAGTTCCTTCTCCCTGTACAGTACGCTAATGAAGCTCACCGCGCCAGGCACCAACGACGAAATATCTTGCATCCACGGAGTCAGAGGGCTGGCAACCATCGCACTGCTGGTGGCCCATAAGTTTCTGCCGGTCGCTGTTACGCCGTACAACAACCGGTTGAAGATAACGGAGGTGAGCGAAATTGGAATAACAACAAGATATCCTGCATAGACGGCGTGAGAGAGCTGGCAACCATTTCACTACTGGCTGGTTGCCTAGTAGTTCCTGGCGGTTGCTGTTACGCCGCACAGCTGAGCAACCGGTTGAAGATAACTGAGGTGAGCCAAATTGGAATAACAACAAGATATCCTGCATAGACGGCGTGAGAGGGCTGGCAACCATTTCACTACTGGCTGGTTGCCTAGTAGTTCCTGGCGGTTGCTGTTACGCCGCACAGCTGAGCAACCGGTTGAAGATTACTGAGGTGAGTCAAATTGGAATAACAACGAGATATCCTGCATAAACAGCGTGAAATAGCTGGTAACCATCGCTCTACTGGTTGCCGATAAGTTTCTGCCGGTTGCTATTACGCCGTACAACAATCGGTTGAAGACGGCGTGAGAGGGCTGGCAACCATTTCACTACTGGCTGGTTGCCTAGTAGTTCCTGGCGGTTGCTGTTACGCCGCACAGCTGAGCAACCGGTTGAAGATTACTGAGGTGAGTCAAATTGGAATAACAACGAGATATCCTGCATAAACAGCGTGAAATAGCTGGTAACCATCGCTCTACTGGTTGCCGATAAGTTTCTGCCGGTTGCTATTACGCCGTACAACAATCGGTTGAAGATTACTGCGAGATGAACAAAATTCGGTTGAAAGTGCTACAAAACGGCGATAAAGAATGCACATCGGTCTTTGGAAAGAGACAATTAACATCACATAAGCAAGAAAGAGACAACGCTCTACGAAGACGAAGAACCGATGAGCAATCATTATCGCCGGGTACTGTAGGTACACCTTCTAACATATGTGTTTGCAGTGAACGTGATAATTAGATGGGTGATGCAGATGGAATGAACGTTAGAAGTAGGAGGTTGTCACTCATTTTACAGTCATGTCAACAACATTGCCGCAAAAGGATTGCAACTGTAGTTGATATCCGATCGAAGTTGTTAGCATAAAGTTCCAAGGCACAATTCGAACTTCAAAAATGTCAAATTTTAGTTTTAAATACGATTTGAATCGGATATTATCTCAGTCAAAAGTTACGTTATTGTAGACTCATCGGTTGAGTTGGCCTGTTCCTAATCTGCAGTCCTGACCTCACTCTTACTTTCAAGCGTGCTTAACCTAAAGAATTGGGTTCATTAAATCCCCGATGTCGCCTAATACGCTTGGCATGTTGCCAAGCTTGTTCTAGCGTATGACGCATCCGCGACACATTTTTAATTGCTATTCCATTGTAAACATACGGAGGAATTGTATTCTAAATATTAATTGTTATAGTTTACTGTTCATGCATACGTAATTATCTTAATGCAGAAGCAGGCGAATACCAGAACAGTTTATAGGATATTTTTTATGGTTAAAAGAACTTACCTTAAGTGAATTTCAACCAAAATTTTACGAAATATTGCATCCGAGAGATTTAATTACTATGTAGTCCGTTTTTCGACGTACTGCATCGTCACACACTTTTAGATATTAAAAAAAAGTAGAAATATTGACTATCCAGTCATTCACCCGGTCCCGATCCGGTCATCTGAACCAATCATATTCATTCGTTTTAGAGCATTATTCGTTAACCCTTTTATTCTGCAACATGGGGGCTTTTATCATTCAAGATTGTACAATGATACATAGGGTAGGGTGGGAGATTAAATCTCTCGGATGCAATATTTCGTAAAATTTTGGTTGAAATTCACTTAAGGTAAGTTCTTTTAACCATAAATTTTACTTCAATATTGCATCCTCCAGATTTAATTACTATGTAGATGTTTAGAGTCCGTTGCAGAATGAAATCCAAACTAACAATCAGCATTGATGTTTTTATTACATGATCACATACAATTAGAATCATTTTTTCATAATTATTTTGGTATTTACCTACCAAATTATTTAGGAACTGAGTATACCTCATAATGGATTTTGAACATAGTTTGGAAAAGGTACAATCAGCATAAATACCTAGCTTAGCTGTTTATTACTGCCCGAGCAAAATCGCTTTCGTCCTCGGTATTAACCAGGGGTTGATTATAAAAGCGGGCAAAACATAAAGAATTTCCCGTCCAGCCCGCTGTTCTTTTAATAATTTCTGTGGATACGCCAGACCTACTTGCCGAGGATGTCGAGGCGTGCCGAGTACTGTGGGCAGTGAAACTGCTAACATCTACTCCACTGCTACTTAAAGTCTGCTTTATCCATCGGCTAATTGTTTGCGAAGTAGCGTTGTGTATAGGTTTTTTAATTGTTAGGAACAATTTGCTCGAATTTTTATTTGTTCTAAGGACACGAGTTCTTTCTATATAGCAGGACAATGCCAAAGACGGGCAAATAGACGTTTTTTCTTTGAAAAAAGGAAGTATTAGTCTTGGATTCTTCCTGTTTGGCGCTGAAGTTTTAATAATGTCACTAATATGAATAACAATTCGTGATTCTTCCACGTGAATATCTGCAACATCAATCAGCGATAACGTCTGCACACGTTGTCCTGTAGACAACGCGAGAAGAGTTACCAATTTCTTTGTCAAATTTTCTATAGATACCGAATCATTCGGAATTATACCGGACAGGTAATCCAAGACTAAATTAGGATCCCATATAGAATTATATTTGGGAAAGCATGGCTTACTTCTAAAAACCCCTTTTAAAAACCTCGAAATGCAATCATTATTGACTCGATCTTTTCCCATAATTAAGGATAAGCTAGACCGAAAGGAATTTAACGTGCCATAGCTAGCATTATCATTAAACTTTTGTGTCAGAAATCTCAAAATATCAGCAATTGAGCCATTATACACATCGATGTTATTAATCTGACAAAAGGTAAACCATTGTTTTAAAGCAACGTTATACTGATTAAGAGTATTCTTTGATAAGGATCGTAACATTATATCTATACATTCATCCGGTATGCCGCGCTTCAAGTAGGCTTGCCGGATAACACTGCACACGCCAGGGTAAGGTTGCGCCAGAGGGGTGGCACTCTCTGGAAGGAGACAGTAAAAGATTCCTATTAGGTTTAAGGTACAAAATCTCTGAATTTGCTAAAGACAGAAATAAGGGAAACCAGGGTTGTCCAGGCCAATCTGGGACAACCATAATACCCGTTGCCCTATCATCTATTATTTTTCTCAAACATTTAAGTATGAGCGCAAATGGAGGGAAAGCATAAAAATAGTAATTACGCCATGAAAAGGTAAAGGCGTCAATTTCATAGGCACCCGGGTCTGGTTTCCAGGACACATATTTTTTACATTTTTTGTTTAGACGAGAGGCGAATAGGTCTATATTCGGCTCACCTAACTTATTAGTTATGAATCGAAAGCTTTTAGAACTCAGATCCCATTCTGTGTCAATATTGTTATGTCGAGATGCTTGGTCAGCGTCAGTATTATCGCGTGACTTAATGTAGGACGCAAAAATAAATATATTTCTCAGTTCGCACCAGTCCCATATCTCTCTGGTGATCCTATTTAAATGGGGGTATTGTATACCACCCATTCTATTGATATAGGATATGGCGGTCGTATTATCAATTCTAAGTAACACATTAATGCCCTGAGAATGTTTACAAAATGCCTGTAAGCCTAAAAAGGCTGCCAAAAGTTCAAGAAAATTAATATGATTTTGAACTTCATCGGCCGACCAGTGCCCCCTAGTTACTACACCGTTGCACGCAGCTCCCCAGCCAGTGAGAGATGAGTCGGTAAATATTTCAAACTCATAATTTCCCTTTTGAATATTATTTTTAGCTTTAGTCTTAATATTCGACCACCACATGAAGTCATCATTTAAATGCGCTTTAAGGGTCATTTTTGAGTCATAATTCTCGTTAGAATTTTTTAGGGCTAAAAACTTTTCTCGCTCAAAAAGCTTAGTGTGCGCCCAACCATACGCCACTGCAGGGCAAGCGGCTGTTAGCGTACCTATGAACTTGGCAAATTCACGGATACTTGTACAAGTTTTACTCTGCATACTTTTTGTCATTTCAGACAGTTTTCTTATTTTTTCAAATGGCAATTGTAATTGCATAGTTTGTGTATTTATTTCTAGTCCTAAAAATTTACAGAGTTGAGAAGGAATAAGACTACTTTTTTCAGTATTGATTACAAAACCTAACTTTTCTAAGTTTTTTATTAAAATTTCTACCGTGTATTTGCAATCTTCATAGGTATTTCCTATACACAGGATATCATCAAGGTAAGCTACTAATGTGTGCCCCTGACCTCTTAATAGTGACAAAAGTGGTTTTAGTAACTTTGTAAAAACAAAGGGGGCACAGGTCAGTCCATTCGGCAAACAAGTAAACTCAAAGAGATTGTCATCATATCTGAATCTTAAAAGCTTTCTATTCGAAGGGTGAATAGGGACCAAAAAGTAGGCATCTTGCAAATCGATAGTAGCCATGTAGTTATTTTTCGATACCAACTTAACAGCGGTACGAATATCTTCCATTTTGAAATGGTGTGAATCAACCGACTTATTTAAGGTTTTTAGATTCAATATGAACCTAAATCCACCATTAGTTTTAGGTGTTAAAAATATAGGTGAAACAAACTGACCAGGGACATCTTCACTACATTGCGTAATAGCTCCAAAATTGACTAGTTTGGCTATCGCAGTATCCATCTCTCTTTTTGAAAAGGGAGGGTTGTTAGGTTCAGTATATTGTGTAATTGATTTTGCAACTGGAATCTTATAACCTTGGACAATAGATAATATTGTGGGATCATCGGTAATCGATACCCAATTATCATAATAAAATCGTATGCGACCAGCATGAGGTACCTCTAACGGCGACTCCGCTCGTTCCTGCTGGTCGAGTAGTGACGCCCGCGACGATAGTTCGTCCTCCTCGCCGATGTCGCAGAGTGCTGCTCGTGGTACCTGCCCGACGTCGCTGTCGATGTCGCCTTCGGCTTGTTCTGGCGAGGGGGAGCTCTGGCGTTTCCCGGCTGCGCTGTTTGCTTGCGATGCTGAAACGCCGGGTTGAACTGAAAGGCTTTTTTAATCTGCTGGCCCGATTTCTCGATGTCCTTAGAGCTCTTAATTGTCTCGCCAAGTTTCTCTCCGAATAGATACTCGTCTCGTTTGACAACTTTTATTGTGTTCCAAAACTTCTTATCCAGCAGCGGCACAATCAGCTTACTTCTATTGATCGACTCCTCGTAGTGAAGGTCTAACAAGATCTGGGTCACTTCCGAAATTTGCTTGATAATATCAAGTTTATTTAAATCTGATTTTATAAGTTCTTTCGTTAAATTGGCCAGACCCGCAATGCCGTGACCCAGCTGGTTCTGAGCCTTTTCTAAACGGGAATCCCGATTCTTTGCGGCGTCATTAATGACTGCAGCAACCTCTGGATTCAGCTTGGGTGCGCGAGCTAATAAAAAATTGCTCGGTATAAGCATTTTTTCTACGAGAGATTGCTTGACCTCCTTGGCCAACCCGTCCCTTAAGATTTTTCCCCAACGTTCAGAGAGCTCATTAGGAATATCTTCACCCAGCGGTTCATCTATCATTTTTGCTTCTCCCAACATATTTAAAATTTCCTGAGGGAGAGCAGATGTAGATGGTTGGTTTACATCCATCAATCGTGGTGATTGGACAGGGTCTGATCGAACCGAAGCGATCGGTTCGGCCGCTTGTACCTGAGGTACCGCTTGTACTTGCGGTACGGCGGGCGCTGGTGCCGCTGCGGCTAAACACGAGGAACCCGCTGCTGTATTTACCACTGACTGCAACTGAGGTGCCAAGCTGGGAGCACTGTCGTATAACTCATCTTCCATCAAAGCTTCTTCCTGCAGAACATAATCTTCACCCGACTCGTCATAGTTGTCTTCGGAGGCGTCGCCGCGATAAGGACTTTGTGATGAATTTGACGTCGAAGTTTCAGATCTTCGGTCCAAATCTAAAAAGATAATTTAACATTGTTACTTTCAGGATGATATCGCAGTATCACCACGTTAAGAAAGTACAATTTTTGATTCAGGGCAATATCCCGTATTACCACGTCAAGAATCAACAAATAGTCATCCCAGGGCAATATCTCGTATTACCACATCAAGGAATAACAATAATGACTGTCAGGATAACATCTCGTGTTACCACGTCAAGACAGTGCTCATCTTACGAAACATACTTACAACATCACAGTAAAATTATAAGGCGGTCATGCCACACCTAAAATAAAAAAGTTAAAATAGGGGTAGTTTTACCTTTGCGCCTATTATGCCGCAATTTCTCCTCCAAACGTCGAATCTTTCGACGAATATCCTTATCATCACGTTTGTGTTTACGTTTTCCCATGTTTCGTGCACTTTATAACATAAAACTGTAATTCACGATGAAAATAACCGGGAACGATGTTGACGATGCCGCACAAGAAAAACGAATGAATATGATTGGTTCAGATGACCGGATCGGGACCGGGTGAATGACTGGATAGTCAATATTTCTACTTTTTTTTAATATCTAAAAGTGTGTGACGATGCAGTACGTCGAAAAACGGACTACATAGTAATTAAATCTGGAGGATGCAATATTGAAGTAAAATAGTCGTCATATACAACCAGTGGCCCATTTCTCAAAGCTGAAAGTTACAAGCGGAAGTCTCTTTTTAACTTGTCATATTAGACATTGACAACCATTTCCCCTGCCCCCTGGGGCCCATTTCTCGAAGCTACAAGTTACAACTTACAAGTGGTTGTCAATGTCTAATATGACAAGTTGGCGGTAATTCTCAATCGTCTAGTCAGTGAAATTTGAATTCGGATAAATTAGAATTAAACTGAAATTCCACTGAAATCAAATGAGGCGCCAGTAATTAGAATCGCCCTTATGTCTTGAGAATGACCGTTTTATTATGCAGAAACGTCTGCGAACGATATTACATATTTTTAAATTAAATCAAATGAGTCGCCAGTAATTAGAATCGCCCTTATGTCTTGAGAATGACCGTTGGAAAGAGACTTCCTCTTCTAACTTGTAACTTTTGTAACTTTCAGTTTTGGGAAATAGGCCCCAGGAACTGACATTTTCCAGATTCAATGTGAAACACCGTTTAGTATTCATAAATATATATTTATACAAGCAAATTAATGCAAATTCTCTTTTTATTTTCAAAGAGAAAGAATAATGATTTGGTAATGGATACTTGTCATGCTCGTATCATTGATAATGAGATATTTCAGGAGCTTTTTCCCGTTTATTATATATCTCTTATTTTTTCCAACATTACCACCATTTTTGCGTTGTTTAACTGAAACCTCCCATAAAGCTTTTCTAGCATGAATGTTTTTGTTTATTTATTTATTATTTATTAAACCAACTTTTTGTGTCCAAATGTGATTCTATAAGTCGAATAGTGCGATCGTTATGTCAATATTGAATCAGACTAGACAATATTAAATATACCTTGCAAATTTGACGACTGGTCTGGCTCAGTCGGTAGTAAGGTAGTAACCCTGCCTGCTAAGCCGCGGTCCTGGGTTCGAAACCCGGTAAGGGCATTTATTTGTGTGATGAGCACAGGTATTTGTTCCTGAGTCATGGATGTTTTCTATGTATATAAGTATGTATTTATCTATTTAAGTATGTATATCGTCGCTTAGCACCCATAGTACAAGCTTTGCTTAGTTTGGGGCTAAGTTGATCTGTGTAAGGTGTCACCAATATTTATTTATTTATTAATTTTATTTACTATAAAATACGGCATTTGGCAGCGATCTATTTGTTGCCGGGTTAGGTAGTATGCTAGTTATTTAATAATTTAATTAAGTATTAGATTTAAGTGTTTTGGTTAGGGACTGAAAATCAGCGGTCTCGCTGAGTCTCATCAATTTTACTGCACAAGCTTCTGTAATTTTACTCCCTATAAGGGCATTTTCAAAATTTGGGACCCAAAATTAGCGTAAGTCGTTAACAAAAATTAACTCAATGTTGTGACGTTACAAAACTGACATCGAGTTAATTTTTGTTAACGATTTACGCTAATTTTGAGTCCAAAATTTTGAAAATGCCCATAATCATTTCGTGTTGTGTTAGTAAACATATATCATTAAATTTTAATTTATTTTAATATGAAAGTATGGTTTTTCAACGTTTAGGAACATAATTTTAGTCCTACTGTACGACACAAGTTCGGAGAAGGGGAAGTTCGAACCTAGTGGCGATAAATTAAAACACGACCGAAGTGTTTTAAATCGACACCAATTACGAATTTCCTCTTCGCACGTGTATCGTAAAACGTTTTTCAGTTCATATGACCCTTTGTCGTTTCGGCCTGACAATTAAGAAATGTAGGTACCTAGGGTAAACTCGCCTCATTCGGTGACACGCTTAATTCGGTGAAACAACCAAAAATGTCTTTCGGAATAGTGCTTCAAAGCTTGTATCACCGAATTAGGCGTGTCACCGAATGAGGCGCGTTAACCTTCCAGGTTCCCGACCTAGTGCGGAATAAAAAATATCATGTGTACTGAAAATAAATTGTTTTCCTTATTTTTTTTATTTTTTTATTATGGTTCACCAACAGTGGCAACAATAACTTAATTGTGATTGCGCCACCAATTGTAGGTGAACACAGCATGCATTAAAAAAAATCTACTCTATAAACGTTTTAATAAGATGAGCTTAGAAATCTATACTAAAACTATAATCACGATCATAATATTTATTCGTAAATAGTGCTCAATAATTGACGTTGTATTTTAATGTCATAATAAAAAAAAAAAAAAAAAAAATATTGGGGGACACCTTACACAGATCAACTTAGCCCCAAACTAAGCAAAGCTTGTACTATGGGTGCTAAGCGACGATATACATACTTAAATAGATAAATACATACTTATATACATAGAAAACATCCATGACTCAGGAACAAATATCTGTGCTCATCACACAAATAAATGCCCTTACCGGGATAATAATAATGAAATCTTATCAAAATCTATTCCATAATCTGTCAGTCTCTGAGTCTCAGTCTGGGACAAGAAAGGGTCGGAAACGAGCTTGTGCTTGACACTTAGGCTGGGAAGTTCCAAAAGTCCTAGGTTCTGAAGCAAGCCTTATTTAGGTTATACAAATATACATACATACATACATACATACATACATATAATCACGCCTGTATCCCATAAAGGGGTAGGCAGAGCACTTGAACTACCAACTAAGTTTCAGTGCCACCCTTGGCAAAAATGGGTTTAAAGAAATCCAAATTGTGACATTGCAGTGACAGGTTGCCAGCCTCTCGCATACGCCACAGTTTAACCCATATCCCACAGTCGACTTCTACGACACCCACGGGAAGAAAGGGGGTGGTGAAATTCTTAACCCGTCACCACACGGGGTGACGGGTTAAGAATTTTTATTATTAAGAATTAATTTTATTATTAAGAATTAGGTTAGGTATGTAGTTCATAATTAATATATGGGTATGTGCGTGTGCACGGGAAAACGTCCCACTTTGTCCATTGCTAATGCTATAAACCCGCTTTGTCAGTTCATTCATATAAACATACGTACAAGTAAAACTGACCTTAATGGTAACCGACAGAGTGGGACGTTTTACTAAACACACTCACATAATGTAAATGTTGAATATAACTTTTATACTAACTACGGGACGCCTTGCTGATTTAACACACTGCAAATGATTGATTAAACCATTGCTGTCACTTTTACTGCAGGATCTAATTTAAAGAGAACATTGTAGTAAACATTCGAGTAAATAAAAGATTAAAACGTAAATATTACCTTTTGTGTTTTGAATTAGCATTTATCGTTGATATCTCACATTGATTAACTGTCATAATAGTCATAAATAATATAGACAATCATAATCCCATTGACACCGATTCTGAATTGGATTTCGCTCATGAACTACCTAGGAACTTGTTATTTACATACTACTGAAAAGAAGTAAATGCCGTCAGCATCCTTGGTACAATACTTCAAGGGCATATTTTAGATTTAAGCTAGCTATTAAGTTGTTAGTCTTAATTACAATTAGCACATTGGTTTACACAAACTATTTTTCTAGGTGGTAAGCTCGCCACTATGGTCATGGTGCCGCGCTGGCTGGATATACACGGATTGCTTCCTACTGCTGAGCGGGACTTTGACTGCCCATCGTATGTCAGCCGACGGTTCAGGCGTGAAGAGGCTGTTCTCGCGATACCTAAGGTACCTACTTACACAGATTACTGTATAATGGGGTAGAGTGATATTTTCCAGTTACTAACGGTTTTTTTTAGGCTTGAAAAAAAAAAACAGTTTTTTTTCTGGATTTTTTTTTTAAATACGAAATCTCTAAATTTGCAAAGCAGTTAATACTTTACTACGGTTGTTTAAACTTAATGTTAACTATTAAACGAATTTAATCAAATAACTTTAATTTCTGGTCTTTAATTTTTTACGAAATCTGTATTTGGTAGTTATGGTTATGGTTATGGGCTCCGGTTTCCGCACTTAGCCTCAAAGATAGAGGCCATTGTGCGTGCTGTATTTGCCAGCTAGGGGTCTAGCCAGCCTAACTCCGCCCAGAAGCGCAGGATCCTCCTGGTGTCTCCATAGGCTTCTCGGAGTGACCTCGTCGTTTTGAGGATTTGAGCCCGTTGTGTGTTCACTCCCTCGCGTTCCAGGATGACGTGGGCGACCGTTTCTTCGGCCGACAGGCATCCTCGGCATAGAGGGCTGTCGGTCTTACCTATAACATGTAAATGTTTGTTAAGTGGGCAGTGTCCAGTAATGTTGCCTACGATTATTCGTAGCGATACTCTATTCAGAGTTAGTAGGCGCTTTGTTAAGCGCGCATCCGGGTGTGGCACTACTTCCCGGGAATGTCTACAGGTACTGGTGTTTGCCCATTGCTCAGCGTGTTGTGTTCTGGTTTTTTGACGCATCCATGACCTGAGTTGACCAAACGGTAAGGGAAGCATCGGGATTGGCCCAGTCGCTTTCCGGTCCGAATCTTTTCTGGCCAGCTCGTCTGCTGCGTCGTTCCCTAGAGAGCCGCTGTGCCCCTTTATCCATTGTAGCGTGACTAGGTTGTTTGACCCTATCACCTCCAATGCTCGGTGGCACTCTAGTATGAGCCCGGACTGGCTAGTTGGTAGTATCATTATTTACTGTTGGCAACACCACCGCCTCTCCATGCTGCACGCCGCATCGGGGATTCCCCAATAAAAGTTTGTATACTGAATGTTAATCGAATTAAAATGTATGTTATTGTTATTGAAACACGTTACAACTCACGAAAAACCGTTATTGTCGAATTATTTGTTCATCTGAAAAAAAAAACATATTTAGAAAAAAAAACAATGGTGCTCGGTTTTTTTTACAACTCTGAAAAAAAAAAACATTTGTTTTTTTTTCTATTTGCAACCCTAAATAAGCTCGCCTATGGTCATGGTGCCGCGCTGGCTGGATCTACACGGATTTCTTCTTACTGCTGAGCGGAACCATGACTGCCCACCCCATGTCGGCTGACGGGTCAGGAGTGACGGGGCTAGGAGATATATGAGGTACTTATATACCAAATGTTATCATCCTTACTTTTTCAATTCAATTCTATTTCAATGAAAAATTAACTTCGCTACAAAGTTTATTTAACCTTGCAACATCTTATTAGGCACATAATCTCAAATATGGGGCGGCCCTTAACTTATATTTATAGTGCCTTCTAATAATTCTCAAGTATGCTAGATATCATGCGTGGCTGAACTCAATAGTATTTACCAGACTTATTTATTATCTACTCATAATTCTCCTTGCGTTATTCCGGCATTGCCATGGCTCATGGGAGCCTGGGGTCCGCTTTGACAACTATATTTATTACCTCTACTAATAGTGCAAAAGGTACGACCAAAACTGCAATCGCAGCCGTCTCAGTATTATACTGACCCGGAAGTCAGCGCTGATCTTCCGAAAAGACAATTATTTTGTTTGTGAGACCAGTTACTAATTTATTTTCCTTGTAACCAAGCCTAAATTCAGACATGACGATCAAAACAATACATCAAAGAAACTTTATGAAACTACGGGCCAAGTTTATTTGAAATTAAATACAGCTTTGTTAAATTTCGGGACATTTTGTGTCGACTCTTACCTAAATTGGAAGCAAGAACTGGTAGTTATAGAACATCGATCCATCTGCCTGTTAGTCATACCTAGAAATCTCGGAGAAGTTATAAGTCTTGAACAAATCATAACTGATTGTTATGGAAAAAGAGTTTTGCTCGGAAAACTTATAAAAAGTAAAAAATGCGCGTTTTTCCAGTTATAAGACATGACGTTTCGAACTAGAAGTTGGATCGGCTATTATAACGAGGATGGATAAACTGTTCTTTAATAATTACTTGCTTATTATTTCTGAACTAAACGCTTCGAAGTTCGATTTTTCGCACCCGAAATTTCTCCTAAAGGAGTTTCAGATGTCAGATATATGCGAGTGCATATAAATAGACCTACTTTACTTACCTACTAGTAGTTATTTAGGTATGTAAGAAGGTCGGGTGGGTGTAAATATTTTGCGTTCCATGCCTATTGGTTTCACTTGCAACAAATACCAAATTATCGGAATTTCTGTAGAAAAATCTGATGGAAAGAACCTTATTATCAAGTATAGTCCATCTGATATTTCAAGGTTATCCTTCTGCGATAATAAGCCGCAAATTAAATTATAATAAAACTAAGTGGTACTACGAGAATATTAGTTTCACATAATTCTCCCGACCAATTGCTGTTTAGAAAAGCGCAGGCGTTTAATAAACAAAAATTTTGACGGACAATGACATCGTCCTTGGTCATATATCATACACATACCTTCACAGAATTCTTTACTCAATACCGTAAATGATACTTAGAAAAATCATATAATTTAGGGTTTTAGTAAGTTAGATACCGTTAGGGAACGCTGTTCATTTTCTATATACAATATTATTTTCCATGACGTGTACTGTATCGAGTTACGTATTAAAAACGTGGTAGCCACACTTACTTATGAATCCATACGCCCAGTGGATCTGTACAATAACTTCCACGCCAAAGTTAATTTTTATTCCCAACTCATGTCAGTTTCAGGCATGAAAAAGGACGGCGTCCGGCGCCGAAGTGAATTGGTGCTGAATTTTTGACAATGCATTTAGGTTTTATGGAGGTACTGGCGCGGAAGGCTTGATTCTATAAAAAAATAGTATACGAAAAATACATGGTCCAGTGTTTGCATCTATATTTATGTTTATTAAAAGTTTAAAAATATTTTTAGCTATACAAAAAATTAAAAAGGGAATGACAGAAACGATTTTCCGTATTTTCGGGAGAGTCCAAATGACAGAGTTGAGTGTAGGATAAGAGGGTCTCAGCATACTGACATTATCACGTCCATACGAATTTATCCACTCTGTCAAATTCATCAAATACCCTGTTTTTCAATACCAAAGTATCTAAGTACATTTTACACTCAGCCAATATAAATTTATGCGACGAAGTAGGATATGGGCGCAACGAGATTAAGTAGGCTGCCGGCCTAGTCAAATTGAAAATCGGTGACGCTAACGTGGCGATAGCAACGCAGTCTGGCTCTGTCGTGCCACTACATAAGAGCGATAGGAGATGGCTAAGATACGCTTACGAAGCGGAAGCGATTGTGACGTTGGCTAGGTACTCTGGCGTGCAGCCAACAAATGGGAATAAGGTCTAATTTAGTACCTAATTTCAATTATCCCATCTTGATCCGATACGATGTTACGAATCTTGGATACTTTAACATGGGCTTGTATGTTCGGAGTTTAAAGATAAAACAATCTTGTGAGATGCTGATGTAGGTTTATACGGTCTGGTAAAATTAAATACTGCATATGTTTTTGGTTTAATATATAAACAATACTATCTGAAATCCTTTAGGGCTCGATTTTGCCCGCAGTTCTTGGTACCGTTCCATTCTTGGAAATCTAAGTACCCCTATTATTAAGTACTTTACTAGCGATACGTCCCGGCTTTTTATGTGAAGTGGAGCGAAGCATAAAAATTAGTATAAATAAAATAAATAATATTATAGGACATTCTTACACAGATTGACTGAGTATAGCAACCTAAATATGTCATCGCGGACGTTTTCATAGACTAGGGATTGCAATCCGGTCTGATATCCAATCCGGCCGGATCCGGTCGGATTGGCCTTGAGGATTAAAAGTACCTACATAGTAACTTTTTTTGTATGTTTTCAGATATGAGAAATATGATGGTATTTTGCTTCACGATTAATAAACCAAAAGTTGAAAGCTTAGAAATCAACATTTTTACCAGGTAACAAGTAAATTTTACTAAAATAATCAGTCGCAAATCAAATTCTTTCGTTCTTTTTAAACTTTCATAGGATAACAAAATTATTTTTACTGTATTGTGTTACAGTAATACCTATAGAGCGTTTAAGATACAATTAAGAACGGACATTATAACATTACCTACATGCATTATGAGATAACTATTAAAAAAAAGATAATTATGTTTTGTGTTATTTTACAGTTAACTTTTCTCACACGAAAAAAAGAATTAAAAACTACAGTAGCTAAATTAAAGCCATCATCTTAGTATTATTTGCTATTTCTGAAACCACAATCTTACTGGATACCTTTTAAAAATGTTAATATTTAAGCTTTGAATTGTTTTTGTGATTCTTGTAGCAATGTGTCCTCATACTTCTTATATCATGCTGAAAATGTTGTTGTTCTTGTAGTCCTACGTCACCACAGAAATGCAAAGGGCCTTCTCAAGCTCGCGCCATGCCTTCCTATCTTCAGCTACCCTCGTGGCCTCGCTCCAGCTCGACCCGGTCGCTCGTAAATAGTTTATCTTCAACGGACCGCTCCCATGAGTGTACAGCCAAGGCTCCTTCCAGCGGCAGGCGATTTCCAGCCGAAAGAAATGGTTGCGTTATTTCGTTAGAGGGAACTCTTGGAATTGTGTGCTACCAATGTACTTTATGTGTCGCGATTTCCTCACTAATGGATGTTTTCTGGCATATACTCAATAGGTCTTGATTTCGGATAGTGTTTGGCCAGAAAACGCGAAGGATCGACTCGACCTCAGTGACATGTTAACGAAAAGTTTTGTCGTATGGCCCTTTGTCACACTCCACTATTCCACATTTTGCATCCAAGCAAACAATTGCACAGATTTCACTACAGATTCAAAGAAGATAAGTTTGACGCGTCACTTGAGCACATTATTTTACTTCCAAACGGCCTAGTAATGCAAAAAACGTACGTATTAAATTATTTTTTGATTGGAAATCAGACCGGACTGCAATCCCCTGTTGAGCTACGTTCAAATGTTAGCGTAAATGTTATTTTTTAGCACTATTCTAACATATTAAATTACATTACCGGATCCGGTACCGGATTCGGCGAATTTCACCGGATCCGGTAGCATGAAAAAAGCACCGGATCCGGCCGGATTACCGGATCCGCCGGACCGGATTGCAATCCCTATCATAGACCTATAAGATAGTTACAATTACGACATACATCGTTTTAGTATTGCTCATACCGTTTGGGCAGCATTTTTGCTTAAAGTTCTTAGCCAGCGGGATTTATCCGACTCGATTAGCAATTCGTCATATTTCGACTAGTTCACACTAAAGCCTCACAAATGATACACCCAAATCCTGAACAATCACTCTATTCATAGGTGAAACCTGCATGCAAATCCGTCAAATAGTTTTTGAGTTTATCGCGAACATACATACATACAGGCACAGGCAATTTATTTATTTATTTAACTTTCAGATTGACTCCTGCCCTGTTAGCCGTGGTCCTATTCTATGCATACATCTGGGACAACATCTCCACTGGTCCCATGTGGGGTACTCTGGTCACCAAAAACGCCGAGATCTGCCAGGAGGGCTGGTGGTGGAACCTTCTATATATCCAGAACTGGTTCGGTTTCGAAGACATGGTGAGGATTTTGTCAGTGTCAATGATACATGATCTAATTTTTATAACCGGTAAGGAGGTGACATAGCCTACATAGAAACAATAAAAGACCGTACCTTAATTTTGGCCAAAAATTTTCTAAATTGCCATGAATTGTGAGTGTGTTTAGTAAAACGTCCCACTTTGTCGGTTATTTAGGTACCTACTTGTATCTTTATATGAATAAAATGACAAAGCGGCTTTATAGCAATCGACGAGTGGGACGTTTTCCCGTGCAAACTCACAATTATGGACACTAAGCCTGGTATACCCGATCAAGTGACCCCGCGTGAAGTCGCCGCTGTACGCACATAAATAATGAGCACATCAAAATTATTAAAAAATAGTGCCGGTTATAAAGATTACATCCAGTATACTAGTTTGCTATTGACGCAGATTCGGATTCCTTAAGTATGTAGGTAATAAATTAAATACTTGCTTTATCAGCCCATCCATATAGCGTTACCTATTCTACGCCGAAAAAATAAACACTGAAAATTGGACTTGACGTCAGTCTTATAATATTAGACGTCAATAGTATTTTTATCCACTTGTAGGTAGGCACTTTCTAATTTTAGATACCAATTTAGCAAGGTCAGACGTCACGTTTTAATATTATTTTTGAGTCACATTTTTCATTAATAAAAATATTTTTTAGGGTTTGTCAGGGTAACTAATTCATATATTTTACATAGGTACATAAACTCGCGTATGTATTTCCTATAGGGGTAGGCAGAGCATATGAAACTGCTCAAGTTTCAGTGTCACACTTTGCTATTAAGGGAGTGAACAAAAAAAAACGAAATTGCTATATAGCAGTGACAAGTTGCTCTGTCCATCAGCCACACCGTAATGGAACCCATATCCCACTGTCGACTTCTACGACACCCATGGGAAGAAAGAGGGTGATCTCACTCTCTTAAAGGAAAGACGTTAACAATTAAGAACGAAGACCAGCGCTGACCCTCGGGTTAGCATTTTATGCTGAGTCGGGACCATTTCGTGGTAACATATATGTTTCATTTATTTTATTTGCTGTTTCTGTTTTCTTACTTGTGTATTTTGTAGTTATCACGAATAAATAATTGATTGATTGATTGAATTATTTACTCGTACTGTCGTCATAAATACGTGGTTTAAATCTTTTGGGTTATTAGCGCCAAAGATGTATATAATACATTAAAATGTAAATATCCTGCCCTGCATAATCTGATCAAATCCCTTAGAGATTTCCGTACGATGGACTTTGTACAATCATCATCCTCCTTGCGTTATCCCGGCATTGCCACGGCTCATTGGAGCCTGGGGTCCGCTTTGACAACTAATCCCAAGATTTGGCGTAGGCACTAGTTTTTACGAAAGCGACTGCCATCTGACCTTCCAACCCGAATGGTAAACTAGATCTTATTCGAATTCTTCCGGTTTCCTCACGATGTTTTCCTTCACCGAAAAGCGACTGGCAAATATCAAATGTACAATATAAAGAAAATTAGAATAGGTACCTAAATAAGGAAGTGTAAATGTAAACAGAAAACAGTAGGTCCATTTAAGAAGCTTCCCGTAAGGGTCATAATCATAAAGGCATAAAGAATAGATGACGGCCATGACATCGGTAAGTATGTATTCTTCGTGAATCATTTCATATGCACTTATCATTCCTTTGCTTCAAGTGTTGCAAATTGTGGCTTGAGAATGATGTGGCAGACATTCGCATATTTTCCTTATAAGATTTTAAATGAATAAACATCATATCAAAGCAGGGTGCTTGCGCTCTTTCGCAGTTTTCTTACATATGTGCAAGTAGCTCGATGTTATGTTAGGTCAAATTGGTATCACATTAATCAGCATATTATATTTCTGAATAAGTTTTAATGGCGGTAAACAGTAAAATATTGTACATAGATGGGCCATTGTTGTCAGCAAGTAGTGTTTACAATATTTAAGACGGGCAAATTAAGCAAATCTCAATGCAGAGCTATTTGAGCGATGGTATTTTGATCTTTGTTAACATAGGTAGGTACCTCTTTTATACTCAAACGTAACAGTCATATTTAATCTACGGCATATAAATAGGGCTATGAACTTAATCACAATGATGTGACGACCCCATCGTCACTTTCATCTAATCCAATAGCCCAGTTCATTTTAGATTCTTTCAACTCCCAAATTTAATAGTCTTTTGCACCCTGGCGGGTGCTGCCTCTGCGTGTGTCCCATGATACGGATGCGTGTGTCCCGCCCGGTGTACACCTTACATTTCATTAACGTAGTCATCACGTTGGCTTTGGCTCCACGCACGCCTCCCAAAGGTCCGGAACACCATTGTGCCATGATGGAAAAGACATTGTAATTCTCCCTTTTGCCTTATGCAAGTCCATCTATTTAATCCTAATCCATCACCCGGTATATAAACAATATATGATATATTTTTAATTCCAGTGTGCCCCTCAAACTCACCAACTGGCTCTGGACATGCAACTTACTATCGTAGGCGGTTTGATAGTCTGGCTGATGCAGATCAAGCCAAGCGTCTTCAAGTTTCTCCTGCCCACCGTTATAGGCCTGGCTGCATTCTCCAGATATTCGACCGTCATCGAACATCGCTTGACTATGCTGGCCTATCATGGCGTAAGGTAAGCAGTACAACGTTGGTTTTCTCTTAAGTACCAATAGCCTGGGGTTGCTTAGATCTGTGGGCGCATATTGCTTAGATATCGATTTTTAAGAACAGTTTTGGACGCGACAATATTTTAGGATGTGATTGACATGTTTAACAGAAATATCAAAATTGCGGGTCACAACTGGATGAGACTAGCTCAGGACCGGGATACATGGCGTACTGGACGAGAGGCCTATGCTCAGCAGTGGGCGATAAAGGGCTGACATGATGATGATGATAAACAGAAACAGAGACATTTAAAACCCAATTCTTTATAGTTTTAAAATCGGTCATCAGTGTTAACCCCATCGATCAAGGTAACCCCAGTTTACACAGTTAGTTTTGTGTCAGACAGATGGAGATCAAGACAAGATCCCACTGCCACTTTTACCATCACTTACAAAATTCGCATTAAACAGGTGGAATTAAACATTTTATTATCAATCCGCTACCAATAACCTTACGAAGGTTGAACTGGCCTGACATCACGTGTTAGATGATGTTGGCAGACAGGTCCGGACATAAATTTGCCCCCATATTAAAATGTTAAATAAGAAGAATCCGGTTATTGTACATGCCCCTACGAAACGTTAAAAATTCCCAGGTGTCCGTAAAATTTTAATACATTTACGATCAAAGATCATGTGGAAAAGTTAAAACTGGTATTTTAAATTAATTCTAATGGTTTCTCGGACTAATTTAAGTACTTGTTCACTGCATTTGATTACCATAGATCAGCGGTTCTCAAACTTATTTTCCCATGGAACCCTTTTAGAAAGCAAAATATCTGATGGAACCCTTAAATAAAAAAAAATTGTTGCAATCTTTATTTTAATATTAGGTAGCCAAAATTCACACGGAGCCCCCTGAGAGGCTTTGCGGAGCCCTAGGGATCCGCGGAGCACACTTTGAGTATGGCTGCCATAGATAATGAAAAAGTGTTAATCTTAATCTTACTTAATCCATGGAAAAATGTATGGACTTTGGATGCAAAATGAATTATAAATAGTAAGTTCCGTGGCTGTTTTATAACGAAACGCATTAAGGATTAATGAAAGTAATTATGGGGTAAGAGCCTCGTCTCGCTTGAGCCAGCACGGATAGCATGGTCGCGTGATAGACGATAAAATATCAGGCCGTCCTTATCGCACATAATATAAACACTAGAAATAAGCATAAGCTTCCAGTGCTCTTCACTCGGCTCCATAAAATTAAAAAATCATTCATGGGTAATTGTGTAAGATTTTATAACAAACTTTCTAATGCCATCACTGAACTGTCTTTTAATCGATTTAAACATTATGTAAATCATATACTGATCTCTAAAGCCTACTATAGCACACAAGACTACATGAACGATGAAACACCGTGGGATACAAGTATTGCTGAAAACAATTAATTTTATAGGTTATTAATGATGATATTGATAATTCAATGTATTTTTATACAATATATTTTTTGACATTTAGAATATATTCTAGAAGTTTTTAGCTAGTATTTTTTTTTCATACAATTTAGATTAATATTATTTTATTAATTCAATGTAATTTTAAAACAATATTGTTTATTGCACCAATAAATTGCTCTGATATTTAGAATAAGATGAATATTGTACATTGTTGACAATTTAAAAGTGCTTATTGTAAGCCTATTTGAATAAAAAATATTTTGATTGATTGATTGATTGAACTATTAGTAAGTGCGATAGGGACGGCCAGATGTTTTATCATTTATCGCGCGACCATAATTGCCCTGCTGGTGAAACAAAAAACTGCTGCTCTCATAAATGATAAAATTATGTAGTATCAATACGATACTATGCCGAGGACGAACCATAATTAAAAATTTGTTTAAGGGTGATTAGAAAGAATTAACCCATTTTTTTCTCATTATTGACATATTTTTTGTAGTGTCAGCCAACTCTACAGGACGGCCCGTTTAAGCTACACATCAGTGTATCACCGATGCACCCCATATCTCATCGGAATCAGCTTAGGAATTGCTTTGCAGAAACCTTCTCAACTTAATAAGGTATGTAACAGTAAATTAATACTGTAATTAATCTGTGAGTGATTCATGTGTGATTTTTAACTATGAGATAATAGTGAGATAACACCACGGTGTTTTCAGTCAAAGGAAATTGTAAATCCGATGTACTTAGGATATGTTTAGGAAAGTCAACGATAGAGGGCGTGAAAAAGAATTATATGCCGTAGTGCAAGTTGTTCGCTAGATGTCGTTGTTACACCCGCAAACTAGCGAACGATATTCTATGGTTATTTATGTATGTAATTAAATTGTAAATTTAGTTATTGACATCATATGTTAATAGTTATTTAAAAGACCCCTCCATAAATATGTGGCGTTCCATGTTTAAAGGGTCCACATGCTTTATGTGCTACAAGGAACCTTTAGGCATGGAAATTCACATGAAAAGTTGTCGTAACTTAATAATAGATGGCGCTGCATTCGAAAACCTGATAAAAAAAACCGGCCAAGAGCGTGTCGGGCCACGCTCAGTGTAGGGTTCCGTAGTTTTCCGTATTTTTCTCAAAAACTACTGAACGTATCAAGTTGAAAACAATTTTCCTAAAAAGTCTTTATAAATTTCTACTTTTGTGATTTTTTTCATATTTTTTAAACATACGGTTCAAAAGTTAGAGGGGGGGGGACGCACTTTTTTTTCCTTTAGGAACGATTATTTCCGAAAATACTAATATTATCAAAAAACTATTTTAGTAAACCCTTATTCATTTTTAAATACCTATCCAACAATATATCACACGTTTGGGTTGGAATGAAAAAAAATATCAGCCCCCACTTTACATGTAGGGGGGGTTACCCTAATAAAACATTTTTTTCCATTTTTTATTTCTGCACTTTGTCGGCGTGATTGAAATACATATTGGTACCAAATTTCAGCTTTCTAGTGCTAACGGTTACTGAGATTATCCGCGGACGGACGGACGGACGGACGGACGGACGGACGGACGGACAGACAGACATGGCGAAACTATAAGGGTTCCTAGTTGACTACGGAACCCTAAAAAATTGATAACTCTACACCATACTATTCAAAATAACACTACGAAGATCTAGGTCAAAATTTTAATTATAATTGATAACTTCCGTAGATAGCTTAGTAGTACCACAGAATATATAATAGTGGTAGTACCTACTACGCATTACGTAATGTCGTCAAAGGAAGTTGATTGAGTCAGTTCAGCTGCCCTTTACCAGACTATTTAATAACCTAACCACAAAATTAAAATTTTGTAAAAACCCCCGACTGCGACATAGTAGACCGATTTTCATGAAACATGGCTAAGAACACTCCCGACTTTCAGACAGCTTTCAGACAAAAAAAACTAACTCTAAATCGGTTCATCCGTTCGGGAGCTACGATGCCACAGACAGGCACACACACAGACAGGCAGACAAACAGACAGACAGACAGACAGACAGACGAACAGACAGACAGACACGTCAAACTTATAACACCCCTTCGTTTTTGCGTCGGGGGTTAAAAAATAAAATGAAAATGTTATTTTAATGTTAGCTATAATCATCGGTCATACTTTTATATGAAATTAGTATTAAGTTGCTATTTACATCAGGATTGCTCATAGAACCAGCTCACTCCATCGTACGAGTAGGCCACGTCGATTGCCTTTGGCTAGTCTGTAGCCAAGGGTAAGCCTAAGCCCAGTTATAAAAATAATAAAAAGGAAGCTCTTCGTTGAAATGCTTCTCAATTCATTTTATCATCGCAACATATTGCCACAAGTGTGGAGATTTAAGCAGGGAAGTAGTTAAATTCGTGTGAAAATTTAAGGCTAATATAAAATTGCACCCCATCCACTCACTTCATGTTCATTTAACGACCGGGTGAAGTTATATGACGTCGTCGAGGCGCCGTGAAATGTGGAGTCGAATAATGAGGCGATTTCGATAGGATTTAAATTAATAACCTAACCACAAAATTATAATTAAAAAAACCCGACATAGTGGACCGATTTTCATGAAATATGGCTATGAACACTCCCGACTGACTCAGCTTTCAAACAAAGAAACTAAATCTAAATCGGTTCATCCGTGCGGGAGCTAAATGCCACAGACAGACACACACACAGACAGACACAAACAAACAGACAAACAGACAGACAGACACGTCAAACTTATAACACCCCGTCGTTTTTGTGTTGGGGGTTAAAATATATATGTAGTAATAACTAATAACGTTGATTTTAATAAAAAAAAATCAGTAACATAACAATAAACCACTTACAAGTAAAAAAAAATGTTATAACATAAATGCTAGCGGCGGCCGTTAGAACTAATTTGACACCATACAATTTAATATGGAAAAGCCGACAAAATGGAGGCAGCACCAGTCGTGCATATAGTGAATAGAAATACTTGCTAAAAGGAATTCTCTGCAAATCAGTTACCTACACGTTGTTATGTATTTAAATATCTACGACGAAATAGTTAGTGAAAGGCTGGAAAGGGGAAGGAAACTTAAAATAAAATATTGTGTTAGTTTGGGAACTAGGTACAGGCAGGCAACTATAAAGTCGCATTAACGGAACTTTTGTTGGTGGTTTAAGACTCAACATTTTTCATCAAAGCCCACAGTTAATATAGCATTAGCTTTTTTCAAGTTATTAATATAAACTAGTATATTAGGTTAGGACCTATAAATTGTGTCACTTAACTTTAAACTCAGGTAAATCTATTCTGCTATAAGGTTGACAATTTCAGATCACAATACATATTTTTTATGGGTGTGTAATGATTGGTATAACTTTTTTTGGTATAGTAACATTTGATATAACAACATTTGGTATATATTTAAAGGATATAATCACTCATTTGACATAATTAACATTTGGTATAACCACAAAATATTTACTTTTATTTTGTATAATCATTATTTCGTATAACATTTATTTATAATAACATTAATAACCACGATAGTTACTCATGAAATAAAACTATGGAAACGGATTAAATCGCGTATAATGAATTTAAAATACATCCCGTATTTTGGTTGCAACTTCCAGTCCGTACTGGTGTACATAATATTGTCTTCGGTTACCGCGATAGTTACTCATGAAATAAAACTATGGAAACGGATTAAATCGCGTATAATGAATTTAAAATACATCCCGTATTTTGGTTGCAACTTCCAGTCCGTACTGGTGTACATAATATTGTCTTCGGTTACCGCGATAGTTACTCATGAAATAAAACTATGGAAACGGATTAAATCGCGTATAATGAATTTAAAATACATCCCGTATTTTGGTTGCAACTTCCAGTCCGTACTGGTGTACATAATATTGTCTTCGGTTACCGCGATAGTTACTCATGAAATAAAACTACACATAATGAATTTAAAAAACATCCCGTATTTTGCAACCAAAATACGGGATGTATTTTAAATTCATTATACGCGATTTAATCCGTTTCCATAGTTTTATTTCATGAGTAACTATCGCGGTAACCGAAGACAATATTATGTACACCAGTACGGACTGGAAGTTGCAACCAAAATACGGGATGTATTTTAAATTCATTATACGCGATTTAATCCGTTTCCATAGTTTTATTTCAACATTAATAACCGTTATATGGTATAACTATCTATTGATATACGACTAGTATAATATAACTAGCAAACAGTATAAAACATTTCATGAATTAATTTTATTCTTTTTTGAAGGGATCACAGTTCTAACCTAACCTACTTTTTTGATAGCAGTACATATATGTTTAAGGGTCACAGTTCTAACCTAACCTAACCTACTTTTCTTGGTAGCAGCGCGTTGTGTGAAGGGGTCACAGTTGACACAGTTAACCGAATCTACTTTTCTGGTAAATGATGGATCTAATTTATTTTACAATTTTTTTTATACTAACTGTGCTTTAGAAATTTGTGTTATACAATATATTTATTATCGGAAATAAGCATTATACTCAAAGTATGTTATAATAAATGTTACAATTTGTTAGTATGTTATTTGTACAGTAAATTATACAATTTGTTAGTATGTTATTTGTTATTATTTATGATTCAATAATTATATCAAATGATCATTATAACGACTAAAAATATATCAAAAAAAGTTATATCGATCAATACGCACCCATTTTTTATATAATCAACCTTAAAGCAGAATGGATTTACCCAGGTTTGAAGTTAAGTGACACAATTAGGAAGTATGAGTAACATTACATTAAACCCTACATATGTGGCAACCCATCACAATTCCCTTTTCTTTCTACCCCTTAATTTCCAAGAGTGGCACTGAAACTTGAGATGTGCTATGCTTACCCCGTTTGGAAATTCACGGCAGAGTTTATGTAAGTATGTGGGGGCGAAAATTCTGAGTATTTTGGTGTCACTTGTGGTGTTAAGAAAGGGTGCGTTCTGGCACTAATTCTTTTCGCACTTAACTTTGCTGAGGTCATCAGAAATGTCCTACAAATGTTAGTGGACGGTATCCGTAGGTCTTCGCACTGATGGCATTGTGTTTAATTTAGTTGCTCGAGTTATCGCGTAACGTAGTTTTTTTTTTATAAATGGGCTTACTCTTGGCCACAGACTAGCCGAAGGCAAAGACGTGGCCTACGAACCTACGATGGAGTGAGCTCGCCCAGAAGATGCCTGGGTGGCTAGCCGAATGGCACAATCGCTCACGAAACGCTCACGAAACGAAGCGCTAGTAGATATCTATCTCTATCGCGCTTGCGTATTGGCGCGACAGAGCCAGCGGCGTATCGCTTTCGTTTGGCGTCGGAGAAATGCCATTCGGCTACGGGGCCTGTTCACTCTTGATTTGAAGGTTGCCGGATTATCGCTTTGGTCAATAATAATGTTCATTACCAAGAAGTTTGAAATGTAGATCTGTTATCTTTTCTTTTGCAGATCCTGCTAGCTTTGGGTTGGTTGACAAGCGGCGCCCTCTGGGGCCTAGTGTGGTGGGCAGGGCTGGATTCTGGCAACACTCAGTATCGGTACAACGCCTTGTTTGCCGCAAACTACGCCGCTATCGCGCCGATAGCCGCTTCTCTGGCCATCGCGTGGGTGATATACGCCGTGCATAATGGATATTGCGGTAAATTATTACTTTATTTCGCTGAACACCTCGGACGCCATGTTCCATGTCTGCCCCAGACAATTTAAACTGTAATTAACAAATTGAAGGTTATTAGTTCAGTTGCAAATTTTTGACCACGGCGTTCCAGGGGTAAAACATAAGGGGGACACCACACACATCACATAATTCTCTAACAGGTTATTCGTGTAACGATACGCAGATTTAGTCCTTTTATAGTAAGAAATAATGTGGTACCTTTTGTGACGTTCCCAATACATTTACCTATTTATTTAAATTTTATTGCACAATACATAAATAGTAAAAATGGCTGACTTAATGAAAATAGTACATTGTGCAACAAGGGGAGGAAGTTGAATATTACTAACGAGAGTAAGTTACATCGCGACGGCTTGCTCCCCGAGGCTTGCTATATTCATACTCCCCGAGTTACACTTGGTTACACACAATGTTTTTCATCACACTCGCAATGTAAAAAATATGTAAATACTTAGATGTAAAAAAGATAAATATGGTACAAGAAATTTCATTATTCCCTTGGGAGAACGATTTTTCTATAACTCACACTCCGCCTGCGTGCAATAGCACATTTAAAGTGCGGGTGTGTTGAAAAAGTTGTTTCGTCCGCAAGGAACTACAATAGTACATTGTGCAACTAGGGAGGTAAGGGGGTCATTAAATACGAGTGTCGTGATATTTAATATCCTTACCTCCTGAGTTACACACAATGTTTTTCATCACATTTGAGAGAAAAATACACAGGAAAAAGTCATAAGGCAAAACCTTCAACGCAACGGTGGCGTTGCGGGCAGTAGTGTATCTTCTTCTATATCAGATTATTCATATTAAATCCATTGTTATTGATAACAAACACTTTTTGAACGAAAACAAACACGAAAATCCTGCATATAACTTAAATGCAATTTTCAAAAAAGCATATAAATCATATAATTTAACTAAAATTTTAGTGAGCGTCAGAATGGCGGGTGTACATCAAGCAATCCTGGTGTGGTATACGTCAGGAGTTAGTGCTAGCAATGTGCCAAATGTGCGCCAAAATTCGAGCAATGTGCTCTTTGAACTCCAGAGATATTTAAGAAATTAATGACACCCGCCATTCTGACGTCAGGTTGGCGGGTGCACTTCCAGTTCTAGCTAATGGCTGCCTACTCAAGGGTAAAAGTACTGCCTAAGGTTAGTGCTCGCAATGTGCTTCCACATGTATGAAACACACACTAATTCATAGAGCCGTTGAAGAGTAATATGGGATTGAATAAATATATCTATAACGCCTGCTGAAATAAAATAGCAATGTTCATTGCCTGCAATGCAGCATTAACATGCAGGCGCTTTTCACAAAAAAGTGATACTTATAGATATATTTATTCAATCCCATAAAACTCTTCAATGACTCTCTGAATTAGTTTGTGTTTCATACATGTGGAAGCACATTGCGAGCACTAACCTTAGGCAGTACTTTCACCCTTGAGTAGGCAGCCATTAGCTAGAACTGGAAGTGCACCCGCCAACCTGACGTCAGAATGGCGGGTGTCATTAATTTCTTAAATATCTCTGGAGTTCAAAGAGCACATTGCTCGAATTTTGGCGCACATTTGGCACATTGCTAGCACTAACTCCTGACGTATACCACACCAGGATTGCTTGATGTACACCCGCCATTCTGACGCTCACAAATTTTAGGTACTTATTTTTCATTCACTTAAATATTTTGATCTGTTGTAGTCTCCGTTGCTAGGCAACGGTGGGTGCCTCGCGTATTATGCACGCGGTCAAGCGCGAGTAGAGTAGCATATTGTCAGATTGTAAATTATAACGATTTATCTGAGTTTTTACGAAATAAATGCAAAACACACTGAAATAATTGTAAAACATAAATTTGTGCAACAAAAATTTTTGGCTGATTGAAATATCCATTGCCTGAAGTATTGTACGGATTGTATTAATTTTTAAAACTATATCCATTACTCCCTTGGGAATAAAATAGTACATTATGCTTCAGTATACGTAGACGCAATGAGACCTTTAAACAGCAAATGTGATGAAAAAATATTATTAAAGGAGTACAGAACAGACTGATCACATTAATATTGATCCATCAATTTATTTGAGCAAAATGCGTAGACAATATATTATATTGATAACGCTCCGCAGCATTTTAAATGCAAATCTGTCTCAGTAATACGGAAGAGCGATAATAAGATATAACGGTGATCTCTACAGACCGAAGTCGATTGGCGTCTTATCTACGCACCCTAAAGTAAAATCCATAATCCTACGGACCAAATTGACAAATAAGTGTGAAAAATTTTGCCACAGTTTGGTTAGTGTCGTTCTGATCGATATTAAAATTACATCGTAGATTTAAGGTGCAACCAGACGAGACAATCAAATTGGCAATTTGATCGGCTAATCAATATACCAACTTTTTCTGTGATTTCGACAGATCAAGAGGTCTGTAGACCCCTAATTAGAGATATTTTTTTCATTTCAAAGCAGCAATAATATGAAAATTATATAGATATTTATGATGTACTTGCCATAGCGTGACGGACACTTTATCCCCATAGATATGTGATAAAATTGAAAGCATTATACACCGGCTGGGAATGAATAATATTTTATAATAAAGACTAGTAAAATTATCGTCGGACATGGTATTTTATTTTTACCTACCGGCTCGGAAACCTTTTTATATTTTAAAACTAGTGGGTAAAAACGCATGGTATCCATCCACTACCTCGAAAATAGAACAAACCAAAATGTGTACCTCTTATTTGAAACTAATATAATATATACTTATTCTTGATTTAAACTTGTCTGTTATATGTACTTTACAACTGGTAGATATATTGTTATCGACGTATACCCTTCACTATTTTTATTTTGCTGTTCCTGGTAATACTTTACCTGTCAGTCATTTGTTAATTTAGTCCGTAGGATTGTGAATTTTACTTTAGAAAACATTCAAAGTAAAAAAAACATGTAAATAGGTACATACAGATGACGTACGAGTAAATACACACTTGATGACTTTACCCATATGTGTTTAGTGTTTAGGTTAATAATAAGCAATTCCAAATACTTTGAGTATTACATGTTAATAAAAATATTTGTGTAATAAATTTATAAGGCACAGCCAAAATTTAAACCAACTGTTTACATCCGCATCCGCCTTAAACTCACCACCACACAATTGCCGGAAAAATACTTAAAGTTGTTAATTTTCTAGAACTCCTTTATTTTCCATTAACTGCGGCCTTTGACGTCATAATTTGTGAGTTAGTTACTAATTAACTCCTTTTATCGTTGTATAATAATACAGATTATAAATTAGGGGAGACTGGGGAAATAAAGCATATAAACATTTACAACACTTTGTAACATAGCATAGCATAGTGGTTCACTATTATCTGGCAGAAACTTTTTACGCATATATTTGATTCGTATAGTTCTTGGCAGAAACACCTTACGCAGAATATGCTTTGGACAAAAAATTTCGTAGATTTTTATACTTCCGAATCGTCTGTTGTCATAATGTTGATGAGCATAATAGTCTTCTAGTCGAACAATACATTTGCAGATAATATTTGTGCATAATATTTAGGCGGCATAAAGTTGCAATTTGCTATTTGATAGCGAGTTGGATGTGTTGGGGAAGCAAGATACCTAACACTCCTCCTCGCTTCGCTCGTCGTCGTACCTAAAGGTGACTCTGGGGCAGTTTTTCTTTTTTGATAGCGAGTAATAATTCTGCTAATGTAATATTATGCTATAATATTATTATGGTACATACAATTATACTAAATCAAAGTCGACCAAAGTAATGTTCTGTAAAACAATATTCTGCCAAATGAGTCTTATGCGTGGTAGTAATAATGCCATCTAAGTTTTCTGCAAAATTACCATTCGACCGAAAGTGTTTCTGCGAAATATGTTACGTGAAGTGTGTTTCGAACTAAAATTATTCTGCCAGATGAGGGTAACCCTAGCATAGTTCATACTAAGAACCGTAACTCGATTTTTTAGTGCCATATAATTGACGTGATATCGTGATTTTAAAATATAGAAATATGTCATTTGTTCTTATAAAAAATAAAAACACGCAAAAATATTTTATTTATAAATATTTGGGGAAACTAAGATTTTGGCCACTTCCAGGCTACGAACACACACCATCTAGTTTTAAGCTTAAATGGCCCATACATTTCAGGGGTATGCTTTTTTGTATGGGCTTTGTCAGTCCAGTATTAAACCGTTTTTGGTAACTTTATTTTTTTAGGAGGAGACATGGGTAAAATAGTTCTCCAACTTAGCTTTATTATGTTTTAGTATGTATTCTCATATGCAAACTCAAAAATACCAAAACTCATTAATTAGGTGAATTTTTTTGTACAGAATCGCTGGCCAATTTTCTGTGCTGCCGTCCATTGGTCCTCATCAGTCGACTTTCCTACGCGCTGTATCTTTGCCAGTTCATCGTGTTCCTCACCGAGGCTGCTACTGTTCGAACTACTAGTGAATTCAGCTTATTGTCTTTGGTAAGCAAAATAATATTGATTGTTATGAACATTATTTTTCTCATGAAATAGCTCGTATTTTTATTGCATGGAACTTGCACCGTATACTGTAGGTTACTATAATATAAGGTGTAACCAAATTAGTCACGGATATTTTTACGACTGATAGTACTCCGCTCCTGGAGTATATTTATGTATGAGACATCATAGGTTTTCTTGTGTTTTTTTGGAGAAAACTAGGAAATAAATGTGCGGTGTTAAAATACCCTGTTAATAAAATCATTAAATGAGATCACTTTCTAGATACTTGTAATGTGACAAGAGAGACGGTGTTAAAAATCCTGACAGGCAATTACATTATAAAATGGTTATATAGAAAATCAATTAAAATATTATTTTATGTTAAGGAAATGAAAAAAAAAAAAAACAAAAATATTGTTTTAATTTCTAATGAAAGCTAATTGTTTTGATGTTAATTAACGTCCCTTAAAATATCCGTGACTATTTTGGTAACACCCTATATTTAGTAGCGTAATTTTTTATATAATAGTGTTGTTTTGTCTTGTTTTAGATTGATCTTCACGAAATATCGTTGATAATACTTTCGTCTACGTTGTTAACTCTGACGTTTGTAATACCAATGCAATCTTTGCACAAAGTCTTCACATTCTCATCAAATTCAGAGAAAGAAGATAACAAAGAAGAATCTGAAGATAAGCCAGATGAGAATCATATAGAAGCAACAGCTGAAAGCACAGAAGATCACGAGGAAGAAATAGATGTCCCACAAATAAAGACAAGACAGCTTCTCGTCGCTCATAGAGAAGTGTTAGAAGAAATTCCTGAAGCTGATATCGAATATGAAATCCAGAGAGATAAACTTGAAGGACTAGAAGAAATTTTGGAGGAGGAAGAAGAGGAAGGAGCAGACGATGATGTTAGAGAAAATCATTTAGATGATGAAGATTTGGAAGTTATTGAAGAGGAACAAGGCGGCGAGGATGATTTCTGGGGAGATAGAGATGAAGACTACGTTCCAAGAAGGGCATCATACGTACAAGATGATGATGAGGACATCGATGAGTGGGAATGGACAGCGAATGGCAGTCAAAACGGAGCTCAACACTACCGATACACCAGATAATGTTATCCTATTATGTCAAATAAATCTTACCTTTTCATATAGTTTTTTTTTGTGGGTATTTGAATCCATACACGGTGTAACATGAGGAAACCGAATAATTTTAACAGCGTACCTATTCATCATATTAGAAGAGTAATATTTCATACTCGTATAAACTTTTCTGTATTTCGCCTACTTCCAGAGTTTTGTGAACATTTAAAAAAATTACAATTATTGTTTCTCAGAGCAAAACGCTATTTTGATGGCGATGATGCATATATCGGACTCATTGGAAAAAAGTATTATTAAAAAAAAATGTTAATTGCAAAAAATTTTTGATTTTGTACATTTTAGAATATCTTTATAACATGACTTGAAAAAAAAACGCGATTTACTACAAAAGGGTACTATCCCATACTTGTTTGCACGCATGAAATCTAAGCTCGAGGGCGACACTCTAAAAGCGTCGAATACGCTCTCTTTTCAGAATACGAAATTATCAAAGAATAGAATAGAATACTATTTCCCGTTACAAATAAACAAGACACTGCTACGTTTTTTCGAGTCCAATCGAAATGAAATACGCTTAAACTGTTCTGCAAACAGCGATGGTAATGATCTAAACCAACACTCAAATTTTATAATACTACATCAAAACATTGCGAGCGTGTTACAAAAACGTGAGCTATTAGATATAACCATGGCTGAATTGCAAGAGGAGGGAAGAGATCCTGATGTAATTTGTTTTTCAGAAACTTTTGTTAAGAAAGGCTCGGAATCGAACATTAAAATTAAGGGGTATAAACTAGCTTCTTCATTTTCAAGGGATAAAAATAGAGGGGGGGTATGCATTATGACTAAACTAGGATTAGAATATAGGGAACTGACATCTATAAATAAATATGCTCGTCCAAAGGTTTTTGAGTGCTGTGCAGTTGAAATTACACAGTACAAAATGGTAATAGTTGCTCTATATCGCACACCAAATTCTGATGCTAACGTGATATCATTTCATGATTTAATTTGCTTATTTTATGAACTATGTTTTCCGTACATAAGGTGTAGAGTTTCGAGTAATTGTAAAAAACATAAATGGATTACAAAGGGACTGAAACGAAGCTGTCTAAGTAGAGCATGCTGGGAAATTATCAAAGATAATTAAGGCACTGGCTCTTCGTTCTTTATTATCACGAGACTGCTACACTGCACAATAAAAAGCAGTGACACTGCACATTTGATTTTGTGTCACATGATCTGCTTATTGCTAAACTTGAGAATCTTGGGATAAGAGGGCCAGCACTTAACAAAAGTTACTTAGTTAGACTTATATTGAGAGGGATATAGACATTGATTACCTTTTTTTGCTACTCCCAAACTGTAATTCGTCATTTACGCCACTCCACTCTACTTAAAAGTCTATATTCAACAAAGACAGCGCCCACGCGCTACCCGCGCACGCGCGCAGTAACGAAAAAATTCAAAACGCATTGTTTGGCTCTGTAACCATGGCAACCATGGCAACGCAACGCAACGAAAGTTATTCTAGAAAACTGTTAAAAACTAAGTGCATGGTCGTAGAAAAAGAATTGTATGCAACGGTGTTTAAATGGGTAAAAAAATACTCGTGGCGTCTTTATTACAATTTTCGGCTTCGCCTCAAAAACGACCCATGTCACTCGTCTTTTTGACTTCCTTTAACCACCTGTTGTATAAAGTACTATAACCGACTTCAAGAAAAGGAGGTTTTCAATTGATCGGGATAATATCGTTTATTTTTGTCGATCTCTTGATATTTCGACGCAGTTACATGTTTTATTATATACCGGTCAATATATGTCTAAATCTACTCAAGTAGCAAATTTTATACGTATCGACACGTGTTTACTCTAATATTCATACACGTGTAAGCTACTAAGGATCTCTACGGAGTACCTACCTATAATGAATGGCACGTTTACTACGTACCCGCTACTACGCGAAGAACGCGTTTTTGCGAAATGTCTAAAACCTCTTCACATTAGCTGAGAGATCACATTAACGAGAATGTCGCCTTCAATGCAAATCTTCTAATACTTCTGAAGACGCAAAGAAAGCGAAGTTGTGTCTGACAACATTTCATGACTTGCTTAACAAATTGACAGTATTTTCTCAAGCTTTACGGATTTCATTGAAATAGCAGCTGCCAAGAGTAATTCTCAATTGTCTAGTCCATATTCTAATTACCGCGACGCTTCTATTTCCAGTGGAATTTGAATTCGGATAAATTAGAATTAGAACTGAAATTCCACTGAAAACAAATGAGTCGTGGTAATTAGAATTCGCCCTTATGTCTTGAGAATGATCGAAACAAGGAAAAAGCATGTCGTAAATAATTATATTCTCGTAGAATGTCTCATTTTTGTTTTTTGCCAAAATTTTACCACTACCTATTTGACTAATCGGTATAATGCATTTACTTCTAATTACATATATCCATGTCAAATTACGGCCCTTATGATTCCGGAGCAGAATATGCCGAACTATAATTGACTTCGAAACCCAGAACCAAGGGTATCTTATCTAATCCATACTAATATTATAAATGGGAAAGTGTGTGTGTCTGTTTGTTTGTCCGTCTTTCACGGCAAAACGGAGCGACGAATTGGCGTGATTTTTTAAGTAGAGATAGTTGAAGGGATGGAGAGTGACATAGGTTACTTTTTGTATCTTTCTAACGCGAGCGAAGCCGCGGGCAAAAGCTAGTAAAATATAAATACTACATGTAAATTAAATCTCTCTGTATTAATAAATATAAGCCGGGGTAAAGAGGTTTGACATTTTAAATAAATTTAATTAAAATAATCAAATTAAACCATGGATTTGTAGAAACTGAGGTTCCACACAGGTCAATGACTTTAATCCGTTCTTAAGAAACAAGATACTTATCGCTAAGAAGGGAAGCAAAATGTAATCGGAATTATAATCAAAACGAAGGCTCTATCTGAGTGGACAAAGGCTGTCAGTGATATTTGTGCGACCGGCGCGGGCGCTCGTTTCCGCCATGTTGCTCGCCCTCCTCGCGATCGCGTGCGCGTGCGCCGCGGCCGACAACTACACGGACCTCAAACTTAACGCCACCATCGACCAAAGACTCCTCAACAGACTGTCAACCCTGTTTGACACCAACCGGACTTTAGATAGGCGCGACCTCGCTCTTCTTAACAGGACTGCTCAAACTTTAGGAATTGAAAAAGAAGTAGTTGAGAAGATAAGTGATTTGATTAAGAAGAATGGGACGGTTGAGTCAGGGATTTTGAGTAGGCTGTCAGAAGAAGCTAAGGGCAGCCATAGTCCCTACAAGGAAGAAGCAGGGAAGGAAAAGCTGGTGCCGATCGATGAGTCTCCTGATTATGCGTCGTCGGTGGTATTGGCTAGCGACCTTTTGTCGCTGACTAGCGCCGTGGCCAGCGTGCAGGAAAAGGTCTGCAGGGAGCAAGGGTACCGGTTTCTGGATGGTCTGCTGTTGAACAAAAGATGGGCTTTACGAAGTAAGTATTTGCACATTGTCAGTTGTTATAAAGTACCTTTACAAAAAAATATAGTCATATGAATAGGGATTCATATGATGAGGGAGTCATATGATTATGATTATATGAATAGGGATGTGTGAATAGAGATGCCGGGGTGAATAGAGACTAGATTTAAAATGTCCCTATTCACCTCGGCATCCCTATTCACCCCATTTGACGGTGCTAGCATCTAAAATTATACAATTGCCCTTTCAATAATGTGACCGCCAGGAATCACTAAACTAATTTTTAGGGCATATTATAGCGATAATTATTGTCCGCAACAATTTAATTTCAATATAATGAATGTGGATGCAATATGAACGATTTATTTCCTACGATCATATTTATTATGTAAACAGCAGGTACTGTAAGATGCAAAAGTGCATAGCTAATTTATCAATGAATTCATTCATAATTTTTCCATGCACTTTTGCAGCTGATAGTACCTATTTCTAGGTACTAAATTTACGTTATAAAATTAGATTCGTAAAAATAAAATTTAGTAAGTTTTTTTTTATTCAAGATACCGAAGTCTCACGTAAAATAAACGGAACAATAATTAATTACAAGTAATAATTGAATATATCATACGTTTCTATACAAAGCGAAGCGCAAACTTGCAATGCAACCAAAAGGTGTCAAGACGTGACATGCACTGTAAACAAACCCGTACCTACACATACATATCATGTACCTATTCTAAGGATTATTGACTAAAGGTCAATTTGAACCATATTGCGGACTTGCGGAGTGAATTTCTTCTTTGCCAAGTGCATAAAAAGGTCTAAGTTTCATGCATGACTGTCCCGTATGTTAGTATTTTAGTTTGCACCAAGTCAATTGACACTTGGTTATTTGCACATAATTATTTACTGACACGGGGTTATTATTTAATGTTTGATTGAGACCAGCCGGCGTATCATGCTTCTAATTTTATCACTTATCCACGTGGATAAGGCATCTGTCACGCTTTAGCAAGTATGTCAGTGTGAGAGTGACAGATGTCTTATCCACGTGGATAAGTGATAAAATTGGAAGCATGGTACGCCGGCTGCATGGGAAGCATGGTCGCGCGATAGACGATAAAATAGCAGGCCGTTCCTATCGCACTATTTGTAAGTGCGATAGGGACGGCCTGATATTTTATCGTCTATCTCGCGACCATGCTTCCCGTGCAGCGCTTATTAGCGAACAAGTGCATTAAAGTTCATAAATCATAATAATTGGGAAGGAAATCACTATCACATTGGGAGTACACTTAACATTTAAGACGCCGTATTCATATATGAGATAAGGTACAACGGGGCAAATCTCGACAGGGAGGCAATTGTAACTAATATTTTTTTCCATTATTACACAATGATGTTGAGTTCTACATGGATCCACTGAACACGCCTACCATACATAACCGGGGGACACTCTATTTAATAATGCAAACATTGTAAAACCAGGGGCGGCTCACTCCGAGATTCTATCGCCGCGCTACAAGTACATGCAGGGGGCCGCGGGTTCGCGGCCCATTCAGTGGTGACGACCTTCGCGCGGCGCAATAGAATTCAATGTCGGCTGCTCGCGTTCGGTCCGTTTGTTAATGCAGGTACACTACCGTCAAAAAGTTTAAGACCAAACACAATATATGCAAATAATCAACATTTCATGAAGTTCCTATGAGAATATTACTTTTCAGTACCCACAACCGACAAAATAAAGCGTATAACAATTTTTAAAAAGGGATCATAATAAGAAATAAAAGCTAAACGTTTTTCTCATCGAAAAATCCTCCTCGACGCTTTTTCACTTCCGAGCAGATTCTTGGCATTTTTGCTATAAGTTTGTGTAGCGTTTCTTGGCTAATGGATTTTCTACTCGTACTGCAGTATCTCCCATAGAGCTGTTGCAGATGTCGGACATTGTCTTCGGACTCTACGGTCGAGTTCATCCCATAAAAGTTCGATCGGGTTAAGGTCTGGGGATTGCGGTGGCCAAATCATATTTTTAACACACCTTGGCGTTCTTTATTGACTGTGTAGCTTCTACAGATCTTTGCTGTGTTTGGGATCATTGTCTTCTTGCAGAACAAATGGGTTGCCGATCAATATAATAAGATTACGTTGTTTTCTATTGATTACAAATTTAGTTTGATGATTTTTAGAAGGGTTTATAACAATGACACTGAACATTGTGTTTGGTCTTAAACTTTTTGACGGTAGTGTATGAATTTAGAATGGCGGCATTGTGTGAATATTTTGATATTCAGGGGCGAGTCTCCACTCCTCCGCCTTCTGTACTTGTACTATTACGTATTCTGAGGTAAAACATGAAAAAAATTGAACAGTCACATTTGCCCCCAGTCGGAATTTGCCTCACTGTACCTTACATACATCAACTCATACTTGCTGTATTCCCAAAAAGAGTACGCAGAGCAAATGAAACTGCTCAAGTTTAAGTGATTCCAACGAGAAACTACTTAGCTAATAAGGGGTTGAAACTCTATCTAGCCCATCGCCTATACCAGAATTGAACCCATTTTCCAAAGTCGACTTCGCTAAGAAAAAGGGATGATGATATTTTTAGTCATATGAATTGTTATAAAACTCGAGAGAGAAAGAGACAGACATATATATTTAAGCTCGCAAGATCTTCATATTTTGTGTTAGGTTTCCTGGTAGAGAATGCCTTATGCTATGCATGACAGAGTTGAAAATTATTTCCGTAATGACAAGGCATGGTTGAAAATTAATTCCGCATTTTTCCTCTCTGTGTATACACCGTGTTTCACTTAACACTAAAAACCTGAAAACAGTTTGTTCAGAATCGAGAGTAGAATCGATTGAGCTATATCTTGATGGGGGTAATATTTTTATTTAATTTAGTATTATTAATTATTTTTTACGTGCCCATTCTATTGTACTCGTAATACAACATTGTGTATATCGCATTGCTAAGAGGTTGTTTACCTTTTTTCAGTATTTAGGGGTATTAATACTGGCCGGTTACTTTGACTATTATTTTTTCCGCTACTAGTTTGACGTTGTTTGTCAGTTTAATTTTAATGTTTATCATAAGTCATAACAAATTGAACTCGTACCTAATTACAACCTTGTCATTTTGAATATTGAGTTTATTTGCTTACTGCGATTACCTGTCCAATTTGAAGTTTACTGTGACAAAGCTTTAAAGTGTTTTTACAGTGACATCTTAGCTGTCTATTGGTAAACCTTATGTCGTTGCAGTAACGTACACAAATAAATAGTGTTATGGTTTATGATGGTAGTTAGCAATTACTTTATTGAGTGTAGAGCTAAAAGTCAAGTAGAGCTGAACAGAAAATTAAAAATTCAATTTAAAAAAAAGTAACGATCAGATTAAAAGATGAATACTCTAGATGAGTTTAAAAAAATAAAAATCAGTTGGGGTGTCTGAGGTTTTGAGTGATACCGGAAACACCGTGTATTATTGTAGGTCTTTACTTCTTTGCCAACGAATTTGAATAGCAAGAATACATTACTTTAAAGCACATGATTGACGCGAGAATCGCTAGATAGACTGCCCTTCCTTTTGTCATTAGTACAATCAGAAAACACGTGAGATGTATATCGCGGTGAGATTATGATAGCGATAATTATATATTTAGCCCTGCAGCATTATCCTGTTAGTGTTTATAGACTTCTTCAATTATTATGTAAATCTACTACACACGGAGTGTACCTAAGCACTGCAGTAAATATTACAGGATTAAATACCTTGTTGAAGGACCAGCGTAAAATAAAAAATGAAAATGAAATATTTATTTTTCAAGTAGGCATATTACAATGCGCAACTAACGTCAAATAAAGCTACGCCGGCTCTAAACCTACGCCTCAGCCTCGAGAAGATTCCAAAACGAGCTATTGCAAAAAATAAAGTAAAGAAGAAAATAAAATTATGGTTCGAAATGATCCGAGCTTACCGTGGTATATTGTCTTGGTAGTGGCAGCTGCACCTATGAACATTTGGTTCTCTGTTCCTTGATCCGTAGCACGTTAAATATATTGCCATATTTTTCGGATTGACAGACAACTGTCTTGACTTTGGCGGATTGACGTATTTAAGACGATACAGGAGGGGTCAATTCTCCATACAAACGCTCTCTACTATTTCCTCCCTGGTTTTTGAAGATAGAGGACTGATTTTTTCAACACAGACTATTATTATTTATATCTGTGTCGGACCGTTTTGATTTTTTTGATATTTTTATTTTTAAAGACGCTAGAGCCCACGAAAAATTTCCAAAACCGGCTTTTTTCATTATCGCGCAAAAAAAGGTGTGATACTCAAAATTGGTAACAATTAGCCAAAAAAGCTAAACGGTCCAACACAGACTATTTCATTGTTATTTAGATTCTCAAATTTCGTTCCGATTAATTAATGTTTGCAGGAGGAAACAGTCGAGAGCGGAACCTCGATTTTAAAGATTTTTTCGCAATATCTTTTAACTGAGTTCTTCCTAATGGACAAATTTATTTTCGATAATCTAGTTAACAACACACTAGTAGCACAATATACTAATATTTAACTAAAATTCCCAAATCGGAAGGAACCCCTCTTTCGATTTTAACATTTTCGCTCCTGTATCGTCTTAAGTGTTTTTTTACGAAGGTCGGAAAAAAGGCGGTGACATGACAAAAAATGAAGTTGAATCTATCATAAAGGAAGAGCGAGCGGGATGGATGATATGAATGAAAAGGGCGCGAAAATACCTAGCCGGTGTTAATTTATAATTATTACTAAAATACTTCTCCACGAACTTCAAACCGGATGATAAAAATATTAAAAAAGAAAACTAAATATGAATTTGTGATAAACAGATTGGCATGCGGACTTTAGTAATAATATAAAAACCGCAAAATAATATTAATTTGCATATATAGTTCTAGAAATAAACAAACTTACGTAGAATATAGCAATAAATTAGTAGTTTTCAGCTTCGTCACTTGGGATTTTACATATTTAGCAATATACAGGGTGGCGTTTAGTAATAGAGCAAAGTGCGTTATACAATACGTCATTCCTTATGAGGCAGAAGTGTTGATTAATTCGATCATACATTTTGTATGAACGTTGAACTTGTTGACTTGTTGTTCTAGTTTTAGTGGGAAACACATTTTTTTTGTAACATAGTTTAATAAACAATTTAGCGGAACAAAAAAACAATAAACAACCTATCCCAATAAAATTGTCAATGTAAGCTCTTCCATCTAGTGATGATTACAAAATAATCTTAATTTTCTTGAAAAATTCACGAAACTTTCACGAAAAATAAAGGGAATTAAAATTTATGAAATGGAAAGTTCCCGTCCATACAATTGTCCATACAAAGTATGGAAAGTTTCCGAAGTTATCGTATGTGAAAATTTCAGAATTTTGGAAACTTTCCGTAGGCGCATCAGTACTTCCATCTATGTAATGGGCTCCCCCGTTCCTCAACCATTGACCCAATTTCCATTAACTCCAAAGACGTGATCTTTTGCAAATGGCACAAAATTTTACATGGTCTCCAGAGCAGAGTAGGTGGTGAAGTTTCATGTTTGCTGCATACTCTTCAATCCTCATAAATATAATAGTGAAAGCCGACTGAATGAAAGGATTACTGACTATAAATCTTTTGCATTTGCATTTATAGACTACGTGATACTAAACCAGTTTTAATCAAATCTGATGCATTTCGAATTATCTAATCCAATATATATTTAAATAATATTGATGATACGCTTATTGGCTTCTCTGGCACCAAAACATAATTTGAATAGTTTAAACAACACGTTTAGTAAATATTGAATAATCGTCTCGCAAACAACGTTACTATGACATTGAGCCTTGGAAGTCGCTTTAAGCGAATTGCTGATCGGAAGCTATTTTATCACTCACACAGGAAGTGATATTCAAGGTATATCCAGTGCGATGTCACGTAAGTCATATACGGAGTAGATTGCGTTTTCGCGTATTGATTTTGCGCTGCAAAATGTTGATCTAATGATATAAATAAGACTGACCTCACACTAAAATTGAACAAATATACATATTCGGTTTTAGATCATCACATAAGGTTTTTTTATGCAGCCGTGGTGTTTTGCGGCAGCATCGAAGTGGTCAACTGAACTTTATCCATTTATTCAGTATCCTACAATAAACGCGATGAATTAGGTTGCACTGAGCACCTTTTATTAGCATATTCATTTTTGGCGGTTTGTCCTTGCATTTTGTATAAAAGAGTAAGTTTTTCGTGATTTTGGGGTTCGTGCCATAGTAAAAGTTCTGTGTGCGTAGCCGAATGCATAAACGCTCACGATAATATCTCTTTCGTAGCGACATATCTATCTTTATCGCTCTTGCGTATTGGCGCGACAGAGCCTGACAGCATTTCTGCGGCGTTTGGGGTCTCAGAAATGCCATTCGGCTACGGGGTCAGACCTCTATTGTTATTATTCGCTTGATGCCCTTATAACTGGGTTATTTGGGGTTGGAGCATAATTATCTCCTCTACCATACCTTGTCTCGCCCGTCATCTTAAAATTAAATTAAAAATCATTTATTGCCATAATTCACATGCAATACACGAACTAGGTAGGTACATTATATTTTACATTTTAAATAAGTTACAATTAAAATAAACTTAAACTTATCTAATCTAATTATAATAAATTCGGTATAACATAAGCATGGCAACGGGTACCAAACTCAGCATGTGCTGAACAGGTGTCCAGCGCTGATTTTCAGTTTGGCCCCTTTGTGGCGATTTGTCGTTGGATTAAAATACGGCGCGCATCACAACTCTTTCATTTGTAATTTTTTTCCGTACAAGTATTAATTATTTATGTTCTCTTTTCATTCCCTTGCTTTCGTTTCTCATCTCTCACATAGTATGACCTGTATATTCACCCGTAAATGATTTTCAGTAAATAAACACCTTGAGTTTTAAGAGTTGTTATTGAGTAAAAGGACTGGTTTTATTAGTTGCGAAATTGTCTCCACATTGCGCGGACATTGCTCCAATCCCTAGGCATTGCACAGATAGCTGTCTAGGAATTCGAAACCTGATTATGGCCTCCGCGTGTTATGTAACCGGAGTAAAGCGATAAATTGGTTTATAAAGACACACATAGCTTAATGCCCATATAGCAAAGTATATAAGCATTTATGAGTTTAGTACTTTTATAAATGTAACACATATAGCCAAACATGAAATAGGGTACGCTGTGGTTTTCGCCGTCTACTAATCATTTCATTAAGTGACACTCTTTTAATGTAAATGCTGCTGTAAAAAAAAACACTTTACAAGACCTGCGAAATTATCTTTATTTTAAATTGGACGAAACTAATAAATTAGTTAATCGTTGGTGATAACCTATACCGAACACAAACATTGTAAAAAAAAACGTAACAGCACCTATTCATTTTGTAATTATAGAGCTGGTTGAAAATGTGGAAAATCCTCTGACGGCTCAATCGTTGATCTGACTCATCAAGTTTGATAAATGGGACCCCTTTCTTTCCCATAAACTTTTTGGTCAGAATTTCGTTAGTCATAAGTTGTTATTCATATATTTTGTGGTCATAAACATCACTAGTCATAATTTTTGTTACGAATAATGCTTAATGGTACTAACATTAACAACCCATAATATTGGATGCCATAACCTTAAAAGTCATAAAGTTAATGAGTATAAAATTGAAAGGCATAACAATAATTATCCAGAAATATTACTAGGCATATTTTTTGAAGCCCTACTGATTGTTCTGCATACAGTTTTAAGGCATAAACCTCATAAGTCATAATCTTTGTTACGAATAACGTTTAATAGTTCTAACGTTAACAACCCATATTATAGATTACTATAATCTTAGAATCAAGAAAGTTGATGAATATAACATTTAAAACGGATCCCTTTGTTAGCCAGATTATCATTAGTCATAATTCTGAAACGGTTTCAAGGGTCACCTATAGATAGGTTAGGTTAGGTTTGTTTTATGGCAATCCTGAAAAGTTACGCGTTTTTGAGAAAAAACAAATATAACCAAACTGAAAAATTGGCTTATAGAGCAGACGTTCTATGATTATAGGGAATTCTTTCTTTACAATAATAGTTTCTAGTCTTGTACTAATAATTTTTATTTATTACGATTGTATTTGAAATATTGACATGTAATTTATTTATTACCAATAAAATTATTATGATTATGATTATGATTATTATGACTAACGAAAATGTGGACAATCGATACATTATACCTTATGACTTTATTGGTAGTCCGCATTTACCTCGCGTCCATTAGAACGGAAATAGGACCCCTGCCCCCCTTCTACTCGTTGACGAAGCCGAATACTACAAAAATCAGCATGCAACGGAAGAAATGGCGGGAAAATCAGTGAGCTCATTGAGTATTTTAATCCTCATTTCTCAGCTAGGTTCGCTAATCGCTAGTTACCTTGTGTCATTCAGAGCAAAAATAGGAGCCCCGCATAGCGAGGCTCCGTCGAATCGCTGGCGGGGCCAAATACTTTTAAAAGCAACATGAAAAAATAAAACACATAACATGTAAAAGACGAAATGGCGGGAAAATCAGTGAGCCCAACGAGAAAATTTTCATTTCTCGGGGAAGTTCGTTAGTTACCTTGTGTTCCTTAGAGCGGAAATAGGAGCCCCGCGTATTTAAAATGCCCCGAATATTTAAAAATCAACATGCAATTATGTGCTATTACTTAAATGCTATTTGCGCTCAGTGCAATGTCGGCGGTTTCTTGTTTTGGTTATAATAGGTATAATAAATTTCTATTTACCTACATAATAATTTATGATTGTTGTATTGTATAACATCTACCGCGGAAAGGAATAGGTATCGAGACAAACCTTATTGGTTTAACTATGTAAATTAATTAGAGATTTATGTTTGTAATTACCTAAATAAATAAATAAAATAAAAAATAAAACTCTCTAAAATATTTGGGGAAAAATATGATTTTCGTCATTTCCAAATAAACAGCGAAACAGCGCCATCTGGTTTTAACCCTAACAGGCCCATATACATTTCAGGGCTACGCTTTTTTGTATGGGCTTTGACTGTCCCGGTATTATTTGTATGTATGTAAAACACTTTATTGTACATATAAGACGAGTTAGGACATAGAAATACAGTATAGTTATGGTGTACAAAGGCGAACTTATCCCTATAAGGGATCTCTTCCAGTCAACCTTTGAGCGAATTGAGAGGAAAACTAATTAAAACATGATAGACAAACGAACACTATGTTTATCCTGATTCAAAAAAAACCGGCCAATAGCATGTCGAGCCACGCTCTGTGTGGTTCCGTAGTTTTCCGTATTTTTCTCAGAAACTACTGAACCTATCAAGTTCAAAACAATTTTTCTAGAAAGTCTTTATAAAGTTCGACTTATGTGATTTTTTTCATATTTTTTAAACATATGGTTCAAAAGTTAGAGGCGATTATTTTCGAAAATATTAATATTATCAAAAAAAGATTTTAAATACCTATCCTATTTTTTCCACTTTTTATTATTTTACCACTTTGAGATTATCCGCAGACCGACGGGTGGACAGACAGACAGACAGACAGACAGTTGACTACGGAACCCCAAAAAAGTATTGACCTCCAATAAATATGTGTTAGTATCTAACAACGAGACTTCTAAAAAAATTATGGGAACCAATAGAGATTTTATATGTTTACTGCCGGTTCGGTGAGACAATGATACGGTAACATATTTCGGAAGTAGGATGTCGGCAATCAAGGCTGCGCGGAGGCAACTGGTAATTTAATGATCCTCAACTCAGGCGCCGCGCCGTGAGTAGGTAGCAACAGACATTGGAATTCAGATTCAAGTTTCAACTGTATGGTCGCGCAGCAAATCTGACATTGACGTGGCCGGTAAAACTTAAACCTTGTGCATGTTGTTACTATTTATAAGCATTCTAAAAATAGAATAGACTGAATGGAAAATAACTTTTAGTACTATTTTTTTTTGTTTAACTTGTCATAAATTTGTATCTGATGTAGCCCTTAAAATTAAAAGACTGTGAAATACATCTTTATATTTTAGACTGCTTAAAAATATTTGAATTTATACAACTTTACCCTGAAGGTTATTCTAGAAAAATGACAGTGAGTTGACGAAGATAAAATGTGGTAACGAATCGTATAGGTAGGCATATGTATAAACACATATAACTAAAGCTTTTGACCTAGGATTTTATATCTAAATATACTAAAAGAATACATACACTGCTACATTAAAGGTGCGCTTATTTTTTTAAATATGTATGTATTTAAATAGGTAGGTAACAGGTTTAGTATACATGTATCATGGCCGTTTTTTTTGCTAAGTTATGAATAACAAAAATAAAAGCTATTGCAAATACTTGTTTTTAGATAATTATTAAGCTCAACTTCACTAAAGGCTAACATGTAATTATACTCGTAGTTATTGATTGAGATACTGACTTCTAAAAGGGAAAACATGTGGTCCGAATCACATGTTCTGATTCGGATAGAATCTATCCAAATCACATGTATCCGATAGATGCAGACGCGCATTGAACAATCAGCTCTACGGACGGTGCGTAACGCATTCCCCACTCCGACAAAAAAAAGGGTATAACGGTATGCGTCAAAAGTACGAGTATATGACTAAAATATCCAGAGTATTTTAAAGTACTACTTAGATATATCATTTATATGTATGTAACAATTGGATTATAATGGCCACTTTTATACGCTGTAAAGTCTATTTAGTTGCAAAAAAGTTGATAAAACGTTTCCAGTATGGCAGATACTTTTAGTGCGTTGTTTTATCAGATAACTATATGCGAGTAATATGATTTTGATAACAGCGACCTCATCAGTGGTTTATTTATTTATTAAGTAAATTAATAGCATGTAAGTCAAATAACCATGTTAAATTAGGTATGCTCCTTTAAATAAAGGCCACTTGCCCGTAACACCCTGTAGCCTATGTCACTGTCCATCCTTGGTAGCCTATGTCACTGTCCATCCTTGAACTATCGATACTTAAGACGATACAGGTCAATTTTCCATACAAACGATCTCGACTATTTCCTCCCTGGTTTTTAAAGATAGAACAATGATTTTTTTCAGCATAGATTATTATTATTTTTATCTGTGTCGGACCGTTTTGATTTTTTGCTATTTTTATTTTAAAAGACGCTAGAGCCAATCAAACATTTCTAAAAACGGCCTTTTTCAATATGGCTCAAAAAAAGGTGTGATACTCAAGATCGGTAACAATTAGCCAAAAAATCTAAACGGTCCGACACAGATTATTTAATTGTTATTCAGATTCTCAAATTTCGTTCCGTTTAAATAAGTTTTGAAGGAGGAAACAGTCGAGAGCGGAACCTCGATTTTAAAGATTTTTTCGCAATATCTTTTAACTGAGCTGTTTTTTTTTCGATAAATGTACTTAATAACACTAGTTATTCCACTGAAATTCCCAGATTGAAAGGGGGACTCCTTTCCATTTAAGCATTTTCGCTCCCGTAGCGTCTTAAAAAACAATTCAATTCGTCGCTCCGTTTAGCCGTGAAAGACGGACAAACAAACAGACACACACACTTTCCCATTTTATAATATTAAAATAGTATTATTCTATGGATTATAATGTTAGTACTGCATGGCAATTTATTAGTAACGTGTATTTTATTCAAGAACTTTTTCGATAGATTGAGCATCTAAATATGTTAAACAGTGTGTAAGAGGCATAAGGGCGAAAAAGTGAATCAAAAATACAATTCATTACTGTATTTTTTAATTGCACCGATGCTGAAGGGCATAGGCACATCTCGGATACTGGCGATCAAATATATGAAAGAGGCGCGTTCCTAGCACACATTCTAAGCTCGTGTAGGTGAACGCGTACCATGCTTGTATGAGTGAGATATGACGGGTTGACTGTCCGCGTTTTTGACAGGCGGTAACTGTGAGGTAGCCGAGAGGGTGTGGGCGGCGTTTTCAGCGGGGAGCGGAAGTGGCCATACTGTACGATAGTACTCTTTATTATACTGTGGCATAGGTTTTCACAATGACATTAATAGCGATAAGTGGAAAATCATATTTACCTAATCCTAGGTATCCTATTACTACTTACTAGTCTCGTTTGCAAAATTTTCCAACAATTAGCACTTGTTCACTGCAAACAAAGACATTCCTAGAAAGCTGATTCTTGGAACCCGTGAATAGAAGTAAGTTGTCTTCAATGTCAGGAAAAACGAGTTAGGCACAATACTGTGTTTCTAATAGCCTGGATATACATTATAAGGATTACAAATCACCATTAGCTGTTGTTGTTGTTCATCGTCACTTTAAAATACCTTTTCATCACACTCGCAGACTAAATGTGATTTTGCACGCAGGCGGAGCGTGATTTATAGAAAAATCGTTCTCCCAAGGGAGTTATGAAATTTCTAGTACCGCATTTAACTTTTTTATTTTTTACGTATTTTTATATTGCAAGTGTGATGAAAAACATTATGTGTAACTCGGGGAGTATGAATATTACAAACTCGAGTCTTTAAATCGCTCCGGAAACCCGTCGCGATTTAACTTATTCTCGTTAGTAATATTCAAGTTCATCCCCTTGTTGCACAATGTACTATAAATTATGAATGCCCAAAATGAGCATTAGCAAGAGGTTTATTCGTTTCTGGTAGAAATCCGCGACTTCTACTTAAAGGGACAAAATGTTACGGGATGTTATGGGACTATTACGGGACTCAATAAAAATGTTGCTACAGAAGTCGATGCGGTTCAAACGCTTGGAGAAATGCCCATCTAGGTAGTTAGAGCGTATGTGCCATACTTAGTGGTTTACTTCTTAATTAATTTTCCTTTTACCTAAAACGGTAGTTTCATTTCGATAGCTTGTCACACAGAACTTAGAACGCAATCAACCTTATTATGCAAGCAGATGATATTCAACTAGGCTCTTTTCCCGGGAATTCAAAGGATTGGTTTAAGTAATTATTTATTTTATCCGACCATATCTAACCTACCCTACACCATCGTCTCAGTGTTATTATAAAATTATTGAGCAAATTTGTAAATTACGTCAATGATGTAGGTGTTAACAAATAACCTCTAACAAAAATAAACCGATATGTTAGAAAATGTCATAGGTACTAATTTCAAAATAAATATAGCTTAATTTTCACAATAATACGAGTATTATGCTATGTATTTAGACAACTTTGATTGAATTAGTGAGTAAGTGGAAATGACTTCTGTAAAGAATGAATTGGATAAGTAAATTTTACGTAGGTACTTATGTTTAGTTTTGTCAACATTTTGTCGTTATGCGCTTTATGCAGAATATCACTATTACTGACTCTGCTGCAGTTCAGTCTAAACATTAGATTTTTTTTATACCACGTCGGTGGCAAACAGGTATACGGTCCGCCTGATGGAAAGCGGTCACCGTAACCTATGGACGCCTGCAACTCAAGGGGTATCACATGCGCGTTGTCTACCCATTAGAAACTTGTACACTCCTTTTTTGAAGAACCCCATACTGTAAGTTCATTGGGAATACCTCAGCATTCTCATTCCACAGCCGAAGCGTCCAACCGCACGGTACGCGACCATTTAGGTTGCAAGGTGTGTGAATGAGTGCCCTGTCGATGGCGAGCGGTGCGATGATGAAAAGTGGGCGTTGGCATCATGTCAAACAGATACTCTTACAGCACCGTCATTGGCGTCGCCATATATTATTTCCCTATCAAAATATACTTGCTATACGTTTGTCCTACCTTGTTTGTGAGGGTTATTAAACATATAATTTTAAAATGTGAATGACAGATAAAGCTGTGGCTTGTAGTACTCAATCTATTATTGCTCACTTCCCCCGCTTCTGTGAGGCAAGTATGTGGCACTAAAGGACTGTGAACCACATTCGACGTAAGAAGAAGTGCGACAGAGACGTAACATGTCGAACGTGGCTTGCGGGAAAGGGATGAATGATAGAGACACATTTGCAGTCGCAATCCGATGTGATTGCATCTAAAGATAGATGTTAGTGGCCGCGTAAATACGGCCAGATGCCACGTGACGTAAGTAGACGTCAGCGTTCGTCATTGTACCATGTTATCATCTTTAAACTTACGTCAGTGCCAACAGTTAGGAGTTGTCAACTTCCAAAAGTGTATGGAATTTTTTGCTTCAAACTCTATACTGGAAAATCAAACTAAGTCAAACGAGCCACCAAAGCCTGGGTTAAAACTAAAATAATCGAGGACCTGATTTTCACAAGATGCTGATACTTTTGACTTCTTTTAGATCAAAACCAGGAGCAGATTCGCTTCTGATAATAGTACATTATAACAATAGATAAAAGGTGCACTACAGACAATTGGAGCAAGCGATCTTCAATGACGTCTGTAGATCTGAGTCAACGCAATAGCAAAATGCAAGGAGTGATTTACAATGACACGCAATCAGTGCACTTGATAGTGAAATGGCCAAGTTATTAATGAAGAACAAAATATTAATTTTTCCCCTCACTAGCTCGGAAACACGTGTTTCGTCCTTTAATACCAGCGGGTAAAAACGCATTTTATCCACTAGTGGGTAAAGTAATTTGACCTTGAATAAAGTCAAATTAACTGCTTTAAAATTGATAAAAGTAGGTGAATCTAGTAATAAAGATGATTTACCACCTGTGGAACTACTGGAAGCAGTGATAAATGCATTTTTTGCGTCGTAGTTTCCTCGCTATAGTGAGGGGAAAAGTTTTGTGTTACACTCGGGTGCAAATGTATTTTACTTCTCGCGTGTTAAAAAACTCGCAAGTTCAGGATTCTATTTTCAAACCACTCGCTTCGTTCGTGGTTCAATTATAGAATCCTTTCACTTGCTCGTTTTTCAATTCCACACTCGGCGTTAAAATACAACTTTGCCCCCTTGTATAACAAATAACTATTAAGATGAGGGAATTAGCTTTATACATAAAACAAAGGTATACGGTCATACGTCGGCATTTGAGATACGTTTTGTCAAAATCGGACGATCCGAAAAAAATATAGCTTTTTTTTTTCATTTTCATAGAATACCTACCTCGCTACGCTCGGCTTCCTAAGGGATGAAATTTCACACATCCTCGGAAAAAAAATCGTTTAATAATTATGATGTCTACTCTCACCATGCAAAGCGGCTTGCTTCCATCTAAAGGTGCAGCTTTTTTCATAACTAAGTATAACTATACATACACAAGAACAAGAACTATAAATATATACTGAATACTGGACTGACAAAGCCCACACAAAAAAGCGTAGGTACCCTTGAAATGTATGGGCCTTTTAGGCATAAAACTAGACGGCGCTGTTCTCAGCCTGCCGGCGTATCATGCTTCCAATTTTATCACTTGTCCACGTGGATAAGACAACTGTCACTCTCACACTGACATACTTGCCAAAGCGTGACGGATGCTTTATCCACGTGGATAAATGATAAAATTGGAATCATAATACGCCGGCTGGAAGTAGCCAAAATCATATTTTCCCCAAATATTTTTGAATGTTTTTATTTTTTATAAGAACAAATGACATAGGTATTATTTCTTTATTTTAAAATCATGATCACGTCAATACACATTATGAAAAAAATAAAGTAGGCATCATCAGTCTAGTTATGATAGTATTTAATAGGTGGCGATAAAAAATCGAGGTACGATTCTTAGTATGAAGTATGTTAATCCTATATAAATAACATATAGCAAGGGCTATGCACTATGATCTACAGCGTGTGGATTCCATACGGGCGAATAATGTAACCAGTTATAGTATCTGATCGCACGAATCGTATAATTATGATAATCATTTTGTTAAAAAGTGTTATTATTTAAGAGTAATTATTTTTTAAATCTGAAGCAGCAATGTACGCCGTCCAACTTCGTGTCAAATGACATAAACGTCATGTCGTAATGACGGTTAAGTAGGTACGGTAATTGATGTGGACGTAATACACTGCGTTCTGAATTATTATGTATGAAAAAAAAATCTCTTCTATTCAAAAAAATAATAATGTAATTAGGCTCCTTAGGTCCGATACTAACGATTATCAAAATATTCGCCCGTATGGAATACACACGCTGTATATCACGCATTTACGCAATAACAAAGCAAGTTCAACCTAGCCCGCTATGGCGTGAGACTGTTACGTACTATTATGCACTCATTGTATTTATTGCGTGATACAGTTAATTAATGGAAGATTCTGATTCCATGGTTGATGAACCATGACACGCCATCGAAGGAACTTGACCTACCTCTGTACAATAAAAGTATAACCTCGTTGAATGACAATGTTCTCAATTCTTATTTATTCCGACTTTTACACATTTTTATTTTAGACGCGACCTTGCGCCCGTGATTCCAGAGAGAATAACGAATTACTTACCCCCTTATTCATAAACGTAACTCTAAAGTTATCAAGCCGATAATGTTCTACACGTTAAACTTCCGTGAGACATATTCAAATAATTAATTGAAATACGGTTGTACTCACGTTATTATATCGCTATTGCTGCGACATGTTTCGGGCCAATTCGGAGGCCCCTCTTCAGGCGTATAGGAGTTCACGCGACGGCTAGACTCCGCAAACTGAACGCGCCGCTCGCCGCTCCGCCCGCTGCGCGCGCGCTGATAGGACGGGGGAGGGGGGCGCAGAGCAGTCTGCTGCTGTAGTTGTTGTGTAGAGTTCTGGTAGCGCGGCTGTGTCGACCGATGGAGGTAAGCACACTGCACTCACTGTGTCCACACGATTGTCAAAACACATTTTCCGCTTCACATTAGGTATTACCGGTTTCCATGCTGGTGGCAACATCCAGCCTCCGTCCCGATTGAAATTAGGGCGGCGTCCGATTTCAATGGCCTCGAGAACTTTGCGTGGTACAAAACATTTCTCCCGTACCAACAACCTTGCTCTATCGAAGCGTATAAAATGGGACGCGCCGGTATCGTACGCGTGCTCTGCCACTGCGGAATTCCTGGTGTCCATGTTCTTCACGCTTCGTATGTGTTCCGACAACCTCGCGGAGACATTCCTTCCAGTCTCGCCGACATACGCTCTACCACAGTCACAAGGTATCTCGTATACCCCGGGCTACCCAGTGGGTCCTTATCTTTAGGAGAGCGCAGCACCTGCCTTACCTTTGTGTGGGGGCGGAAAATTGTCCTCATGCTAAACCTACGGCGTAATAGGCGTCCAATGGTATCCGTTACCCCTTTAATGAAAGGCAAGAAAACAGGCGCTCTCTCGACCGTATGTGTTCGCCGTAACGTGCTCGCACTTGCCGCCCGCTGACTCTGTCTCCAACTGTACCCATTCTTCTCTAACACCTGCCTTACATGCTGCAGCTCGCCTTGCACGTACTGCGGGTCACAGAGCCGTAAAGCCCTGTTGATGAGAGCGCGTGGCACCGAAGACAAATGCGCAGGGTGATGGTGCGAGTCAGCTTGCAGGTACCTGTCGGTGTGTGTAGCCTTTCTATGCACCTTATGAGTCAAAAGGCCACGTTCGTCCCGCTGCACTAAGACGTCTAGAAAAGGTAGAGCCCCATTACACTCTTTCTCTATAGTGAACGTAATCTTGGGATGCTGCGCGTTCAGGTGGGCAAGTAACGGGTCTAGATCTCTGCCTGTCACTACGGCAAACACGTCGTCGACATATCGCCACCATAGCCTAGGCTTATGTGGGCAGCTCTCCAACGCTCTCTGCTCAAAATTTTCCATAAAAAGGTTAGCCACCACTGGAGCTATCGGAGAACCCATTGCGACTCCTTCTATCTGCAAGTAGTATTCACCCCGCCACACAAAATATCCACTAGTGAGGCAAAACTCTATCATCTTCATGTACTCGGTGAGAGAGTCGTCGTGTTCGGCCATTCGTTTTATCAACTCTATAGTTTCCGCTACCGGTACATTAGTAAATAAGGAGGTTACATCAAAGCTCACCATTACCTCATCTTCCTGCAACATAACTCCCTCAAGTAATTGCACAAAGTGCGTAGAGTCTCGTACGAAGCTAAACGTATTACTAGTTAGAGGTTGCAGGAGACTCGACAAAAAACGGGACGCCTTGTAGGTGGGTGAGTCTATCTGGCTAACAATGGGTCTCAGGGGCCAGTCATTTTTATGGATCTTGGGCAGCCCATAAATCTTAGGGGTAGTGGGATTCAACTGACGCAACTTCTTAGCCTGGTCTTTTGCAGATAGCGCGCCGATTAAGCCGTTTAACTTCGATGTTACGCGCGCCGTAGGGTTGTAAGACACTTTCTTATACGTGCTTGTATCTCCTACCAGCTGCGTAACCTTCTCCTCGTAGAGCGCCGTGTCCACAACTACAGTAGCATTACCCTTATCCGCCGGCAACACCAGGATGTCTTCATTTTTCCGTAGTGCCGAGAGCGCTAGTCTCTCTTGTTTGCTGATGTTGGGCTTAGGTAACTTACTCCGGCGCAACAGCGAGGATACATCCTGTCGAAGGCATTCCGCTTCCCTGTGCGGCACTCTATTGCGCACAATGGCGTCCTCTACATTCGCAACGATTGTCTCTACTGGGAGAGACGATGGGGTCAGAGCGAAATTGAGACCTTTAATGGGAATGGGGCTCTACCTTTTCTAGACGTCTTAGTGCAGCGGGACGAACGTGGCCTTTTGACTCATAAGGTGCATAGAAAGGCTACACACACCGACAGGTACCTGCAAGCTGACTCGCACCATCACCCTGCGCATTTGTCTTCGGTGCCACGCGCTCTCATCAACAGGGCTTTACGGCTCTGTGACCCGCAGTACGTGCAAGGCGAGCTGCAGCATGTAAGGCAGGTGTTAGAGAAGAATGGGTACAGTTGGAGACAGAGTCAGCGGGCGGCAAGTGCGAGCACGTTACGGCGAACACATACGGTCGAGAGAGCGCCTGTTTTCTTGCCTTTCATTAAAGGGGTAACGGATACCATTGGACGCCTATTACGCCGTAGGTTTAGCATGAGGACAATTTTCCGCCCCCACACAAAGGTAAGGCAGGTGCTGCGCTCTCCTAAAGATAAGGACCCACTGGGTAGCCCGGGGGTATACGAGATACCTTGTGACTGTGGTAGAGCGTATGTCGGCGAGACTGGAAGGAATGTCTCCGCGAGGTTGTCGGAACACATACGAAGCGTGAAGAACATGGACACCAGGAATTCCGCAGTGGCAGAGCACGCGTACGATACCGGCGCGTCCCATTTTATACGCTTCGATAGAGCAAGGTTGTTGGTACGGGAGAAATGTTTTGTACCACGCAAAGTTCTCGAGGCCATTGAAATCGGACGCCGCCCTAATTTCAATCGGGACGGAGGCTGGATGTTGCCACCAGCATGGAAACCGGTAATACCTAATGTGAAGCGGAAAATGTGTTTTGACAATCGTGTGGACACAGTGAGTGCAGTGTGCTTACCTCCATCGGTCGACACAGCCGCGCTACCAGAACTCTACACAACAACTACAGCAGCAGACTGCTCTGCGCCCCCCTCCCCCGTCCTATCAGCGCGCGCGCAGCGGGCGGAGCGGCGAGCGGCGCGTTCAGTTTGCGGAGTCTAGCCGTCGCGTGAACTCCTATACGCCTGAAGAGGGGCCTCCGAATTGGCCCGAAACATGTCGCAGCAATAGCGATATAATAACGTGAGTACAACCGTATTTCAATTAATTATCCGATAATGTTCGTTTGTACCTTTCTATCACATTAATACGTAGGAAAGGGACAAACGAACTTTATCGGCGTGATAACTTTAGTGAACGTTTATGAATAAGGGGGTTAGTGTAACATCGTCACGTCACATCGTAACGGTTTCTCTAAAGCTTATGTTTCCTAGGTTGGTGGTATCGTTTTCCTAGGAAAACAGGTGCCGTAGCCGAATGGCATTTCTGCGACGCGAAACGAAAACAAAACGCAGCGATGCTTTCGCTGGCTCTGTCGCGCTAATACGCAAGAGCGGCAGAGATAGATATCTACGAGCGTTACGTTTCATGAGCGTTTATGCCAATCGGCTACGTAGGTACCCTGAGGTCCCTCAGTTTTGGCCTCATTTGCTATGGGAATTTGAACAGTTCAAATTCCCATACAAACGACATTACGAAATATTTCCACACTAAAGCTAAGCTAGGAGTCACAAAATTGTTTGGGACTTAGGAGTTTTTTTTTCAACTTTCAACCAGTGAAGTGAACCGTGATTGACCATAACAACTCCTCAAGCTATGTCAGCTGGAAGGGGCGGGGCGTGAAGTAAATTACAACAAACATTTTAAACAAAACATGTAAAAAAATTATACTTAAGTTTTTTTCACTTTAATTAACACCTGCTTATGTCTCGTACCGAATCCAGTTAATAATATTGTCGTCTGATCCTTTAGTTCGGAAATTGATTAAGACGGTTAATACCCGGATGTTAAAATTTTGAACGCAATATTGTATATAGGTACTTTACCCCAATAAATAAGACCTATATTTGGTTCCCTATGGTACCTACACCATGGCCTCGCGTCTACCTACTCGAAACCGGTTTTAAAAAATGTGCGAGTTCGCTTAATAAATGTACGTCCAAACGATCTACTTTAAATAACCTGTTTTACTACAAACATCACGTTTCATGTTGTCAGCATGATATTATAAAGTTCAAATTTGGGCCAAAACTGGTAGTCCAGAGAAGGTGCACGTGATGTCCATGGACAACAGTGCAAACACGTGATAGGCGCGATAGTATCTCGGTATACTACCTCTCCTTTTCTAACTGTATTATTTGGAGTGGGACGGGTAGTCAATCTCGCGGGCGAGATGCCTAACTGCCGTCCTCATCAGGCTTACCTTGCTGGAGTGGCAAACTTCCGTAGTTGCAAACAGTTACGGCGCTAAATTGACCATTTGCCGTCACGCGAAGTGTACAATGTTGTCTATAACAAAGTAACACGTATATCTTTCCTTTTCTCATTAAACGACTGATCGGAACGGGCTTTCTCCGTACTTAGCAAGGAGCTATCTTAGGCCTAGAGTAAGGTCCTAGTTAGGAGCAGACTGGGATGTCAACTGATTTGGGATGTGTCCCGGCGGGCTTTTATACCACCCGACGGCGTGGGTGAAAGCGACGCTTCCTTCCTGAGTAACGGGACGCTGGACCCGCGCATCTGCAGTGGCCGGCCATCGCAATGTAGAAAAAATGGTGCGGTACCGTTGGAATCGGAAGGGCCGGCGGAACCTTCTACCTGCGTTACGCGTGGGAAACTTGGTCGTGCTACAGTCTCCCCCTCTGGATCCGACGACGTCCCGGCGAGGAGCCAGCACGAGGTAGCACTTCTTCTTTTCCATCGATTTTGCTTTTACATGCCCCTTGGGCTTCTTAGTCTTCTTCTTGAAGTTTTTGAGTGGCTGGGGTGGTGGTTCCGTAGGGGCCACCACCTCTTCATGATATAGCGCAAACGCTGCATCTTGGGGAGGTTTCATCTTCTCCGGACAGTCACTATTTCGAGTGACTATGCATGATGCGAGCTGACGTTGTGACTTTACGTCAGAGCTATCTTGTTTGGGTGCAAGTTTAGTACACTCAGCATGAGCTGGAATAACCACTACTGGATCACGTGGCTGCAACTTCAAAGCTTCCTGACGATTCTTTTCTAATGCTTCTTTTCTTTCTTCCGTTGAGGGAGTTAGCGTGCAGCCTAATTCAACTTTTGTAGGGCTTGGCCCTATTTCACCAGGGACGCTTGGGGCCCAAGAATAGAGGCCGACGCTCTGGTCTCCTGGATTTGTATCTCTGCAGCAATTAGGACACTTGCTGCGAACGACGCCGGGTCTGCCGCATCCGTAGCAACTGATGCCAACCGGTGCTGATGGAGCAACCTTGCTCACATCTCCCCCTGCAGTTGAGCTCATCTCTTGTTGTTGCCGCTTCTTTGTGCGACAATCTTCTTCGGCGTGCCCGTTCTTTTCGCAGTACTCGCAGCGTTGTCGGCCTGAAGTGTTCCGTTCATTGTTTGAAGGTACTGAGGCAACATTTTCTTCCCAGCTCGTCTTCTTTTCCAATAGGATTTCTTCAGCGCTCCTTGCGAGTTTCAGAAGTTCATCCACTGTCTTGAACGCGCTTCTCGGCACCATTTCCCGTATGCTTAAGTGGAGCTGACCATAAATCATATGTAACTGATGGGTCTCCGACGGGATTGGTGCCGGTAGTTGGGCTATGAGCGCCCTCTTCTTTGCGACGAATTTCTCCGTAGGGGTCGTCGCATCCTGCTTCAGTTCTATTATCTTCTGATACAGGATGTCCGCTGGTATCTTCGGTGCGAACGCGTGCCGAAGCCGATCTTCAAAATCCGTCCAGGATTTGACGTCTGACTTAGCGCCTTCCCACCAGACAGCGGCGTCTCCTTTTAATAGGAGGGTAAGCCCTTCGAGAGCGTTCTCGTCGTCAATGTTCTCGATTTTCTTGTACACCTTGATGGCTGAGAGAAACGTCTCTACAGCCTCGTTGTCGCCGGTTCCGTCGTATACTGCGTTGCATCGTGCGAATGAACCTTGTCTGCTTGCCGGTGCTAGAGCTGCGATGATGCGCTGGAGCTGTTCTTCGGTCATGCTGAGGGCCATCTTCGCTCTGTGTTGTGCTCGTGTTCTAGGTTCTGAAGCCAGGGCCACTTAGTTGGGCGCCAGTTGTGAAAGGTGGTAAAAGGGGTGATGGTGTTCCCTTTACCGAGCGCAGACTAATTGGGTTGAGGGTCCCAATAAGTCGACACTCTTATAAGATGGTGAGGGTACAGGCCTGGCTTAACAGAACAACAACAACGATTCCAATTGGATTTATTTAGACAACACAAGAGTTACACGCGAGTTTACACAAATAGTCTTATTCTTGTACAATGTTGTCTAGTAACACTAAGTAACACGAATTCCGTGAGTGGTATATCTAGCACTGTACACTGTTGCTTTCACTGAACTTCACTTTGACTATGGACGCGACGGTAGCGGGTGTACCGAAAAGAGGTGACGTGACGAGACGTACTCCGAACCGGGCTCACGCCTTGCTAGTAGAAGACTCTCCGTGTGTGATCGGAATTGCGACCTTACGCCAAACGCAGGGGTTTACGCAATGTGTGATCGGAACGGGCTTTCTCCGTACTTAGCAAGGAGCTATCTTAGGCCTAGAGTAAGGTCCTAGTTAGGAGCAGACTGGGATGTCAACTGATTTGGGATGTGTCCCGGCGGGCTTTTATACCACCCGACGGCGTGGGTGAAAGTGACGCTTCCTTCCTGAGTAACGGGACGCTGGACCCGCGCATCTGCAGTGGCCGGCCATCGCAATGTAGAAAAAATGGTGCGGTACCGTTGGAATCGGAAGGGCCGGCGGAACCTTCTACCTGCGTTACGCGTGGGAAACTTGGTCGTGCTACAAAACTCATTTATGTTACAGTCAGCATCAATATTAGCACATGAACCAAAAGCTTCTAAACATATGGTCCTTTTTCCGCACTAGTTCGCAAAGTGGTCCCATATAACCATAATCGGTCGCCGTTCCTACGCAAATCCTCCTATTTTGTGTACACACAGGTCTTCGGGTCTCAATGCTTAGTCGCAGTACGGTCGACGTTTAGTCGCGGCGACCCAAATGGGGACGATTGGTAACACCTAGAAAACCAATAAAGTTGTTAAAATATGGATTAAGACGGTAATATTCCATGTAAAAAACAGTCGCCAAACGGTCACCAAACGGTCGACAAACGGTCGCAAAATGGTCGCAGCGTACACGCGTGGCCGAAAGCAAAATGGCTTCTTGTATTAATTTTTTCCAGGTATCCTCAAACTTTATAAACAATTAAATATGCCGTCGTACTCAGTTGCCCTCACTAAAGAAAATTAAAAAAAATTGTAACGTGCGTACCGAGCTGCTGGGTTGTAAAGGATCGGGGATCATATTATTATGGTCTTCTATAGAGCAACTAGTATTTTGCGGCATTTCACAATTGACACTTGTTGAAGTAGTCGTCATTAATATTACTATCAACATTAATTTCAGCGATCTGTACTTCTTTTGTCAAGATTTTTGTATAGATAAGTGTCTACAAATTTGTAATGTTAAAGAGACATAAATAAAACGTAGTAGAGTAAATAATGTGTTTTTTTTTGTAACCCAAACAAAATACTTGTAGATACGAGTGCGGAAAAGAGGAAAATCGATACGAGTAGCGATAAATTAATACACGAACGAAGGGAGTGTTTTAAATCGACACGAGTTGTGAATGTCCTTTTCGCACGTGTATCGTACGACGATTTTCAGTACCTAAATCTAAGCTAAGAGTTTCGACCAGACAAGAAAAGAATCATTGCTTGATTTGCTCGCACTACTGCGTTAAAAAAAGCAGCATCTGTACTGAAAAAACTATCATTGCGCAACAGAAATTCTATTAATATCACAGTAAATACTCTATTTCATTTGATTCCTACTTTTATTGTGTAAAGCAACACTACACTTCATTTTTATCAATAAGAATTAAAAATTATATATTTAATACATTAAGTAACTATAAAGTGCTTATCTATTTGTATTATCATTCTGCACTTTTCTTAACTTTCCCACATTTCTATAAAATGTCGAAGAGTGCTTAAATGGTCGTCGTCGTTTATTATGGTACTTAAAATTTACTTCAAAGGCCATATTTACTTAAAATGTTGTACGGTACTAGAGCGTCTACCTTAGGTCTTTTAAATTCGCCATTCGTTTTGAATTTCCTCTTTTTTCGTAAAACTACTTACTAGGTTAGATCCATATTATTTTTGATGCCAACTGTAGTAAATAAGTGATGATTTCTATACCTTGTCATAGTAACGTCTTGTTTGAAATGTCGCAGAAATGGAAAAATCGAAATCGAGAGAATTGATTTCAATTGAATCATCATTTCTCATCATCACATGAGTAAATTAAATAATAAACTTACCTTTTTTTTTTTTATTTTTTTTGGTATTAATACCAGCGGGTAAAAACTCATTTTATCCACTAGTGGGTAAAGTAATTTGACCTTGAATAAAGTCAAATTAACTGCTTTAAAATCGATAAAAGTAGATGAATCTAGTAATAAAGATGATTTACCACCCGTGGAACTACTGGAAGCAGTGTTAAACGCATTTTTTGCGTTGTAGTTTCCTCGCTATAGTGAGGGGAAAAGTTTTGTGTTACACTCGGGTGCAAATGTATTTTACTTCTCGTGTGTTAAAAAACTCGCAAGTTCAGGATTCTATTCTCGAACCACTCGCTTCGCTCGTGGTTCAACTATAGAATCCTTTCACTTGCTCGTTTTTCAATTCCACACTCGGCGTTAAAATACAACTTTGCCCCCTTGTATAACAAATAACTATTAACATATCTTTGGTCGAAGGAAAAACAAATAATCATGTTCCGCGCAATTTTTTTTTTTCATAGAATAGATCTAATGCTTCTACCTAGTTGTACCAAAAAATAAACGGATGGTACAAAACAACTTGACCAACCTTAACGTGCTATAAGTACTTAATGTAGGCAAACGCGCTTTTAACATGCATGGTTAGCACATGATGGGAATGACAGTATACCCTATCAGATGGAATTCATGTCTTTTTACTCATACTCAATACTTTATTGCGTTTCATGTGTAAGTACATAAGTATAACTGTATCAGTTAGAGCAGGATGGGTAGTATTAAATCGCAGGCTAGATACAGTCGTCTGTCGCCTATCACGCTCCACTGCTGCTAAGACAAGTAATAAATTAGTTTCATATGACATATTATGCGACTTTCCATCGCAAAGGGGTCCTTTGCATGCGGCAGGTCCATGAAATTCCAAGAGAAATGCCGACAATGATGGTACTTTTTGAGCTAGAAACGTAAATAATTTAGGACCCTTCTGTAATGGAAACACTGATATCGTCACTACTTTGAAAAATACTTGTATCTTGATTAAACGTCGGCTGAATTTTGAGCCTAGTTCTTAGTGCGTCAGTAATTTAGCTGAGTAGCGAATATTTGTGACTTTGCATGCGTAAAGGTCCTCATGCTTTATGCGCAATACATACGCTTGCAGAATCACAAATAGTAGCCACTCAACTAAATTACAAGCGTAGTCCGACCTAGCCTTTGAACAAAGCACTACACCAACTTGATGTAACTTTATTAAATGCTTATGACTTATAATTATTTAAAGCAAGCAAAGGGGCAAAGTTGATGATTAACTGCACGTGCCAGTATTGATACCCGAGCAAGGAAAAGATTCCAATATTATGTCTGTACTATATGTGAAATCTTGAGCGTTGTGAGGATTTCATTTAAGGCACGTAGAAACTAATAAAGTAAGTAACTAATTTTAACACTGAGTAAAACCAAAAAATTATTCACCACATTAATACCTACGAGGAAAACAAAAGTAAAGAAAACAAAAGGAAATCTTCATTTTTTTAAACATTTATTAATATGATTCAAAATCTGTATTTAAACGATAATTCCACCAGCTATCAGCTTTGGCCATCAAGTTAAAATTTTGTATGAAATTACTTTGTACTCTTGTAGATAAAATGCAGTCCTTCGTTTTTGAAATATAAAGCAATAAAGCTTTTAAGAGTAAGGTGAAAAATATGTAGAACCTTTATTGCAAGAGCTCTGCCCTCTTACGTCACACGTTCCAGAACAATCCAACTTAAACAATGACGCAGTGGGACGCGTTTAGCATTTGAATAAAACTGCACACTACCAAGGAATGATATTAGTTACAATCGCTTGCAGAGTGCTGGTGAGCTGGTCACCAAAAGTGAACTGCTGGCATAGACAAGACACAGGACAAGATCACAATTGTTTACGCTCTATAGTGCTTTTTTTGTGGTGGTGGCGTGAACAGGCTCCGTAGCCGAATGGTATTGGTATTTCTGCGACGCGAAACGCCACCGAAACGCCGCAGAAAGGTAGTCTGGCTCTGTCGTGCCAACACACAAGAGCGAGAGAGATAGATAGCTACGAAAGAGATATTATCGTGAGCGTTTATGCATTCGGCTATACGCAAACAGGTCTCTTGAACAATGATTCCGTGGATATGGGTGAGCCTTGCATCAGCAAGATTCACACACAGTGCATAGATCTGCTGTCAACAGATTTCCCCTTAGTCGCCTCATACAACACCCATTTTCTGTTTTCCGCACCACACTCTTTTATCCGATTAATATGGAATAGTGGTAGAGATCGAGACACAGTCTTTCATCATCTCAGCGCAAGCGATCATCGCGTTGGCTAGGCATCAACGAAAATAAAAACAATCTAGTTTTAAAATAAAAGTTATTTAATATAGTTGTTCACGTGTCTTGCTTCGTGTCATGTTAAAGGCCAGATTTGAATTTGCGAGTCATCATAAATTTTATGATATCACTAATGATTATGTTTATTAATTAGCGTATAATTCTATTCCGATTGAACTAGAATTAGTAGTATTATCTAGCAACATTGCTACCGATCTTACATTAAAATTGAATTCAAACGGTACCTTAAGTTGAAGGATGATGCGACACTCGACACCTTACGTCGGCCGGTGAGAATATTGTACATAATGAGTCAGTGCTCAGCCGCGGCTTGTATAAAGCAAAATTTTACGTAATATTACCCACCTTTAGCAGTCTTAGCTATATTTTACAAGAAAACCATCGACCTGAGATAAGTGGTTGGACTCAACAGCTCAAGTCGCCAGTGCTCACGCATTGTGAATAGATTTTGCAAGTTCTTGATCAAAGACTTTGAAATTCAATTAATTCCGATGAGTTAAACTCGTAGAAATAAAGGAAGTCGGTGCAGCCTGCTGCAATCTCATTATGGATGGATAAAGTGGTTCGTTCGTGTAGCTAGAAAATTTCATTTTTCGTTGAGATTGTAAAGTATCTAAAGGCGTGCTTACGAAACTACTATAGACATAACTATAATGTAACTATAATGTGTATATTTTGTTGTTACAAAATATTAAAAAAAACAGTGCGTGGAGTACCTCCGCATTTTGTCAAGTGACCATCACGTTTTAGCGTTTAGTTACGTCGATCTTTTTACAGTTTTAAATATTTTACATTGCTAACTATTTGCTCAAATTATTGAAAAACAAACATAAACTTATTTTGCACTCGATCTAAATATAACACAATTCTGGGCTATCTGTTCTGTCGCAGACTGAGTTAATAAGTGAATGAATGGAATGAGTGAGTCGCGTTGGGGCAGAATGTTACGCGCTGACAGAATTTTACGCGCTGAGTGAGCGGCATTCCACGCAAAGAAACAATGACTGAGTGTTACGCCACATCTCGGACACTGGCGATCAAATATATGAAAGAGGCGCATTCGTAGCACTCCTTCGAAGCTCGTGTAGGTGAACGCGTACCATGCTTGTATGAGTGAGATATGACAGGTCGACTGTTCGCGTTTTTGACAGGCGGTAAATGTGAGGTAACCGAGCGGGGGTGGGCGGCACTTTCAGCGGGGAGCGGGAGTGGCCATACTGTACGATAGTAATCTTTATTATATACGGTGGTTACGCGCTGTCAGTTGGAAATCGCATTAGAAGTTTCACACCAATTGGTAATACGACAAAATGGAAATATAAGATACGGTCCAATGGAAATATGATCAAAAATAGATTATGTTTATTAAAAATCTTCAACAACTTCCTATAGTCATGTCTCAATCTTCCTATTCCCATGTCAAACTTCGGGTAGTAATAGTAATAGTTGCACAGTTTGACCTACTTATTCACCCCATAAATGATTGCAGGTGATTAAATTAACATTAAACACCCTGTATGAAACTTTAAATTGGTTTCTTATTGTTATTAGATTTGGCAGAGTCCGAAGTTTGAAATAACAAAAGTTGAAAATGTTGGATTCATTTTTTCGTTTTTTATGTAAAAAAACCATTTATCCATTTTAAATCGCAAATTACAATAAACAAAACAGCTCAGGCTTCGTCGACTGGACATAACAAATCAGCTAGGCTTTGTCGTCAATATAATTACAAATGAAGTACTCCGCAACAGGCTTTTTCAAACTTAAACACTAAATAACTTGCCTAAGTCCAAGTGGTAACCGCAGCCTGGCCCAAATGTCCCCATTCATTTTTTTTTTCAATTCAATTTTATTATGGTACTCGTACTGCTGTGTACTCTCACGATATTTTTTTTCCTTTCGTTACTGGTCTACATACTTTCAGCTATGGAAGAGACAAATAAACAATTTGTAAAATTATGTAAACAACAGATCAAGTCATATTGCGGAATAAACTTATGCAAAGACCATTTAGTAATTATTTGTAATGCGCGTCAGCCAATCAGATTAGGAAAAGATCGAAAAGTTATATGTATAACAACCAGGGTACGTAGCCGAATGGCACAAACGCTCACGAAACGAAACGCTCGTAGATATCTATCTCTATCGCTCTTGCGTATTGGCGCGACAGAGCCAGACTACCTTTCGCGGCGTTTCGTTTTCGTTTCACGTCGTAGAAATGCCATTCGGCTATGGCACCAGGAAGTGTCTGCTTCAGACAATTTATGCGGTAACGTATGCGGAATGAAATCTGGACAAAATTCAATGTCTTATAAAATTAATATAACATAGTTTATTTTTGATATCTTTCGTGATTTTAATGATGTATTGAATATCGATAAATAAAAGAGTTAGTTTTCGCCAATGTGAGGCTTCTAACAGAACTTGTGATACTTTATGTCCATCGGTGTCGACAAAACCAATGTTAGCATTTTTTAAGGTCCAAATTTATCTTCCATGTGATAACTTTTTAAAGAAGCTTCGTATGCTCGACTTTTTCACATTCTTGTCCGTAGGATCATTAGTGTTCTCAAAATAATAGTTTTCTTGTCGTGAAATTCCATTTACTCGACATAATATTATTAGTCATTCATAAACCCAGAAATGCAAAAACAGCTGTTTTTTACATTTTTTGACTTAACGGCGTAGCAGCATTTTCAAAGTTGTTTATTTTATTTTTGAAGACTATAGGTCTAACTTTTTTTGAATGTGTATCGATACTCATGTCTTCAAGATAATTTTTATCACTTTCGCTGCCCCATTCGAATGCTGTCTCGAGTTCTCTGTGAGATTTTGTGCCTTAGGGGGCCGACATTTCTTTTAATCAAATCTCTCCCAGAAAACTTGCCAATGCTGTAATGTTTTCTTGGACCACGCTTTGTTGCGGTAGTTTTTGTAAAGAAAAAGGACGCAAAAATATTATAAATTGACTGTTAGCTTCTAACCCTTCCTACAAAACTTTCCTCGGGCTTTGCATTCGGTTACAGAAAATTGGTAAGGTAACGGCGGCTATCAACGCGGGTATCGAAATTGACGTCCATTACCGCCGCATTTGCAAATACGCATTTTATAGGCAAACCGACCAATTTCTTAAAAAAAGTTACTCACACAAAGGAGGCCTGTTTAGTTGACTAACGCACATATAGGCGATAGAGAGTGTGAATGAAAGAAGACGCTCGCTATTTGACAGTTTTTGCCACGGGGCCGCGAGAAGAGATTGTGTCATACTGACGTGTGACGCTAAACCTAAGTGAACTCCAATCTCATTTAGTAGTTTACGTAATAATTATGGCAAACAGGTGAAAGTTATGCATTTCAAATTATTGTTTATAGTTTTCTACATGACTTCTGAGTACTTTTTACGTATTGTTTAGCCTGGAAATGTGTTTAAAGTGGAAATTAAAAGACAGCGGTGAAAGGCGCCATTTTGTTAGTAGATTCTATTACTGTGGTATACCACAGTAATAGTTAAAGTAGTGTTATTAGTTCTTTTTGCTTTATTTTAAGTATATGTGATCAGTTATATAATGTCTTACAGTTGTTTCAATCTTGATCTATTCACGCTATCAAAGAACTATTTACGCGGTATGAAAATTATTCAACAAAACCTTAATTTTTAGCAAAAACTTCATGACTGATTTCGTAGTTTCTATGAAAACCGTTAATTTGTCAATTTTTTAAACATTGACATAAAGTCTGATGCTTACTTACCAGTTATGTAAACTTGGTTTTAATATAAGGTTGCAATATTTTATTTTGATTTGTAATGAAAATACATCTGTATGACTTTGTTTTTATGGGTCGGAATTAGATTTTATAATACTCCAATTTATGCCTATTACCGATGGTACGATCAGATAACCCTCGGTAATAGAATATATAAGAATCTATTACCGATCCATGCAATATTTGTTTGGGTCGGTAATTGGTTCCTATAGAAGTATCTATTACCGAGTGACATATTAGTCTTGTATCAAAAATATGACATTTAGTGTACCGTAAGTACAGATTTCTTAGGTGAAACTGAGTCTTCTGTTGGTATTCATAAAGGAGGATAGTATTGGTATATGTATTTGTCATAATACTATAGCGATCGCTGTCGTGGGCGGTCGTGTCATTTAATATTCTGAACTTAATTAATAACAAAAATTGAGTAAACTGTGTCAAGTCTAAATCAGCACTTTTCAATACATAATTGTGAGTGTGGCACGTTTTAGCTATCTAAAAGTGAACCTAATGGGGACGAGTTTACGGAAATATGGGAGACGCATTTAACAGAAGTTCGCGCACTGTAAGGACTCCTCCTCCTGAAAAAGGACCTACGAATATGGACCACACTTCAGCACAGCCCTCTCCAGCACAGTCAGCACAACCTTCGCCAGCACAGTCATCGCAGCCCGCACCGGTTGATGTGGTGTCCACCAGTGGAATCCAAAGTTGGTTATCCTCAATTGAACAATGTTTGAGTGAAATATGTAATATTTCGACTGAAGGGAAACTGAACTCGGACCAGAAAATAAGGATTAACAAACTGAGCAGGAATATATCAAGTGGGGTGTCCCAGCTTGCAGTGCAGTACCAGGCGGTCAAGCAGCAAGTGTTAGTCAACAGTGCCTATCTAAAAGCTGTATCTGAACAAAATAACATCGTAGAACAAATCAAAGAGCTCCAAAATAGCTTACAAGTTGCCCCCAAAATAGAACCGACTGTATCCTTCGCCGACAAAGTGAGAACAGGTAACAACTCATCTATAGTACCTACTAAGACCAACTCTATAGTAATTTACCCTAAGGAGAAGGACAAATCAAGTGAAGATACCAAAAAACTTGTACAGGACCTGATAAAACCAGAAGCTCTCAAGCTACATGTTCGTGGAATGAGAAAAACGAAAAACGGAGGCGTTATTATAAATACCGATCGCAAGGACGACCTGGAAAAACTAAGAGCATCCCAGCAGCTTCAAAAATCAGGACTGAAATTAGAAGAAACTACCAAAAGAAGACCTAAAATCATCTTGTTGGGCGTGCCTTCAAATATAACAGAGAACGAAGTTTTCGACTGCATTTATGAACAAAATATTGTGGATCAACAGCCAAATATTTCTAAGGACACATTTAAGAGCTCTATAAACCTAAGTCATAAATCTGGCAAGAAGGACCAAGCCACATGCAATTATATATTAGAGTGCTCTGGCGACATAAGACGGATACTCATTCAGCAACAGCGCGTTTTTATCAATTGGACTTCCTGCCCAGCACGAGATTATACTATGTTAACGAGATGCTACAAATGTCAGCAATATTGTCATTCTGCTAAATACTGCAGAGAAGCTGAATCCACATGCAGCCACTGCGGATTATCGGGACACACCAACAAAGAATGCCCCAAGATACTAGAACTACCAAAATGCGCTACATGTATGCGATTCAAAAAACCAGCTGACCACCAAACTGGAGATGATTCGTGCCCAGGAAAGAAAAGTGCCCTTATAAGGTATTTAAATACCATAGATTATGACGGCACCTGCTAAAACCTTACCCTGTTATTTATACTATGTCTAAGGAGAAACGTTTTATTATCACTTATTTAAGTTAATGTAAACCTACTTACTTACAATTTTTATAACCTTTATTGTTTTGCTCAATAAGCACCTAACTACATTATACTGACCTACTAACACGAAATGCCTAAGATACAAGTATTAAGTTACTTAGTTTAGGTATTGGCGTAAAATAATATTATGTTGACCTGCTTAAATTTTTTGCATACAAGACTTTTTTTGTTATTTATGTCTTTCTAAACCATGTTTGTACCTATATTTATAATTTTTAAGCATTATTTAAGAGAATTGTGATTGTTTTAATTTAAGGGAGTGTACAAGTTTCTAATGGGGTGGCAACGCGCATGTGACATTGTTTGAGTTGCAGGCGTCCATAGGTTACGGTGACCGCTTTACATCAGGCGGACCGTATACTTGTTTGCCACCGACGTAGTATAAAAAAAAGATATTTTTCTATGAAATAAATTTTATCTTACCTTTATCTTATCTTATAATTTGTATATTCAACCGTCGGTATTAAGCTCCGAATTTTGAGATGGGTTTCTATTTACCGATGGCAGAAAAACACTGTCATTCATACCCTCGGTAATGAAATCTCAATTCGCGTTAATAGAACTGCAGCCTGTTCATTACCACGGTAATAGAAAATTTTGGTATGTTGGCTTCAATAATCATTTTATGACATATAATAAACTAAAATGATCCTAAAACTCTTCAAAACTAATAGTTCAATAAATACTCTTCCATAAAAAAAATATTTGTGGTCGTTAATGAGCTTTGATACCCTTAATTTTTTGGTATCTTTTGAAATCTTCCTTAAGTACCACGTTAATAAGCGCCATTACCTTATGTAGAAATTACAAACAGTTTCGCTAGGTCGTCCTTCTCGATTGACCATCATTTCGAGAAAAGGAATCCAATACTCATGAAACTTACCAGTTTAAATGACAAATATGTAAACTTTAATCTGGCATTTATACATTATTTTAGTTTATTTATTTACTTACTCTGACGATATCAAAACTTTGTCCAGATTTCATTCCGCATACGTTAAACGACCAACTGTACCTACTCGTATTAGATAAGACCCCTGAAACTAGCAAGTGGGCGTCCTTTATGTTCGCGTGAGGTCATGTAGAGATAAGTTTCGTCAAGTATCATGTTTCCTTTTTCTCGGTCGTTGAGGAAGGTTTGTCAAAATATTCATATCAGACTGGTTGTTTATTCAGCCACTTGCGAAAAATTACAAGATGAATACGTAAGCAATATCGTGCAACTTTTACTATGGGATCAACCCCGAAATCGGAAAAAATAGCCATTTAATAAGACTAACATATTGACCATCCCGGTCAAGTAAGACCGTGATTACCTTTTTCCAACAGGCTCCAGATATTTTGACGCAGTTATATGCTCCTCAAGATGACCTGTATCACGGTTAATCTCAGTTTGATAAAAGAAATCGTGAATCATTCAAATCTCTTCGCTATTTCATTCATTTTGGTAGTATGACCAAGAACTTTTCGAACGAAAGTATTTTTTTTGCAATTTCGGGTTTTGGTATGTGCAAATTAATATTGTTTCTAATTAGAGCAACGTTTTCAATAAACTGCGTAAAATTACACAATTTGGGTCATTACCACGCGGCCCGGCGAGCGTTGGCGATTTGAATTCATTGTTCGATCGGTTGCCAGTCTCCATGTTGGTAGCTCCCGAATGTCTGCTTAGGCATTCGCGACGGGCGCCAAGGCCGAGCAAGCGGGGACTACTAATGTGGACAGCTTAGTGCAAAAGACAGCGTGTTCGAAGTCATCTGCTTACTTAAAACGATACAATAATTTGTTGGCAAATAACAATATGTAATAACATCGTACACACATGAACATAAATAAACTCGAGCCTGTATTCCCAAAAGGGGTTGGAAGAGCACATGGAACTATTCAAGTTGCAGGGCTACTATTAGCAAGCCATCGCCCACACCACACCACAATTGAATACGACACCCACGAGAGGAAAAGGGCTGGCCAAATTCTTAACCCTGCCATAGCATATCTTTAGGTAATGAATTTCAATAATGGGTCAAACAGATTTTAATGTATGGGTAATTGGTTATATCTCTCCTGTGGACATTACAAAAGTTAAGAAAATCTAGTGCTAATTTTTAGACGACATTCTAATGACGGGAAACATTTTTTTAGTTCTTGACACTCAAATAGGAAAAACGGGATACGAATGTACCAGAGTCGTTAACTTTTATAATATTGTCCACAGAAGTGACGTTTTTACTAAATCTTTTTGACCCTAATATATTATTTTTTGTATTTGTTAGAATTCAACAAGGGACACATCCTTAATTTTAAAAAATGCAACATATTATTGAAGCTGTTTCTCCTTCATTAAATGTACCCACACTATTTGTAAGAAAAAAAAAAGAAAATTGTTCCCTTAGTCTAAGCCCCGTGTTCTTTTAAAGATGATAACAAAGTACGACATGACTATTTTATTAGGTTAAAATTTTTACAGGCTAGCGAAATATTTAGTGCGTTACAGGATAACGCTAGTTGAAAGCATGCGAGTCAATATAGACAAAGCTTACCACCTTACTACAGAGGTGTATTATGTTCCTTCATACGCGCTTCTCAGCGATGTCATTAAGAGTCTTATAAGGCAATCGGCCGATGACGATTTTCCGCATCTGCTTCTAACATAAAATGTATGCACCTGCTTGATGTAATCTTATCGTGCTTTCCGAGTTACTAAAGATCATATTTTGGGTAAAATACTTACTACTTTTTACTCAACGTAGTCGGAGAAACTTTTAGGTTCAAGGTAGTTAGTTCCAGGTGTTTTCAGACGTATTCGGATTTTTTATCAAAAGTCATGAATCGGATCTGTGTCTAAAGTGAAGGTTTTGGTAGAAGGCATAGTAGAAGGTATAGCATTTGACACTGACAGATCAAATTCGCATCTATGTCGCTTAACTTCAAACTGCAGGGTTAGCACATGATTGCCGCGAGAGTATGTCGCCGCGAGATAGACGTGTCATCTATCTCGCGGCGACATACTCTCGCGGCCATCATGTGTTAGGCCTACTGGGTATAAATCCATTCTGCTGTAAGGTTGATTATTTTCCGATTATATACATTTATAAATATGTTTCGTCGAAATCACGGTGTCAGCGTGCATACGCTGACGTCACCGCCGGCCAGTCTAATGCAACTAGCCGGGTTAATGCACCAACTAGAAAGGGAAGTGAAGTACGGGCACCTGCCAAGGAAAATACTTCCCGCACCAATGTGGATGAAGAGGGGTTCACATTGGTGGAAAAGAAAAGCAAGGCGCGCAGAGCGGCTCGCAAGACTATGTGTGGCTCTGCGGAACCGGTGAATTCGGGTCTACGGATTGCCACACCGAGTAGGGCGCTCTACGTGTCTCGCCTGCATTACTCCGCCATGGCCGACGAGGTGGTGGACTACGTTCGTCGGAAGACTGGCTACACGCTGAGGGTGCAACAGCTGCAGTCGCGTCACTACGTGCACTTCAGCTCGTACGTTGTGCGCGTGCCGCGGCCGCTGCAGGACACCATCGCGAGCGCAGACTTCTGGCCGAAAGGTGTGGTTTTTCGGCGGTTCCGGGGCAACCTGCCAAATCCCACACCGGGGCAAACGACGCAACGGAGCCACGCTGTGACGTCATCGCCCAAATCAATTGTTTAATTTTATTTTTAATTTTGTTCTTTTTATTTTCTCTCTTTTTTGTTATCTAAGTTTCGTGACGCATTGGTTTTACTGTAATGTCATGTAAACATGTTTTTACTAATAAATAAATAAATAAATATTCAACCTTATAGCAGAATCAATGGATTTACCCGAGTTTGAAGTTAAGCGACATTTCTAATTTATAACCAATAATGAAGATCTGAATAGGTACGCCTGTGAGGCTATAATATTTATGAAATTTGTCACTTCGTAAAGTTTTCATTATAATGTTAGTACATTTACGTTGTAGTACGTTTATTTAATACTACATTAGGTAATTAGCAAAGCTCCTTATTTTAGCTTACAGTGTGCGCACACTCCGTTTTTGTGAGATAATGATTTTTGCATTTACAGTTTTTCTCACCCTCAAACTATGTTTGCCTTATTCTAAATTGGAAAATTTAAAAATTCGAAACAAATAAGTACGTATTTAATATGTTTTTAGTTCGAAGTCACCATGACGTAAAAAAAATATGCAACCTTTTTTGTATAAAACCAGGGGCGGGTCACCCCGCGATTCTATCGCCGCGCTACAAGTCCGCGAGTTCGCGGCCCATTCGGTGGTGGCGACCTTCGCTCGGCGCAATAAAATTCAATGTCGACTGCTCGCGTGCAGTCCGTTTGTCAATGTAGGGAAGAATAATGACAGGCGGCATTCTGTGAACATCAAAGGAGTGAGCCTTCTGTACTTGTACTATTATATATTCTGTGATAAAACGAGCGATTGGAGTAACTTTTGGGATGCATTTTTTGTCACCTTAATATTGGGATTCACAAAGGGTGAAACATGTAAGTTCGAGAAGTTTGAGCAGCTCAGAAAGGAAATATTTAGTTTCGGTAGAAGTACCAGTGCTCGACATTGTACTAGTACCTAGATGCCACATTCAATTTTGTCATTGTCAATAAATGTTGCAGAAGAGTGTCACCTCATCTGTTGAGCATTAGCGTGTCGAACACTAGTACTACCTTTCAATATTCTCAGAAAACACGTGTATGTATGTATGTTGCCCTTGACATATTATTTATGCAAACGACGACAATTTTTATTTGCGATTTAGTTTCAAAATTGGCGGATTTAACCACACGTGTATTGATTACCTTGCTTTTTGTATAATTTACATTCCTAGTTTAAGATAATGATTACTGTTAATCGATTTATTTGTTGTATATTGTGACTATATTTTGATCGTTATAATATAACGTTAAAAAAATATTTTAAGTTACTTGCAGTAGGTATAATTCAGTTAGAATAGTTCCTATGTTTGTTCCAAAATCTGTAAATGCCATTTTTCATCAATTTGTAATCGATGGATGGTCTAAGTGTAAACTCGTATATATATTCGCCCAAATAATAGTAAAGGCAACATGTTGTCCAAATAGTTCGGCAAAGTGACTGAATCATCATCATCATCCTCCTTGCGTTATCCCGGCATTTTGCCACGGCTCATGGGAGCCTGGAGTCCGCTTTGACAACTAATCCCAAGGTTTGGCGTAGGCACTAGTTTTTACGAAAGCGACTGCCTGACCTTCCAATCCAAAGGGTAAACTAAACCTTATTGGAATTAGTCCGGTTTCCTCACGATGTTTTCCTTCACCGAAAAGCGACTGGCAAGTATCAAATGACATTTCGCACATAAATTCCGAAAAGCTCATTGGTGCGAGCCGGGGTTCGAACCCGCGACCTCCGGAACGAAAGTCGCACGTACGTACCGCTAGGCTACCAGCGCTTATGGCAAAGTGACTGAATAACTACCGAATATTCGCGTTATATTGAATGGAGATTGCCACACTGCTTCTCTCCCATCACAGAACAGTTCCGGAACTATCCTAGACGTTCGCGGAGTCGAAGCCAACACGTTAAGACCAAATATGAAACTTTCATGAATCAGACGCTATTCTTGTTTGGGTCATGTGCGCACGCAGAAGCAGCACCCGCCAGAGTGTAAGGACCATAGAGGAATGTGTGCGTGTGGATTGAGTGAGCACCTTCCGAAAATAAAAATAAAATATGCTGATCATTTAGTAAAAGTTCTAAAACAATTGTAAAACGAATCTCCGAATTTGTAAAAAGATAAATCAAAAGATACAGTCATTAACATGTTCTCACTCAGTTCTCACAAACTACCAACGAAAACAGTGAATGTATTCATTAAACATATAATATTTATATACTAACATTTAGTAAAAAGTGTGCCAACTTACCTCTATAAATTTTAGATCACCTAGTGACTTATTTATTTTTTTACAAATAGTTTCTTATGCTCACTCAATCCTCACACTTTTGAAAAGCCGAATTTTGATGAAAAACATAAGATTTAGACCGCTATTATATGTGTATAATTTAGTAAAAGTGAATTTAGGCAGCATATTTTTTTTTATTTTCGAAGGTGCTCACTCAATCCACACGCACAATAAGTAAGGAAAGAGTTGTAATTCATACATTAGTAAATGCGGGTTATTTCTAATTCTATAGACATAGTTAAGTGACATTTAGCGAAAATAATTCCATCATATCAAGGTTCCCATTTCGAAATTACCCGAGCATTTCTGTTCTTCGATATTACCCCAATGCACCCTACATAGTATTATTTTACATTTCCTCACGTATCAGCGCACTAGCTAGAAAAGAATCCTTTTAAAGCGCGAGAATAGTTTGTTATAAAAATATCCAGAAAATGAAAAATAAAGGTATCAGGAGTGCGTATTCGAAAAGCGGATTTATTCCCATCTATCGGATTAGTCCATAGAATAAATAGAATGGACACGTTTTGTCCGCAGGCTTTAGTCACTCACTGGTTTTAGAAGGTATCTATATATTCTGTTATTGATTTAATATGATATGATATCGTTCTCTGTCAAGGCGGACCCCAGGGTCTCACGGGCCGTGGCAAATACCGGGATAACGTAAGGAGGAGGATGATGATATTTTATTATCTGTAAATCATACTTGCACCAATTAATGAGGGCGAGCCAGATTTACCTATGCATACTCTTAAGAACAGTTATCCATTATTAATTCAATCATAATTTAAATGTTAAATCAAAGTGATATTAATCTACAATATGCTTGTTTGAACAAAAACTAAAAAGAGGAAATATTGTAATTGTTACATATTTTCGAATGAAATGAAATGAAATATTTTATATCAGACAGATGTCCATATTTAAAAAAAATATTAGTGAAAAAACAATGAAAATAAAAATTAAAAATAATAAAATAAAATATCTGACGCTAATGTTAATGGAAAACATAATTCTCATTGGATCGAACAATTGAAACTAGTACTCTAAGATGTAACAAAAAAAGAGTGCTTTTCCGCACGTGTTTTAATATTTCTTGCGAAGTTTTGAGTATCTTTGAAACATACTGGTATTGTTAGACGTTCATATTGACCGGGATATAGATAGACCGCGTGATTACCTTTTTATTTTTATTGAGGTTCCGATATTTGGACGCAGACTGGTATTGGTTTTTGAACATTATAATTTAGCTACCCCTGCCTCACGGTTCAGTACCCCTCGAAGACATCGGCGCTATATCTGAAACAATCATTATAAAAATTATTATCAAATAACATTCCATGTAAACAAATATTTTAAGCAAGCCTCTGTGCGTAGTACTGCAATGCAGTTATCCTTGATATTTGACACATGGGTGCACACGAGCAACCTAAACCTTCCAATCTCTTTAATGAACATAACTACATAGCTGCTGGTAAATTACTTCATAACCAAGGAGCACATAGCAAAAACTAGTAAATGATCGCTGTCCGGGAATTTCACACGAGATATATGACCAGGGAACTTTCGCTCGGCTGCCCTACGCAGAAATCAAGTATCTCAAAATTTTCCAAAAAATGGTTTTTTACATCATTCGATTCATTTTTTCAAAATACGTCTTTCAGTATTTTTTTGAAATTTTTATAATGTATATTTTTCAAAATACAGAACTTTAAAAAATTCAAGTATCTTTTTTTAACGGGGTATTCTACGCTAAAGTCAAGTATCTACCCTATTTCTATCTTGAAATCGAGTATCTTACGAAAGATACTTGCAATTCATATTAGATGGCTAAGTTACTTGACTTCAGAGTTGAAATATTGATACTGATTGCGAAGTTACTTGACTTCAGCGTAGAAATATTGATATTTATTGATAAGTTACTTGACTTCAGCGTAGAACTATTGATATTGATTATGAAGTTACTTGACTTCGGCGTCTATCATTATGTTATGATGTCAAAAGCTTGTAATTGCTTATACATGTATTAACTTGGGTTTTCAGGTAGAAATTGCCTTAGTATTAAAACAACCAGATGTAAACAGTAAAAGCACGAGGATCTTGTCTTATTTAATATGAAACTTATTTTATCCAAAATACGAAAATACATATAACGATCATACTTACATAATTATTGCATGTTGGTTAGTTGATCAATAGGCTACTTGCCTCCTAATCAAATCAGCTTCGTTTTAAGAACTGTCAAAACGAATTTGAACGGCTTGCTAATATGGAATTTATATGAAATTGAATTGAGTGACGTCACGGTCAACTCAGTTACTTTATATATTTCTACCTGACTTATTAAGTAGAAATTGGATTTAAAAATAACTGCTGTCCATGTTTTCTCATACTTATTTGCTCATAATGCTTTATTTCGTACATGGTACAAAATATTTTACTTTAACTACAGTTCCCTATTATTATAATTAAGGAAGACTATATGTAACTTTCATTATTTTTTTCTGTCTTCGAGTATTTAGGCACCTACCTACTGTACTTAATTAATATTGTGCGTTCCACGGGAAATCCCTTTCGAGGATTTTTTTATTATTTAAATAGTCTCCTACAACGTGAGTAATTGATTAAGTTTAATGAGTATTTTTGAACTCTTCGTGACAGAAAAACCTCTTAAACCCATAATCTTAAGACAACTTGCATTCAAACACAACTAGAGCTTCTTTTCCGTGGATTACTCCAATATTGCATTTATATTAAAACCTAATTTACACAAGCATGACATACACTACATTGAAGGCATCTATCTAAAATGTATACATTGTAAACATATACTAGCGGTCCGCCCCAGCTGCGCACGGGGGCTATCATAAAAATGGTTATAGTAATTTATCCTGAAAAGATAAACATATGCTATTACGGACTTTTTTGTATGTCTATGAAAGATACACAATTTCGCCATACATTGTTTTAATATATCTCAAACAGTTTGGGCAGCGTTTTCGATTAAAGCTCTCAGCCAGCAGAATTTTGACCGACTTGATTAGCAAAAATTGACGTATTTCAACCAATTCAAACAAGATCTCAACAAATTATATACCAAAACCTTTCCCAAGAATCATTATATTCATTGGTGAAAACCACATGAAAATCCGTTCTGTAGTTTGTGTTTTAGATACAGTTAAAAATAACAAGCATACCAAAACTAAATGAAAACAGTTCAAGATACTTGCTTTCTTGTAGAAAAGCTTTAAAATTTTCTTATCGCATTCTACGCAGAAAGCTGTTTTTGTATTTTAAAATGATTGTGTTAATAATTTTGAAAAAATAATTATAGTACACTATTAATGATATCTAGTATAATAAAGTTCGACTGTTTTAAAGGCTATCAATTAATTAATAAGCATATAATCAGGAAAAATAAAAAAAAAATCGTTTTTTCGCTCTACTGTAAAATTTGACAAAACCCAGATACTTGATTTCTGCTTAGGGCAGCCGAGCTGATTGAGCTATATCTTGATGGGGGTAATATTTTTTGTTTTAATTTGTATTATTAGTTATTTTTTACGTGCCTATTCTACAAATTCGTAATACAACATTTTGCATATCACATTGCTAGAGGTTGTATACCTTTTTCAGTATTTAGGGGTATTAATAATGGCTGGTTACTTGGACGATTATTTTTTCCGCTACCAGTTTGACGTTGTTTGTCAGTTTAATTTTAAAGTTACCTAATTACAACCTTGTCATTTTGAAAGTTGGGTTTAAATTTGATTATACGTACTGCGTCACCAGTCCAATTTGAAGTTTACTGTGACAAAGCTTTAAATTGCTTTACAGTGACATAGTTGTCCATTGGTAAACCTTATGTCGTTGCAGTAACGTACACAAATAAATAGTTTTGAGGTTTATGACGGTAGCTGGCAATTATTTTATCGAGTGTAGAGTTAAAAGTCGAGTAGAGCTGCATCGGATTAAAAGATTAATATTCTAGATACGTTTAGAAAAATAATAATCAGTTGGGGTGTCTGAGGTTTTGAGTGATACCGGAAACACGGTGTAGGGTTTAGAAGCTAGGAAAACTGGAATATAAACGAATTATTTAGGAGCTTGGGGAAGAACAGACGGGACATTTCATTTCTCCCAAACACAGGGTCAGGCTACAATATTGTTGAAACTTGCAAAATTACGGGTCGGCGCCTTTGTCCGGAGCCCTATAATGGCTTGCTTTTTATTTCTAACAAAATTTAAAATATTGTATCGTTTGCTGTATTTAAACCGTGTTTTTTTTGTGTTATCCGTTAAATTCGACACGACGTTAGGTCCATTAACTCATTTTAACAAATAGCGATATGGTAGTATCGCTATTTGCTAAATGAGTATCTATAATTTTTTTCTAAATTAATTGTATTTGACCGAAATAACCTCCTCACAAATAGGATCGTGTTAGATATTTTTGCAGTATTTGATCGATAAACTTAAGAGTGGTTTGCACATTTTGGTCTGTTAACTTATTTATGAGTGAAGTGAAGAGTGCCATAAAATACCGATGACATGGCATAACAAGTAGGAATGTACCGACTAGTCGGGAAAGCCGACTATCCGGTCACTTTTGTAGTCGGCGATTAGTCGGCGACTAGTCGGCAAAAAAGACCGATTAGTCGGCACTTCATAAGTGATAGAAAAACAGCACAAAAGTAAATCAACAGCTGATGTGGTTGTAATGGTTGTATTATGTACCTATTTGTTATGCCTTTCTTAGTTAAAACAACAAATATCAGTCATCACAGAAATAAATGTCCTACTTAGGACTATCAACTTCATAGGCAGGATCACTAATTCACTACCTACTATGCCAAACCGGTTGTTAAAAATGAAAAATGTAGTCGGCCTAGTCGGTACATCCCTAATAACAAGTTATGACGTCGATCCGGTGTGACTCTTATAAAGACACTCGAACGTAGTCCAACACATTTAGGCGGAGTACGTTATTTTCTTTACCAGTCACTTTCTGGTTAGGTCACGTTCTGAAGACGCCACTTTCTGTGGACGTCACGTTCTAAGGAGGCCACTTTCTGAGAGCGTCACGTTCCGAGAATGTCACTTTACTAGATTGCCACTTTCTGAGTTCGTCACTTTCCGTGTTCGCCACTTTCCGTGTTCGCCACTTTCTGAGTTTGCCACTTTCGGATTTCACCACTTTCTGACTTTGTCACGTTCTGGGTTCATCACTTTATGAGTTTGCCTCTTTCTGACTTTGCCACTTTGTGACATTGTCACTTTCTGATTTCGTCACTTTTAGGTACTTTCAAGAAGTTTATTTTATTTTTCTTAAGTCTGCGTCAATCTTTTATGGTGTTTTTTTTATACTACGTCGGTGGCAAACAAGCATACGGCCCGCCTGATGTAAAGCGGTCACCGTAACCTACGGACGCCTGCAACTCAAACAGTGTCACATGCGCGTTGCCACCCCATTAGAAACTTGTACATTCCCTTTTATAAAAAGTTTGGTGTTTATAAAAAGTTGCTAAGATATTTGGAATTGCACATAATTATTTGAAACAGAAATACCAAATACTAAGTACATACTTTTATTCTGTCAACTCGAAAATGTACTGATTTTTTTGGCAACCTAACCACTGACGTGCCACCAATCCGCCCGCTGTAGTGCGACGTATGCTTATGATGAATAAATAAAAACTGTTATAAATTGGAAAATTATGCGTTTATATTTTTTGTTAATTAGGTTGTAATAATAGTAATAATTAAGCACATAAATTCAACCTACAATGTGAAGATAATAAAATAATGCGTAATATTTTTAGTTAGTAACATTTAGGACGCGATCGCACGACGTACTCGTAGTAGTGTGCGTGTCTATTACGCATACATACAGCGAGCCAAGCCACGCCGCTCTAAATATCTAATCTGAACAAGCTAAAAGGTTGACGCAGCCTTAAGAAAAATAAAATAAACTTCTTGTAGGTACCTAAACGAAATCAGAAAGTGACAAAGTCAGAAAGTGGCGAAGTCAGAAAGTGGCAAACTCATAAAGTGACGAACCCAGAACGTGACAAAGTCAGAAAGTGACGAACTCAGAAAGTGGCGAACTCAGAAAGTGACGAACTCAGAAAGTGGCGAACTCAGAAAGTGACGAACTCAGAAAGTGGCAATCTAAGAAAGTGACATTCTCAGAACGTAACGCTCTAAGAAAGTGGCGTCCTCAGAACGTGGCATCCACAGAAAGTGGCGTCTTCAGAACGTGACCTAACCAGAAAGTGACTAGTAAAGAAAATGACGTACTCCGCCTAAAGGGTCCAACACCATAATCCTTAAGCAGCACTTGTAGGCAAATATTTGAACGTCAAACACAGTATTTAGGAAATCTGCAGCCGCTTATATAAAATAGGTTCCGTAAACTCAGGAAGATAACGATTTGATTGTATGCACCTCTTGTACCTTGTTGAGCTTTGGGGTAGTGCCGTTAAAACAAAAATAAACGAACTACAGGTTTTGCAAAATAAAATTATCAAATCGCTTTTCAATTATCATTACTTAACGCCAACAGCTCAAATTTACTCGGAAACACAATTGATGAACATCAAGCAACTATACATATACAACACTTGTATTTTCATTAGAAAAACAATAAATAAGGACATTCACACAACCTTACAATTTACTAAACGGAAAAATGTTCCCAACCTCTGCATTCGACCACGCCGCGCTAGTTTCCTTGCCTTGCCTAAAATACGCACTAATTATGGTAAAAAAACAGTAACTTTTGAAGGTGCGCTCCTGTACAATAAAATACCGCCTGAAATTAAAAATGTGAACTCACTTAAGGAATTCAAAGAGGGGCTCGCTGAATATGTTGTAGCAAACTATTAAAACTGAAAGTCAGAATAATATTATTTTCACCACACCAACTGGTAAAGGCTTACTTTGCTATTCGAAAACCGATAGCAAAATTGCATTTCATCCACAAGAGTGCAAAGTAATTTCATATAAATTTTAACTTGATGTCTTAAGCTGGCTGGTAGAATTTATCTATAAATAATGATTATAAATCATAAAAAACATTGAATAAATTGATGGATTTGATTTAGTGTGATGTTTTGTAGTTAGTATTTTGTTCGTGTTAGTGTGGTGAAAAATTTTGTGCTTCACTCGGGGGCAAAGTTTGTTTAACCTTCGGGCCTGGAAGCCCTCACAATGCTCAGGATTCCACTTTCTGGACCACTCGCTACGCTCGCGGTTCAATATTTGGAGTCTTTCGCTTGCTCGGGCATCAATATTGACACGTACGTTTGAACTACAGCTTTGCCCCCTTGTAAAACAAATAACTATTAGTCATAATAAGCAAAAAAACGAAGACTGTAAAATCAATCAATCTATTTAAATATTATTTATTTAAATAGGCTTTTAAATAGTTAACAATGTAAAATTATCATCTTGTTTTAAATATCAGAGCAATTTATGTGTGCAATGAACAATATTGTTTTAAAACTACATTGAATTAATTCAATAAAATGTCAAATTGTATAAATACTAGTCTAGAAACTTCTAGAACAAATTCTAAATGTCAAAAAATTGCTAATTAGTACTTGTATTGGTATTATTTTTTGCATGTTATTGAAAATTATTGTTTATCATAAGTATTTTTTTCTTGTCTTAATGCAGGTATGTGTTGTCTACCTACCTACTTAACAATTACGGTGACAATAACCTAGTTAAATGCATGATGTATTTATGTAACAACAATGTTCTCATGGAAGTGATGTATATCTTAAATGGGAATAAATGTCTTTAAACCTAAACCTACTACCTATAACTAGGACTTAATAATTAAAATTGATTATTACTTACGTATTAGTGACGCTAGTATTAAATTACCATAACTATTTATCCATTTTCCTTATTAACAATCATAAGTTGCATAGCCAGGCATAGTTCTACTTTTAATTTCTTGTTTGTGACGTAAATTACACATGGCCATGTCGTAATTCCTGCATTAAAATAGGTACGTGTTTATGTTCTTATATGTACGATCAAAAAGTCTAAAATTTTTATGCAAAGGTTATCTCACGTCTTTCTGCATTGACCGTGCTATCTGTGTGAGGACACTTTACCCAAATATTTTTTTTTTTACATTTTTTATTTCCATCTCCAGTGTTCGACGCGTCAGCAAAGTCCCCCCAAGGCCTGCTATTCGGCTCGTCGTATCACTTGGGCAACTTCGACGAGTGCGTCGCGATCGACGACTCCACAGATGGCGGGATCACGGTCGAGGGACAGTACTGTATGGCGACCATCAAGTGGCCGAAGAAACGCAAAACGAAAATGGTAAGAATGCGATATACTTAATACAGACCCAGATATAGACCGTGTTCGGCCCGTCCTACCACTTAGGAAACTTCGACGAGTGTACATAAATACCTACAATTTTACTTATTTATTTATTTGTTAGCCTGTTGTGTTCCACTACTGGGCAAAAGCCTCCCTATCTTTCTTACACGCGTCTCGGTTTAAGGTAATGTTTGGCCAACCTTTTCGAAAGACGTCAAAACCTACAATGACATTACTTTTTTTTTTTTTTTAATTTAGTATACTCTTTATTTACATGAACATATTTACATAATTATATAAGAAACTAAGACTAAACTTAAAAGCTAGCTATTACATTACTTATTTAAATTATTCATATAATACCTACTGACTTTAGAAAGAAAGTTATGGTAACAACGGCAAGTAATATTATTAAAGCTTCAAATATTCCATAGCGCAGTCTCTAAAAGCTTCAATGTAAAAAGCTCTTTGTACAAAGGTTCTATATTTTCTTATACCCAGTTAGCTGACTACTTACTCGTATAACGTAATTTAACATCATTTAAATAAAAAAATACAAAAGTTTACGGATATTTATAATAAATAATTTGTGAAGGTCGAGCAGGTAGAAGGCACATAAACACAAACATTTTTGAATTGTATATACTAAAATATACTTTTGTATATCTACGCATCTTAAAATATCTTTGATGTAGTAGTTTGGTCAGTTTTAGGATTAAAAAGTACAACAGTATATAGAAATCGGACTAATCCCAATAGGGTCTACTAGTATACCCTCCTCGTTGGAAGTTCTGATGGACTTTGCTTTCGTAAAAACTGATCCTGGACTAAGCGGACTCGGGCTTCTTTCATGAGCAGTAAAAGAAGTGCCGGGATAACGCTAAGAAGATTTTGTGATTAGTTAATTAACACTGTGATGTTTCCCAGGTCCGAACCGGTCGTGGCGAGACCCTCCGCTGGGCGGTATGCGTGCCCAGTGCTTGCAGCGCCAAATCCGTCAATAGCTTCGTGTCCAGCGTCCTTGCACACACTGTCGGAAACAGGACCACTGTGCAAGTTACAGAGAACGATTGCTACACTCGAAGACCGTTGACTGTCACTACTTTGGACGTCGGATTTTTGTAAGTATTTTAGTCTAATGGAAATGTGAGCGAATAGCATACTGAAAGCAGCAAATCAGGACAGGACCTTCAAACAATGGTTGAAGAGAGCTTTCAATGAAATACGTGCCATATATTACCCTCAACAGAATTTACTAGATAAAACAGATTACACATAACTCTGCACGTTAAAGTTATGTTACAAGTAGCGGCATGAAACTTTAGCGCTGAGTGAAATGTGGATATGATAGCTGCGCATGGGGACGCATACCCTTCGCCCGCTGTAATCCCCTGAGATAATTGTTTTTGACTTCTGCGCAATAACGGCACAGTATAATAAAGAGTATTATCATACAGTATGGCCACTTCCGCTCCCCACTGAAAGTGCCGCCCACCCTCTCGGTTACCTGACAGTTACCGCCTGTCAAAAACGCGAACAGTCGTCCTGTCATATGTCACTCATACAAGCATAGTACGCGTTCACCTACACGAGCTTAGACTGTGTGCTAGGAACGCGCCTCTTTCATATATTTGATCGCCAGTGTCCGAGGTGTGATAACGGTCAGCGCTAAACATACGTGCCGCTATTTGTACTTATCTTAAGACGATACGATACAGGTCAATTCTCCATAGAAACGCTCTCGACTATTTCCTCCCTGGTTTTTGAAGATAGAGCAATGACTTTTTGAACACAGATTATTATAATTTTTATCTGTGTCGGACCATTTTGATTTTTTTGCTATTTTTATTTTAAAAGACGCTAGAGCCGATCAAAAATTTCTAAAAACGGCCTTTTTCAATATGGCTCAAAAAAAGGTGTAATACTCAAGATCGGTAACAATTAGCCAAAAAAATCTAAACGGTTCGACACAGATTATTTTATTGTTATTCAGATTCTCAAATTTAAATAAGGTTTGAAGGAGGAAACAGTCGAGAGCGGATTTTAAAGATTTTTTCGCAATATCTTTTAACTGAGTTGTTCTTAATGGACATATTTTTTCGATAAATCTAGTTAATAATACTAGTATATTTAACTGAAATTCCTAAATTGAAAGGGGGGCTCCTTTCCATTTTAGCATTTTCGTTCCCGTAGCGTCTTAAACAAATATGTAACAGGATATTAGAGTCAGGAGACGTAGACGCTAATAGGGATGTCCTCCAACCCTGTTCGTTCTCTCTCCTAAATATTGATTGACAGCATGATTTACCTGTTCCTCATAAAAAAAATCTTTCATCTGTTTCGGATAACGCAAAGTATTTTGTTTTTCAAAGTAAAAGTGCTATCATCGTCGTATTTATAAGTAGATATTTCATATATATAGAATTCATGCTATAAAAAAAGGACTTTTATAAGGAAGTTTAAATACGAAGTTCCGTTAAGCAATCGATTGAGTTGTCAATCATACAAATCATGAAATAATAAAACAATATACCATTGTCATTTTCAAAGTCTACTGAGATAAACTTAAACACGAAAAAAAGTCTAGACACATTTATTTTTTAAATGCAAATAGCACTACACATATTCAAACCTAGTCATTAACATAATATATAATTTTTCACCACACCAACTAATAAAGGCTTACTTTGCTATTCGAAAACAGATAGCAAAATTGCATTTTATTCACAAGAGTGCAAAATAATTTCATACAGATTTTAACTTTGATGTCTTAAGCTGGCTTGTAGAATTTACCTATAAATGATGATTTTGAATCATAAAAATCTAATAAATTTATGAATTTGATTTAATTTGATGTTTTCGAGTCAGTATTTTGTTCGTGTTGGTGTGGTGAAAAATTTTGTGTTTCACTCGGTGGCAAAGTTTGTTTAACCTTCGTGCCTTGAAACCCTCGCAACGCTCAAGATTCCACTTTTTGAACCACTCGCTGCGCTCGCGGGTCAATATTGGAACCTTTCGCTTGCTCGGGTATCAATATTGGCACGTACGGTTAAACAACCACTTTGCTCCCTTGTAAAACAAATAACTAAAAATACTGCAACTAATATGTTCTTTCATTTTCGGTCTCATTTAAATATAATTCCAGTATAACTGCTCCAGATTCAAGCGCTTTAACTTGTCGCTATACGTACTTGTAGCAAACTGAAATAATAATTTCCATTTACAGGGCAGTGATCCTATTCTTCGCAGCCATCTTGCTCTTCAGCACAATCTACGAGTTCTACAAGATCAAATGGGGTGTTACCAAGACATCGGTAGTCCACGATTTGATCATATCCTTCTCTGTCATTCACAATGTGAAGAAGATGATATCCTGCAAGCAGAATCATACTCTTGGCCTTGAGTGCGTGGCAGGCATCAAGACGCTAGCTATGGTGTTCATTATAGCTGGACATGCGTGTTTGTTTATCGCTAGCGGACCTGTGATGGATGCTGAGGCGTGGGATCGGGTAAGTTAAGTCCTATTGTTATTGCAGTCCTAAGGCACCCCAGAGGTGCAAACGGCCTTCACAAGCTCGCGCCACGCCTTCTTATCTTCAGACACGCATCGCTCCAGCTCAAACCGGCCGCTCGAAGATTGTTTTCGACGGACCGCCTTTATTAAGTCCTATTACTTTTAAATTATTTAAAAAATGATACTTGTATCTTGCTCTGCCATCATGTTTATGAGTTGATGGTAAACTAAGCGAATCATAAAAAAATAAAACTCATGTTTTGCCTTGTACAAAGCATGGAGTCGGAAATACGGCCTCGCTCGAACGCCCACCAACACGTTTGTGTTACCACACTTTATGCACATTTACGGCAAAGCTTTGCTTAATAGGTATAGGACTGTAGAAACCACAGAATAGCATAATACAAATAATGATTTCATTGTAAATTGGAATTCTGATGTATATAGTTTTAGTATCGTGTGGGACTTCATTATTTGGAAACTATGGCAATAGTGCGTGGTATTACTATTTAAGAAGTGTAATTAGGCAAAATTACACATTATGTGTTAATCCCTATAACGGATATGTCTGTCTGTTATCTTTCAATATTTAGAACTTTATCAAACTCTATAACGACGACAAACAAGTAGATATCAAAAAAGTTTGCCACATTTAAACTTTTCTACGGAGTTTACCTTTTGTTTTCCATCGCAGGCCTTCTCTTCCAATTTCTTTGTAGACCTGACACACAATCTGGCCAAATGCGCCGTTTTCATAAATGTAAAAATGGATTTCTATATTTTTTGGCATAAGTATTATTTATGTAAATAGAATAATCCAGTAAGTGAGTTCAAATGTGACATGAGACGCGAATACCAAGTGTTACACATTTTTATACTAAGTATTACAGATTTCTTGAGAACCGTAAAATGTAATATACGATTTTACATTAGGCTCTTACAATAACATGAGCTAAGTTGAAGCACTTAAATAACTAAACGTGTAGGTACCTACCATACAGTATGTCCTTTATTACGCCCTGGACCCGGGTCAATGACCCAGATTAGTGATTTAGCTGCTAGCCGGTCAAACTGGTTGGCGAAGAATTCGTGGAAAATTATTTTGATATTAAATTTAAGTATATACAGAGTGTTTGTATTGTGACCTGAAATAATTCAGGGTTTTGACGACCGGTCGGGCCTAGTTGGTAGTGACGCTGCCTGCTAAGCCGATAGTCCTGGGTGGAATCACGGTTAGGGCATTTATTTGCGTGATATATAAGGATGTTTGTTCCTGAAAAATGGTTGCTTTCTTTACGTGTTGTAAAAATGTATGCTTAGTTTGAGGCTAGGTCGATCTACGTAAGATGACCAAAAATCTGTTCATAGATTTTTACTGCCTATTATTTTCTGCAGTGTTTTTTATTGCAATCTGTACTGTACACGAGTATTCACCCCGTGAGTTATTGCAGTTTAATAAAATTTATTAAATTTAATTATTCTTTTAGTATGCAGCACTGTGACTCTAAAAATATCATATCCTAAAAACAACGTTTTGCTACAACTACACGAGACTATAGCTAGAATAAGTATATTAAAGGTTTTCCTGTTAGCGATCAAGGCGATAGCAACGTAACAATTACATTACGGACTGTTGAAGTTATATTCAATTAAGTAAGTAAGTAAATTCCCTAAGAAGGATCTCTTCCAGTTAACCTATATTAATTTTAAGAAGTGATGTAAATTATAGAAAACACCAAATTAAGCATACCATCCAACACGGCAATGTAATGCGTTCTTGTACCGTCTAAATGGATCCTTATTATCATCAATATCTACACACAATCTCTTCAATTATAATCTTAATAATAAATTATATTTTCAGTTGGTGCGTCATCCAGCGGACGCGTTCATGTTGAACAATTCCCTGCTTGTGGACACTTTCCTATTCCTGAGTGCGTTCCTGTTCTGCCGGCTCCTGCTGATCGAGCTCGACAAGAGGAAGGGCAAGCTCAACGTCATACCGATATTGGTCTTCCGGTACATTAGGTAGGTAGTTGTTAACAAATTATTTGGTGGGTTTCCCAGCGGACGTTCATGCTGAAAAATTCCTTGCTTGTGGACACTTTCCTGTTCCTGAGCGCGTTCCTGTTTTGCCGGCTCCTGCTGATGGAGCTCGATAAGAGGAAGGGCAAGCTCAACGTCGTACCGAAGTTGGTCTTCCGATACATCAGGTAGGTAATTGTTAACTAATTATCTGGTATATGTGCCATTATCTGGGTAAAGGGACCTTACTGTCGGTGGCGCTTACGTACCGCGGCGTTGTATTTGTACACGAACATCGCTCATAACGCCGTAAGCGCCGTCCACAATAAGGTACCTTTACGTCACATATGTTTCCCCAGTGTTAATCGGTTTTCAATATGTTTTCCTTCGTGTATGACATCAAGATTGCCTTATATAATTCAGTACGTTCGATAAGCTCTCGATTATTGTTGACATAATTGCCTGATATTGAATATATTTCTCTTTGTACAGCAGCAGGCAATTGAAGCATTTCACAAGAGAAAGTACAAAGGGTGTGATTACAAGCGCTAGTTGTTCCACGCACAACAAACGTTCCTTAACCATAATCCCAAAAACATGATTCAGAATTATTACCGAACTGGTAAGTAGGCGAGGTGCGCGTCAAATAAATGTAAACAAAAATTGCCTTGTTTCGAAGAGTATAAGGTGCAGAAGTGTATATATATATTTGGTGCGGACCGCCTACATAAACAATGGGAGTCCTTTGTGGCGAACCCTCAGTGGCGCGTGCTCGTGGCCTTTGATGTCGCTCACGCGGCCAATTAACTACTAGTACATAGTTGTCCAATGTTGTTCCATTTACGAGTTTAGTGCACAAGCTGAAAACCAATCAACGGGCCTACAGTGTTTGTTTACATACTTTGTTTCGTTTTCTCGTTTGTTGAGCTTGCTTGAACATCTTTAGCTAATATTGGTTGGTGTAACAGGTGGCCAAACAGCTGGCGACTTCCTCGCGAGACGTTTGAGCATTGCTATACAGCAAAGTATTGTCACTAGCACGGACCATATTTATTTTATAATACAATACTAGAGAGCGGACAAGCCGCCGGCGGATATGACGCAGTTGTTAGCTCATTGAGCATACAGTTTTCGTTGCGTGCGTACGTGATGACGCGCCTCACTGGTTCGCATGTACACAGACATGGAAATGATGCGCGTCATGCACGTGTATTGCGCAAAGCCTAGTAGGAGCGTTCATCTACAAGTTTGTGCGGGTTAACCCCTAGTATGCTTGGACACAGATCCGTGCGTGGGAATTTTAATCTATTATTTTTAATGTCAAGGTCACTATTTCAATGATTAAAAATTGACAGGCCGTATACGAGGGGTTAAAGAACTTGCAGCAGGCATATTCAGTATAAATCGCATCTCTGATTTCATTCCTTCCTAGATCTGTCGTCACCAGTATTTTTACACAACATACAACGCCCAAGAGACTATTACATTATAACATTTTTTTCCAGAGTAACTCCTGCGTATATGGTAGTGATTCTGTTCTACATGACGTGGCTGCCGAAGATCGGAGAAGGGCCTCTGTGGGAAGACAGGATGCAACTGGAACAGGAGCGATGCATGACTTCTTGGTGGGCGAACATCCTGTATATCAACAACTACGTCAACACTGATCATTTGGTAAGATAATAATTGTTTTTTTTAAATACCTACTATAGTGACTCTGTATCTGTTGGGTATTTACCTTCAAAAGGCTCTTTAAACCAGTTAAGGATATGTTAATGACAAATGAAACTAAAATACCGTCCATCTGATTGTACGACTTGTACGAAGTCATCGTAGGACGCACCAAAAGCGTAGCACCTATAGGGTATGGGGACAGATTGGAGTCAATCCCTCATTTTGTATGTTTTTCCATGTTAAATCTTATGGAGTCAATTTAGTTCCAACGGCCGCCCCTAGCATTCCAGTTTGTCATGCGCATAATATTACTTATTGTATTTCTGATATTCAGCGCGACTCTGTCATGCAAGTTTCTAATATGTATCCATTTAGAAAAAGTCTTAAAGAAAATGTTCTGAATGCTGACTTTAAAGTTCTACGAGTATAGTTGCCATTTCCATTGCAGTGCATGTTCCAATCATGGTACCTCTCCGTGGACACTCAGCTATTCTTCGTGGCGCCCATCTTCATCTTCAGCCTGTGGCGGTGGCGCCGAGTGGGCCCCATCCTGCTCTCCATCAGTATCCTGGTTTCTGTCGTGATTCCTGCTGTTATCACGTATAAGGACAACCTGGACCCGACTTTATTGTTTTATGCCAAGTGAGTGTGCAGATATCTAGTAAGCTTGAGACTGGACAAAAATATAAGAGCTTTGGAACACTTTCAGCGCACACGATATGAAAATTTCTTTGTTGCAATATCTTCCTACTATGGAAAAGTGATAGAAAGTTTAAGTACCGTTTCTTTTGCTAATGTGAGTAAACTAATGTAAGTTGTGGATAGCTTGTTTTTAATTATTTAGATAATTTCTCGATCGCGACATTCCTGATAAGGAGAAAGCCAAAAGCGCCCCTAAACAGTTACTACAAGAACTTAAAATCAATTTTCTGTAAGTTATCGGGTAACGTTTTCTTAAACATTAAAAACTCATAATAGAGTCTCAGTACGAAATTCCAAATTATCACTTTATCTTTAACATACTTCGGTAACCAGCTTATTGGTCAACGTATATTATCTTTTGTTTTTATATGAAACGTATGACTCATGGCATCTTTGAAATCTTTTCCAGAGAGTTTACTGACATAGTATCTAACTTCTACTTCAAGACAGAGTATATCAAGACGCACATGAAACTGACTACGTACTTCATGGGTTTGCTTACTGGTTATATTCTCCACAGGATACAGGAAAAAGAGTAAGTTCCCTAAATTCATTTTGATTTGACAAAGTTGTAAATAATCATACCTACGAATTAGAGTTTAACATTAAGGGCCAGTTGCATCAAAAACAGTTAACAGATACATCAATTAAATTCACGCTTAAAAAATATAGCGAACGTTAAGTTCGGTGACAGACGGTTTACGACGGTGACGACCCTCTAAAGGCCCATTTAGACGATACGAGAACTCGCATACGAGTTTTATTACATTGTGGTATTTGATGGCTGTGCAAAATTGTATTGTAACCTCAACAGCCCGCAATGTAACTAAAAGCGCATGCGAGTTCACACGCCGTCTAAATGAGGCTTAAAGTCCTTGAACGCCGCGCCACCCACATTTAGGTCTCTAGGCCGACATTAAGGTCTTAAGGTGTTCTTAACTCTCAATACTCTCATGCATAAATAAGTTAGTTGATTAGGAATCAATTGGACGTTTTTGAATCACTGTTTAGTTAGTTACCTATCATTCCTATCAATGTAAATAAACGAAGCGTTATTTTATTATGTAAATATTTTCGAAATTTTGATGGAATTACTTTTTCGGTAACATTTATGCAAAACCGTATTATTGCGAAGCAAATTAGGTGAATAATATGATGTGACACCCGTGTCAGTGAGGTGTAACATGACGTAGTAATCTCTTAAAATTACTCTTTATTTTTTGTTTCAGTAGGCACATAAAAATTAAATAACATTAAAAAGTATAACACTAAACACACAGTAAAGATAAAAAATATTTTATATGTAAGTACCTACCTACAACTTAATAATAGTTTCTCTATGAGATGTAGAATTCATTATCACATCACAGCCAAGTAGTCACGCTGGTCATAAGCACCATACATAGTTTAGGCGCTTAAGTCGACTTCCTTATTATCAATATTTTCCTAAATCTGAAATATAATAATGATCATAGAATTCGGTTACAAAATTTTACGAGAATCGGTTGAGAATTGCGACCTGTAGAGGAGTACATCCGGACATACAAAAAGCAAATCGAGTTATACCTATGCATTCGAGCCGGTCATCTAATCAACTAAAAATATATTTACTGTTTCAGTTACAAATTCTCTCGCATTTTTAAAGTGTTCGCGTGGACGACTAGCATAATTCTCGGGACGGTGACCACGTTCGCCGTGTCCGTATTCTACCAGGATTGGTACGAGTACAACACCATCGAGGCTGCGGCGTACATCTCCTTGCATAAGGTCGCGTGGGGCATCGCTAACGGGTGGCTGGTTACTGCCTGCGCTACTGGCAATGGAGGTAATCCTTACTTTATTTATTTATTTGACTTACCGAATAAGGTGCACTGGTTATCCTTGGCCGAGTGTCTTCACTGTTGTTTGGTCTTAATTAATTTAATTTTCATTGGGTTCCCTTTACTTATTTTCCTTATTTTGAATTATAATCTTCTGAAATATGTACTTGATCAGTTTTTCTTTTTTATGACTTTGACTTATGTGTCACTTCATTTTTAATTTTTTAACCTTGTCGAGACCATCCGACAAGGAGTTTAGTATATTTTAGTTTTTAATTGAGGCGCAAATATTTAAAAACCGTACGGTAATGATAGCGTTGAAAAATAAAATTGGCTAGATATCACTCGCGAAGGAAAAATATATTTGATATGAATAATTTTCAAAATGTTAATAAGTAGCCTAACCATGAATTAGTGTCAACATTAAACTGTTGTCTACCTTTTTAAGCGCTTAGCACACTCTGATGTTTGAAAAACCTACGCGCGCCTAACTTACATTCTTCGTTAACTTGCGTGTATCATAGCAAACCTTAGATTATTTATTATAAACAAAACATTTTCTAATTTTTCACAGGTTATCTCGGAAAATTGCTGTCATGGAAGTTCCTCGTACCGCTCTCTCGGCTAACGTTCTGTGCTTACCTCGTCAATGGAGTCGTCGAATTGTACTATGTTGGGCAGCTGAGGCATCCACTACATATTACATTCTTCACAGTGGTAAGATTTTGTTTATGTTTTATCACAGTCATGCATAAATGTGTCTGTCTGTGTATGTGTCTGCCTGTGGCATCGTAGCTGCCGAACGGATGAACCGATTAAAAAAAAATGAAAGTTCTGTTGTATCAGTCGAGACTGTCGGGAGTGTTCTTAGCCATGTTTGGTTTGATGGAAATCGGTCCACTGAGTCGGACGTTTTTATCAAAATTTAAATTGTGTGGTTAGGTTATTTGCAGTAAGAAATCTGTTCAAGAACCAGAGGGCAAATAGTACGTAATTAAATAGGAAGGATATGTACTATTATATAATAGTTACCACAATTGTTTAGTTTGGTATGACAATTATTCACAATAGGTACTAGAATGCACAAAAACGAACCAAAGAACCACAAACAAATTGCAAAAAGGTGACTTATACTGGATTCGAATTAAACAATTTGTTAAAAACGCTTATGTGATAATAATAAAGTTATCCATTGACCCCATATGACGCCATTTTTAGGCATTACTTATAATGTGGTAACATATGTGGTAATAATTTAGAATGTTACCAAAGTACATTTATATGAAGGATGTATAGCAAACATTTATTATTAGGTCGGTAACCCCTAATCAACATGGTTATGTTTGGTTGGTCAGTTCTCAAACTCGTTTTCTCTCTCATCTCGAAATACAAAACTTTTACGTGCCTAATAAATCTCCTGAATCGATAAGAGCGACATTTCATTAGATATATACAAGTTGAATCAAAGTTTGGGCAAGATACGGAAATCATGAAACTTAGGGACTTTTTCTTTATAAGTACTTGAGTAGATTGAAAGCACTTGAATATACTTGAAGTGATCGTTTAGGCGCTTTTCTTCATGCCAAACATTTTTTGCTAGACAGCCAAGTTTGAACCATTGTTATTCGATCGATAATTTGGTTACTCAAGTACGAGTAACCATCTTATCATTACCTATAAATATTAGGTTCGATAGTCATGTTTAAGTGTTGTTTGGTGATTAGTAAATCGCGGATATCAATTTTATATTCATATTTCTAAAATGGCAAGAATCCAGAGAGAATTATCGCCACAAAATAAAACCTAACTTATGGTACTGCGTAGGAAGGCTCCCGATAGGCTAGTATTAGCGTAGACACTTAAGATCGAAAGTCGAAACGCAGTCGCAGAAACGCGCCAATACAGAAGAGCGATAGAGATAGCCCATCATCATCATCATTTCAGCCATTAGTCGCCCACTGCTGAGCATAGGCCTCCCTTCGTGTACGCCACTTATCCCGGTCCTGGGCTAATCTCATCCAGAAGTGCCCCGCAGTTTTTCGAATGTCGTCCAGCCAACGAGCCAACGGATGCCAGGCGCTTCTTACATCTGATAGCGGCCACCATTCGGTCAACATTTTGGTCCATCTGCCATCACTGTGCCTGGCAACATGTGCCCCCAATTCCATTCGAGTTTGGAAATGACGTCACCCACGTCCCACGTCGCGCACCTTGGTGCGGCGTCGAGAGATAGCTACTAACGTCATTTGTGCATTTGGCTACGTACCCTGCGGTGAAAGTTACGGATAACGGCAATTAAAACAGCGAGGGTTGACGTGGGAAAGGCAGCTTTACAGCTTGACAACATCTGATTTGATTAAACTTGGAAATCAGAGATATTAGAATTCAAATTGCAATTTATTTTCATGCGATGGTACAGATGTAGTGCGAAAGGATTTGCCTTGACTGATTTGCTGTGATACGAACGTGTCATGCTATTTCTGTCAGTCTCAGCGCAAGATGTACTGACATTGACTGAACGAGCATGACAAATACGAACGTTTCCGGAAAAATACAAAAGAAACCCTTTTCGCACTACCTACATCTGTACAATTTTTAACCGTCGCCTCATATCTCAAGAAGGACGGTTATCAAGTCGTCTGTATGTTTTTTTATTTTTTTTATTTTTTATGTTTGTTCCTCGATATCTCCGTCGTTCCTGGACCGATTTTGAAAATTTTTTTTTTGATTGAATGTATATACATACAGATTGGTCCCATTTTTCTCAGAACCCAGTTCTGATGATGGGATCCTGGAGAAATCGAGGGAACTCCTCAAATCTGAAAGGCATACATATGGTGATTTTTGTGTTAATAAAGGAACAGCATGCATTTAGGTACGGAACAGTGACATTTGGTGCAGTGGAACTGCTGATGATGGCCAGAACGGAACTCTTCAAATTTGAACGGCACGCTTATAGTGACTTGGGTATTTTTATACGAACAGCATGCACTGAGTCAATACTCAAGAGGCCCATGAGCCAGAGCCTATGACCACATAGAAAAATTAGATTTGAATGTTAAACAGTTGGTTATATTATTTATTTATTTAAACTTTATTGCACTGTTTGAGTTGCAGGCGTCCATAGGTTACGGTGACCGCTTTACATCAGGCGGGCCGTATGCTTGTTTGCCACCGACGTAGTATAAAAAAAACAATAAAAAGTACAAATGGCGGACTTAACGCCTTAAGGTATTCTCTACCAGTCAACCATTGGGCAAAACAGAGATATTTAGTTTGGTGCACAAGATTATAAAGCCAGTATGAGATTGTAACGATTAAATACATGTCGATACCTACTATTATAAAATAAAAATACACAAATACAATAAGTAAACTTACATATAAATATTAGTATAATACAATGATAACATTATGATATTATTGTTGCAGGTGGCAAATGCCATATCCCACATTATTTTGACGTTCTTCTTGGCTACCCTTCTCTGCCTGAGCTTTGAGTCACCCATTCATGGAATCGAGAAAATTCTTCTCAGAATGTTTGGTAAGTAAGATTATGGGAATATACCTTTAGATTTAAGTATGAGATGGAATGTTTTGTGTATTCTGTAGCGGCCTATGAAAGCATGCGCGGATCCAGGGGGGGGGGAGGGGTCATGGGGGTCTTGACCCCCCCCTGGAACCTAAGTTGGCCATACAAATAGACTACGTGACCTACCCCTGGGGCCCCGGGCCTTTACCACGTAACCCCCCCCCCCCCTGGGCACGAAGCTGGATCCGCGCTTGTATGAAAGAGGGAAAATTGGAGTTTTTAATGAAAAAAAGGAAAAAAACAATATCTTCAATATTTATATGGCAATCAAATTTGACAAAAGTAGTACTCACAACTGTGCCCAAATGAGGAGGCACACTGACATTTTGTTCTACCAGGTGGCACCTGTGCAAGTGCCTAGGCATGTCACTGTCATTCATATGTGAGAGAGAGAAAAAACATATCATCTTCTCACTCTCACGTATGGACTAATAGCGCAGTATAATAAAGAGTACTATCGTATAGTATGGCCACCCGCTCCCCGCTAAAAGCGCCGCCCACCCCCTCTCGGTTTCCTCACAGTTACCGCCTGTCAAAAACGCGAACAGTCGGCCTGTCATATTTCACTCATACAAGCATAGTACGCGTTCACCTACACGAGCTTAGACTGTGTGCTGGGAACGCGCCTCTTTCGTATACAATTTGATCGCCAGTGTCCGAAGTGTGCTAATAGGGTGGCGCCATCTATCATAACCTTTGAGTGTGCCACCTCATTAACATCGATTGTTTGTCTCGCATGAATTTATGTTACAAATGTGTTCCTTTTCAAACCAACACATTTTCCTGGGTATTTTAATAATTTAATATTTTCCTTAACATCTGTTTCTTTATTTTTCAGCTCGACCAGTTTTAAGCGATAACGCAATCAGGAACCAACAGGACGAGATATCGAGAAATACTAGTCAAAGCAAATTAGAAACGTAGTAGTAATTAATGTTTAAATAAATTAAATTTATAATCTAATGACTGAAGGGTATGATGCGCCTAGAAAAAGATTGCAAGCAAAGTGTCTGTGCAGCCGACTGGCAATCGTCGACGCCAGACGCTGACGGCTCTGTCGCGCCAATACGCAAGAGCGATAGAGATAGATAGCTACGAAACAGATATTATCGTGAGCGTTTGTGCATTTGGCTACGTACTCTGTATTGTGACACTTTGCGGTATTCATGTAGATACTACTATAGTTAGGTAGACATAGTAACAGCATTGAACTATTATTACTGCGTATAGAAAGAGCCGGCACGCCATTAGCTGTTGTTGGTTTGACAACAAACCACGGTGCTATATGTGTAAACGCCAAATATTTTGCCCCTCACTAGCTCGGAAACACGTGTTTTATCCTTTAATACCAGCCGGTAAAAACGCATTTTATCCACTAGTGGATAAACAAAATTGACCTTGAACATGGTGACATGACCTTCACTCGTGGTTCAACTATAGAATCCTTTCACTTGCTCGTTTTTCAATTCCACACTCGGCGTTCAAATACAACTTTGCACCTTTGTATAACAAAATAAGTAACTATAATATTACACCGCCCACGGCGTTTTTGTCGTATGCTGATACCAAATAATGGCATTCCAAAATAATGTGATTATTTCACATGACATTAATGTGACATTCCAAAATAATATATTTAGTAAAAATAGCTCAATGAAGAGAGTAGCAAATAATGCTATAATTCGACTGGCACGATGCATCAATGAAGTCAAAGAAAAATGTTACTGTGAAAGATACCTCATAATGAGTTTGTGTTCAACTTACAAATAAAATATGGTAAGCATAGAGAAATAAGTAAGGAAACAGTTTGTAACTCCATATATCAGTAAATGCAAGTTATTCGTAAATTATCAGTACCACTACTCGACACTAGGTGTCAACAGTGTGGCGCCTGCCAAAAATATAATATTAAAACAGTTTACAACTTACATTACAAGCAGAAGGAATTAAAAACAGAGTACTGATTAATACTATTGTAATATTAGCTAAAAATTTTGAGTTGACTTATCGTTCGTCGCGACATCTATTGGCATGTAGCAGTACTAATAATTTACTTGTTGACGCGTGGATGACGCTAGATGTCACTACAAATAACTTGCATTTACTGGGTGGCTAGCCGAATGGCACAAACGCTCACGAAACGCTCACGAAACGAAGCGCTAGTAGATATCTATCTCTATCGCGCTTGCGTATTGGCGCGACAGAGCCAGCGGCGTATCGCTTTCGTTTGGCGTCGGAGAAATGCCATTCGGCTACGGGGCCTGGTGACTTTATGGAGTTACAACTCTATCCTTATTTACATATTCCTCTGTGATAGTAAATTATTATGTTGAGGGTTGCTTCATGTTAATACGCTTTTAACACCTGGAAACGTTTAGTAGTAATGAGTAAAATGCTTAGTAAAGCTCTTGTTATATGTATGGCATGCAGTGAGTGAGTTAAATTTTTAAAAATCTATTTGGAAAATAGTAATAATATTCCTTAGCCAAGTAAATAAATGCCTCATCAAATATGAAACACTTCACATACAAAGAAGGGCTTTAGAACCATATTTACGAATTATGTAACAAATAGGTAGTATTTTATATTTTTATACTGTGATTGGATGTGAACCAATCAAAAACTCATTTTATGAAAATGATTATTAGTAGTATATTTCCTTGGGCAATGAAACGGTAATATTTATACATAGTCTGTACAGAAATTCTACGAATTTTCTGCTACTTGTGCCCCCAATATTGCTTTTATTGTAACCTGCAGCCTTACCACGATCTTTTTAAAAACGATTCAAACGCAGAGCAGTTCAGTTTAGGTGCCTAAACTGAGCGTCTCAATTTGCTACCATGACCTCCAATGTTCAGAGTCGAAACTGAACCGCGTACAAGTGAATGAAAGACCGATATTGTCTCTGGTCCGCAACTGAATCGTTTTGACAAGAAAAGGATGACGCTATAGGAATCATCGACCTACAATAGGGACTGAGCTCACACTTTTTTTGCCATACTAAATTGAACCTTATCACCTGCGCATAAAGGCGTTCTTGACAGACTAGCAAAAGTGTGTCCACATGAGAGGGTCAAAGTTGGGGCTGGTGTCCCTCTCGCACGTGTGACCAGTGTTAAAAAATTACTATAGTAGTAGTATTTTTACCTGTATGATAACTAAGTTTATAAACTTCTTAAATTATTTTCGTATTATATCGAGGCAAGGGTATTAATACTTTGTAACGAATTGGTAAGTCATTATTATGAAGCCATAAAACCAAAAAATTGCGCAATTATTAAAAACCTTTAATTGGGTATTAGTAGATTTGGTAGTAACTTTGAATATTGACTGGTATCCCCAAATGATGACAGTGATGACGTCATTCAAATGATTTTGATAGTGGTAATAAGTGCGAGAGGGACACCAGCCCCAACTTTAACCTCTCATGTGGACACACTTTTTGGCCTAACAACTCATTCTGGTTTAATTATAATTCTGTGATAGGAATCGTATAAATCTATCTCGTTTTCCCCTTGTGACGTTTGATCGTTCGAAAACCAGGAACGATTACTAATTTTTAATTTTATTTTATTCTTAAAACTGGAAAAAGAAACATTTAAAATATTTAAATGTAAAATTCACAATAATTACAATGATTTTGTGTAAAATATCGTGTCTTTTTGAACAAAACTATAAATAAATGATAAATATATATATATAATGACAGTTCGTTAAAGCTTATGTTTAGAACATCGCGCCCTTGACTAGTAGGTAAGTAATTAATAATAAAGTTTTTATTTATGTATTTGAAGTGCTGTGCTCGGCTATAGAACTCGCAGTGTTTGGATGATATTTTAACAAATACGTAAGTCATTAGTATTTGTAGGTAGCTCACTCGTGTCTAAATTTAATGTATATCGCTAAGTTATGCTAGACCTAGTTGATTCCTTAGCCATCCTAGGCATAGTTTGTCGCAAGTGTTAACATGACTCCTTGCATATCGACTAAAAAAGGATCAGACTTTTTCTCGCTCTTTTGATTTGCGTTTTTGCGAAAGTTGCGAGATCATAGGGCACTCTAAAAATGTAAAAACGTGTAGTTATTGGAATAGTTGGTCCGTAAATATTACTAAACAAAATCATAAAACTTTATATTTTATTATCGAATCGGTAAGGATCGAAAAACCAAAATAATAAATTAATCAGGTGATGAAACTAGCTTTAGTTATATTTTCCATCTCCTACTCCTTATAAAAACACAAAACTATTTAGTATCGCTAGTGTTACAACAAAGCGATTCAGAATAATGCGGTAAGTGAGTAACTTTTTATGAATCGCTAAATTTGACATTCCTGCGATTCAGTTTAGGCTCAAGTGGCATGTCATGGTACGAAATACACTTGAGATGAGTGAATGAAACGGCTGGGACGCTTATCGCTCGCTCGGTCGAAATTTGATCGCAATAACAACGTCGTGGTAGGAAATAGCGACGCAGTTCAGTTTAGGTCCTAAACTGAATCGCGTTAAGAGATCATGGTAAGGCCCCTGAACTAATATCACGAGTTTTTAATGATTTCGAATAAGTCGTATACGTTTTATATTTTTGCGTTCTAGTAATTGACCGTGTGGCGCAATTCACTTTTTTCATGCAATATTTCATGACGTTTACTCTATAGAGTAACGCTTATCATAAATTAAAATATAAGAAGTTTATACCATCCCATAAATTAAAATGCGACCGCCTAAGAACGCATATACACTACACCACACATAGATGGCGCCACAAAAAAATGCCTTGTTCCCATCGATTATTTGTAATTTGGCGTTAAGTGCCAAGCCATAGATCTATGTCAAAGTGACACTTAACGCCATCTACAAGTATAATCGAAAGTTACAAGACATTTTTTTGTGGCGCCATCTATGTGTGGCGTAGTGTACCTGTATGCGCGTTCTTAGGCGGTCGCATTTTAATGTATGGGATGGTATGATCTTTTTATATTTAATCTATGGTTTTATAAATGTCAATACGTCGTGGTACAGACGCTCTGTTCGCTACTTTTATTTTCTATTATAAATGGCTTACTTGGCCACATTCTAGCCAAAGGCAAAGGCATGGCCTACGATGGAGTGAGCTCGCCCAGAAGATGCCTGTTCACTCTTGATTTGAAGATTGCCGGGTTATATGAGCTCGAAAATATACCCGCCGTCAAGGAATTCCACACCTTGGCAGTGCGCAGAAGCAAAGGGCTGCGTGCGAATTCGCGGAATATCTACCAAGTAAGGATGGAAACCTTTCAAAATGACTAGATCGTGATAGTTATTTTATGAATATTGTTTCCAAAGAATGGAACAATTAAAATGCTCTAAGCAAAAGTATTTCTACAGAATAAAACTCGTAAATATTAATTAAGAATAGAGGTGTAGGCTTTATAAACATAGAAATGGTATGTTTAGTCAGCTTTAGTGTCAAACTAGTACGTAAAGCCTTTTTGTGTTCTCTAAAAATTGGAATTCAATACGTTCAGACGCGGACGACATTTTTATGGACGTATTTCTATTTTTTATACCAATTTATTTAGTTACCTATCTACTTGTATATAGAATTGAAGGAAAATTGGAACATTCTGGAACACAGATTCAGCTGACTCTATTCCAACAGAAATAAATATGTTCTAGTGAAACATGTCAATACATAATTTTGCAATATTTTTCCGTTTCTGCAAGGATATCATTAAATTGTCATGGATCTCATAATGCAAACTATGTAAAGCTAGTTCTACCTGTAAGAACGAAACACAAGCCAGTATTGATTTGTACTATAACTAGGGTAAACTCGCCTCATTCGGTGACACGCCTAATTCGGTGAAACAACCAAAAATCGTCTTTCGGAATAGTGCTTCAAAGCTTATATCTCCGAATTAGACGTGTCACCGAATGAGGTGAGTTTACCCTACGTAGACTATTTTCAAAGGAATCCAGTTCGATAGTTATTGTTAAAAACAAATTTTCAAAGTATTCACATTATAAATTAGTCTTGTAAGCGAGTCTGCTAATCTATAAATACTTTATCTAAATCTGAATTAACTGAAACGAATTATGTTGCCATTATCCATACTTAATCAACGGCTGAACAGTATAGTGACTGGGTTAAGAATATCTGTCGTAAATCACCCTCTAATTCCCATTACGTTGACAATTTCTTACGAAATCCCTCCTAGGGTTCTCATGAATATTCATTATTTCCTCATACACGACCGCAAAAGTCGATTTAAGGCCGCCCGTTGCGCTAAACTATGTTTTTCCACATAAAGTTTGTTTGGGATGTTTTATTACATAAAATAACAAAGGATTATATAGTTTTTGTTTTAATGAGACATTTAGAACATTCTACATGGATTAAAAATAGGCAGGTTTTTGAAAGTAGACAAAAATGCTTTTTAAACCAAATCCCACGCGCTGAAATTGTTTTGACTGCTGGCAGCATACTCTTGCAAATTCCAAATTTATTCGAGGTATCGATATAAAAAAAAAAAAATTGCTATCAAATCAATGTGTGTGTTGAAGCATAACAGAAAATGCAAAATTTTACAATATTCAGCCATTTTTTTTGATGATGAAAATTCCTGCATGTGAAAATTATGTTTATAAAATACTAGCGACCCGCCCCGGCTTCGCACGGGTACTATACCTACATGTAAACCTTCCTCTAGAATCACTCTATCTATTAAAAAAAACCGCATCAAACTGCGTAGTTTTAAAGATTTAAGCATACATAGGGACATAGGGACAGAGAAAGCGACTTTGTTTTATACTATGTAGTGATATAGGGACCTATGTATGTATAGTCGGCTAGTGTAGATATAGTCAAGACCTGTGAGAGCATGATGTTTTATCATGGTAATAAGGGTATTTTATGATGGTAATCATTTAAACAAACTCATACAGATTTGTAAAGATCAGCATAGGTACACTATTGTCAAGACTTCATTCAAAAGTCTACGTATTCATGAAACTGTGTTCCAACCATTTTGTATGTGCATAAAAATACATACCTACGTTAATAGTGATAATATTATCTTGTAGTAATTATGCTTGCTCAAATTAATATTCTGTGCTAGGTGTATTTTCAAGTATAAATAAGTAGTTTATTTTCAAGACAAATGCTGTATCTAAATGCTACGAGTATGACTAGACTACATAGTTACCAGACTACAATTATTTTAATGTATTTATGTGACCTCCTTTAATACCTCAGCATCAACAGTAACTGATCAGAAGTTAATGAGAAAAGTTGATTCATCTGTTACTGTTGGTGCTGACTGTAATAATTTGTTTATTAGGTATGTACTTAAAATAGGCACTGTACTTAGGTATGTGCAAAAAAAAATCATCTGTTAAAGATGCTGTGGCCTATGATGACTTAAAATAGTACATCACGATACAAGTGTGAAATAAAGACACTCGTAACTCGTGTCGATTTGAAACACTCCCTTCGGTAGTGTTTTAATTTATCGCCACTCGTTTCGAACTTTCTGTTCGCGCGTGTATCGTACGACGTTTTTCAGTAGGGTACAGATGGCCTTCCGAAGTTTGTTGTCCTGAAAAACGTCATACGATACACGCGCGAAAAGGAGATTCGTAACTCTTTTGGTCGTTTTTAATTTATCGCCACTCGATTAGAACTTCCTTTTTTAACGCACTTGTATCGTAATCTATTCTTACTGTACAAAGAAAATATGAGTTTTATTTCAAATAAATTTCCACTTCTTCAGTTTCAAACTATTTTAATAGAAAAATATAGTTGTTGAATAATAAAACTACTGCCGTTTTATTTAAACCCAATTTTTTCACAAATCATTTTAGGAAGGGTAACTTGATCAATATCACACAAGTACAAACTGTATGACGCCTGTCACCGTAATTGTCGTGTAAATACATAATTTATATTATAATCATATTGGTTAGTATTTGTTGATGTTAATCGACAGAAACAGGAATTAGGTAGGTACTATGCGGAAATAATGATTATCAAAATCATAGATTATTTTACTTAAATTATACACGAGAAGATAACGATGTTAGTAAATCAGTGCTAAGTTGCTAACCCGTTATACTTGCGTATGTATACAATTATACATGCAATTAATATTTCCACCCTCCCACCACAAAAATAAATAACCTAATAAATATTACAAACCACCACCAGAATAGTACCTACTAATATGGCACGAGTTGCGCCTTTCTAAGGCATCCTCAGGGTGCGTAGCCGAATGGCACAAACGCTCACTAAACGAAACTCCTAAATATCTATCTCTATCGCTCTTGGGTATTGGCGCGACAGAGCCAGACTACCTTTCGCGCCATTTCGTTTTCGTTTCGCGTCGCATAAATGCCATTCGGCTACTGTACAGGGCACCAGATCTTTATGGCGCGGCGCGAGGTCCGACAAACGAAGTAAGCCGTCGAGAATATTTATACAAATTCAAAGAAAAAAACAAAATAAAAAAAGTTTGAAGGATAAATAAGAATTAGTTATTTAAATAACATGAAGTTTATCTACGCCAAACAGCGACTAGCAAATATCAAGTAATACTTATAGGATAAAAACACTGGCTCTTATCGCTAATAGGGCCAGGCCCCGCAGCCGAATGGCATTTCTAGACGGAGAGCTGGCAGGATTTTGGAGTAGGTCCTTGAGGCAACCTGGAAAGGTGCTCAGATGCTTCTCTGATCATAGCCAACATCAGGTCTGCAAGTCTGGCAGCTGGGGAGCGGGGCTTTATCGAGCTATAAATTTTTAAAGATTTAATTTTTTGAGGCCCAAAAAAGGTGTTTGAGGCAACCTGGAATTATTAAAAAGTGAAAATAGAGTTCCTCAGAAGTCGCATAGTATTTATGCCAGACCATTTGGCCGGGTCCTTCACCGTGCCAGAACGGTACAAAGTGGTAAAAAAAAAATTCCAAAAAAGGTTCTTGAGGCAGACTGTCATTTTTACCAGTGAAAGATGAGGGTCTAAATAGCCATGGAAAAATAATGCCATGACATGAGGTGGGGTCCGTACCCTGCCATTCGATCTTGAAAGTCATTTTTTTAGTTTTTCGTAAATAACTCGTAAACGGTGGCCCACAGCAAAAAAATATGTTAAACAGAAAATATCTACACAAAATTTCCTACAAGAAAGGTTATGTACGTTTTTTCGATAGGATCAATATATAAACGGATAATTTAGTAAGAAAGTTTTTTTTAATCGATTACATGCTCCGTTTTTCGTCAATACCTCGTAAACGGTGGCCCACAGCAAAAAATTATGTTAAACAGAAAATATTTACATAAAATTTCCTATAAGAAAGGTTATATAACTTTTTTCGCTAGGATCAATTTTTTAGTTGGAAAGTATTTTTAAATAAATATTTGAGCCGTTTTTTGTTGATAACTCAAAAACGGTGGCTCACAGGCAAAAATAATGTTAGACAGAATTAATCTACATAATATTTTCTACAAGAAAGGTTCTATAAGATTTTTCACTAGGATCAATATTTTAGTTGGAAAGTATTTTTGAATAGATTTCATGGGCCGTTTTTTGTTAATAACTCGAAATCGGTGGCTTACAGCCAAAACTAATGTTTCACAGAATTAATCTTCATAATATTTCCTACAAGAAAGATTCTATAATATTTTTCGCTAGGATCAATATTTTAGTTGGAAAGTATTTTTCCAACTTCCCGGACCGCCGGCGAGTCGATCAGGGACGCTCCGGGCCTTAGGCCCTACGCGGAGCTCGGCCTTCGGCCTTCGCTCGGCTCCGAAGCTCCACCGTCGGGCCTTCGGCCCGCCGGTTACGCTTGTTTAAGACACTTTTGTAAGGAAATTGTATGGGAGAACTTTATGCCCGCAGTGAAATTACTTGGATTTGGCCCGGGTGGGAGCCTAAAGGTGAGCTCCGTTCCTGCGGCCCTCCGCGGGGTCGGCCTTCGGCCTCCCACCCTGAAGCTCGCCCTTCGGGCTCGCGAAAATACTAGAAAAATTTATTTTGCCATAACGGCGGCCATCTTGGATTTTCGATAAAATTTTTTTGACATTTGTATTCTAGGGGCCCATACCTCTCCGCATGCAAAATTTCAGCGCGCTCGGACCAACTTGAAAAAAATGTCGGCCATTTTGAATTTTTTTGATGCAACTTTTTTCTACTCGGGCTCCTGTATGACATTTGATCGAGCACCCCCCGGCTATCTCTTACGGTTTAAAAGTTGCCATACAAAAAAAGTGGAAATTTTTTTCACATTTGTAGCATTTTTCAAAAAAATTTTATATCATTTTATTCTAGACCCTAGAGAGATTCTATGACCAAAATCTGAGCACTCTAGGATAAACTTAAAAAATCGACAAAAAAAAAGTCGGCCATTTTGAAATAAAAATGGCGGCTTCAAAAACTACCCAGGGTCTTCTATGACATTTGGTCGAGCACCTCCCCAATATCTCCCCCCGTTTAGCCAGGCTGTCCAACATTTTTTGACCCAAGAGTCGCAGACCAGATTCCATATTTTTCCCACACGTCTCCCCGCTCCCTCTATACAAAGACACTTCGACCGTCGAAATCGGTTTAGCCGTTATCCAGATATAGGGAGAGGTTAGAAATCAGTGGGGTTGCAGCTATATATAAGACCGTATGCCTGTTTGCCACCCACGGGATCAAGATTTGTTAAGTCGCAGTATACAGCATTTCTCGGAACTATCTAGCTACTTACGAAAGCAAGGAGCGCCGGACGATCGAACGCAAGCTCGGCGCGACTGAGCGAGCCCGTATCAACAGTGTATTTTATTCGAATTTTAGGTGCTTTAAAAAAATGTCTGTCGACAGAAAGGTATGTCCTATATGTATAATTTTTTTCTTATATGTCAACAAGAAGTTCTAGTTTAGGATAATATTATTTAAGAGTTACAATAAATGCAGGAATCGCAGGAAAAATACATAATGTAAACCTCTTTTTATCGAAAAAATGGGGAAGATACGGAAGGTTATTTATCCACCATTTCAAATAAATCTTAAAATGTCAAACTATGATTACCTCGTCGCACAGCACGGGGAGCATGGTCGCGCGATAGACGATAAAATAGCAGGCCGTCCATCGCACTATTTGTAAGTGCGATATCCGGACGGCCTGATATTTTTTCGTCTATCGCGCGACCATGCTTCCCGTGCTGGATATAACAAATAGGATTGTGATTTGTGATCATTTATTACCCCAAATAACATATTTAACAGCACAATCACGATTCTAAACGAGTGATCCCACTACGAAATTTGAAAACGTCTACCGAAAAAACTGATTTGTTTTAAGTATAAAAAAACATATTTTAAAATATTATTATTATGATTAACTAGCTTAAGATATGTTCTTTTAAAAACATTATCAGTTTTTTAATAATCACTTAAGTATAGTTTCATTATAGTTTTGAATGAAAAATGTTACATTTTGCAAAAAACGCTCTTCTTTAGGAATAAGGCCTCTTAACCTTGGTTGATTCCGTTTCGCGCTACTTAGATAGAGGGATGCAGGTGGACGTGCTGTACTTTGATTTCAATAAAGCCTTTGATCGCGTAGATAACGACGTACTCTTAAGCAAATTATGCAGCATTGGTTTCTCGCCTAAACTGCTTTGCCTTTTTGCTAGTTATCTACGTGATAGACGGCAATATGTGCAGCACGGATGCTTTGTGTCGAGTGCCTACCCCACCCGTTCCGGGGTCAGTCAGGGCTCTATTCTGGGTCCTCTGCTCTTTGGTGTTATGGTCAATGATCTTGCCTTGGTGCCTAAGCATGCGCAATGCCTACTCTATGCTGACGACCTGAAACTAATTTACAGGGTCCAGGAAGATTCTGACTTACAATCTTTACAAAGTGATATTGATCGGGTTTATGAATTGAGTCTTGTAAACAAACTTCTGAAACTTCAGTTCAATGTTGACAACTGTGCGGTTATGTTTTAGATTCCCACCTTAACTTTCATGAGCACATGACAATGCTTGCTGCAGACTGTTACCGCAGGCTTGGGTTTGTTGTCCGCAACGCCAAAGAATTTGACAATCCCAGGGACATAAAGCTTCTTTATACTGCCCTGGTGAGAAGTAAGCTTGAGACAGCCTCAGCCGTTTGGAATCCCCATGAAGCGCCCTACATCCTGCTGCTCGAAAAGGTCCAAAAAACATTTTTGCGTTTCTTTTATAAAAAAATGTACGGGTATTACCGATTCTTGTACCCAACAAAATTCCTTTTGGGGACGTTGGGTTTCTTCTCGTTAGAAGTTAGGCGTAATGTCGTGCTGATGTCTGTTGCATGTGGTATTTTGAAGGGGAGTCAGATTGCCCGGTTTTAGTATCCCAGCTGGTCCGTCTATTTGTTCTCTCTGTGACGAAATATGCTTTTCGTGAATGTAGGCACCCCCTACTGGCGGTGCCGGCCGCTCGAACCGTGTTTTGCCGCAAGTAACCGCTAGTTCGTGCACTGCAAATAGTGAATGAGTTTTTAGACGTGGCACCTAATGTTGATATTCTTGCGAGCAGATGGGCGTTTATACGCGTTTATATCGCATTATACTCTAATTTGCTTCTGACATACGCATTATACAATAGTAGGGCAATTTTCACGTCACTGAATTGTGCGGCTGTTCTCATGATAAAAGCTAACGTCTTGTTAGCCTTCTTGCAAATGCTTATGATGTGATCGTGCATGTTGAGCTTAGTATCCAACCCAATACCAAGATCTTGGATGGCGGAAACGTGCTCCAGCGGAACGCCAGAAAGATGGTAGCTCGCTGTGATCGGGTTTTTTGACCTAGTAAATGTGATGGCTTTACATTTCTTAGCGTTAAGCTCCAGCTTGTTCTTAGCGCTCCGCCGTGACACTGTATCCACCATCTGCTGGAGAAAGTCGCAGTCCAAGGAACTATCTATTGGCAACATTAACTTGAGATCGTCAGCAAAGAGGAGAAAATGCGCCCCAACAATACTACTGCAAAGGTCGTTTACCATAATAAGAAACTGTGTCGGACCCAAGTTGCTCCCCTGGCTAACTCCCGAACGCGTATAATATTCTCTAGACCGGAAGTTCGACATTTGCACGTATTGGCTACGATCTTTCAAGTAATTAGCAAAAAACGACAAGAGCTTTGGGGTGAAACCGAGTGCTGCAAATTTCTGCAGTAGTACGTCATTGTCGACCAAGTTGAATGCCTTTTTGAAATCGAAGTATATCGCATCTACTTGGTGGTGCGAGTCCATCTTTTCCAACATGTAATCAAAAAAACAGATATGGTTCGTGGCAGTAGACCGGGCTATACGAGCGTCATGTTTTGATTTTGCTGTTTATTTAATATTTAATTTTGTGTTACTTGTTGTAATGTTTATTTAAAATTCACGGTGCTTTAGTTTTGTATACTGTCATACTGTGTAATTTTCTTTGTGTAAATAAATAAATAAATCTATTTAAATATTATTGATCCTAGCGAAAAAACGTACAAAACTTTTATTGTAGCAAATTTTATGTTTGTTATTCCCGTTGAAGATTGATTTAGCTGTGGACCACCGTTTTCGAGTTATTTGCAAAAAACGGCTCGTGTAATCTATTTAAAATACTGTCCTACTAAAATATTGATCCTAACGAAAAATCTTACATAACGTTTCTTGTAGCAAATATTATATAGATTATTTCTGTTTAATATTATTTCTGGTAATGGGGCACCGTTTTTGATGTTATTAACAAAAAGCGGCCCATGTAATCTATTTCAAAATATGTACTTTCCAACTAAAATATTGATCCTAGCGAAAAAACGTATAGAACCTTTCTTAAAGGAAATTTTATGTAGATTTTATTCTCGTGAACATTTTATTTAGCTGTGGGCCACCGTTTACGAGGTATTTACAAAAAACAGCTAATGAAATCTATTTAAAAATATTTTCCAACTAAAATATTGATCCTAGCGAAAAATCTTATAGAACCTTTCTTGTAGGAAATATTATGACGATTAATTCTGTATATCGTTATTTTTTGCTGTGAGCCACCGTTTTTGAGTTATCAACAAAAAGCGGCCCATTTTAAAATACTTTCCAACTAAAATATTGATTCTAGCGAAAAAACGTATACTTAGAACCTTTCTTGTAGGAAATCTTATGTAGATTTTTTCTCGTGAACATTTTATTTAGCTGTAGGCCACCTTTTACGAGGTATTTACAAAAAACGGCCCATGAAATCTATTTAAAAATACTTCCCAACTAAAATATTGATCCTAGCGAAAAATATTATAGAACCTTTCTTGTAGGAAATATTATGAAGATTAATTCTGTGTAACATTAGTTTTGGCTGTGAGCCACCGATTTCGAGTTATTAACAAAAAACGGCCCATGAAATTTATTTAAAAATAATTTCCAACTAAAATATTGATTCTAGCGAAAAATGTTATAGAACCCTTCTTGTATGAAATATTATGTAGATTAATTTTGTGTAACATTAGTTTTGGCTGTGAGCCACCGATTTCGAGTTATTAACAAAAAACGGCCCATGTAATCTATTTAAAAATACTTTCCAACTAAAATATTGATTCTAGCGAAAAATGTTATAGAACGTTTCTTGTAGGAAATATTATGTAGATTAATTCTGTATAACATTATTTTTGGCTGTGGGCCACCGATTTCGAGTTATTAACAAAAAACTGCCCATGAAATGTATTTAAAAATACTTTTCAACTAAAATATTGATTCTAGCGAAAAAACGTATAGAACCTTTCTTGTAGGAAATATTATGTAGATTAATTCTGTCTAACATTATTTTTGGCTGTGAGCCACCGTTTTTGAGTTATCAACAAAAAACGGCCCAAATATCTATTTAAAAATACTTTCCAACTAAAAAATTGATCCTAGCGAATAAAGTTATATAACCTTTCTTATAGGAAATTTTATGTAGATATTTTCTGTTTAACATAATTTTTTGCTGTGGGCCACCGTTTACGAGGTATTGACGAAAAACGGAGCATGTAATCGATTAAAAAAAACTTTCTTACTAAATTATCCATTTATATATTGATCCTATCGAAAAAACGTACATAACCTTTCTTGTAGGAAATTTTATGTAAATATTTTCTGTTTAACATATTTTTTTGCTGTGGGCCACCGTTTACGAGTTATTTATGAAAAACTAAAAAATTGACTTTCAAGATCGAATGGCAGGGTACGGACCCCACCTCATGTCATGGAATTATTTTTCCATGGCTATTTAGACCCTCATCTTTTACTGGTAAAAATGACAGACTGCCTCAAGAACCTTTTTTGGATTTTTTTTTTTACCACTTTGTACCGTTCTGGCACGGTGAAGGACCCGGCCAAATGATCTGGCATAAATACTATGCGACTTCTGAGGAACTCTATTTTCACTTTTTAATAATTCCAGGTTGCCTCAAACACCTTTTTTGGGCCTCAAAAAATTAAATCTTTAAAAATTCATAGCTCGATAAAGCCCCGCTCCCCAGCTGCCAGACTTGCAGACCTGATGTTGGCTATGATCAGAGAAGCATCTGAGCACCTTTCCAGGTTGCCTCAAGGACCTACTCCAAAATCCTGCCAGCTCTTGGACCATTCTGCGACGCGAAAGCGGTAGCGGTAGTCTGGCTCTGTCGCGCCACTACGCAAGAGCGATAGAGATAGATAGCTAAGGAGATATTATCGTGAGCGTTTGTGCATTCAGCTACGCACACAGGCTACATGCGCTGTTCTAAAAACTGGACCTGTCCAAACACATACCAGACAGATTGTGTTGATGGCCTAGATTATTGGGTCAAGGTCAGTTGAGGTACTACTAAGATAAAAGATAAAGATAAAGATAAAAATTCGTTTATTGCACATAAACACAAATACAATTGTTGAGGGATAAGGTTACATCCATTTGTGCATATCCTAATTATTATTAACACAAGTTTCCAGGGGTCCCTGCACTAGGCTAGGCCTGTACCGCGGGAGACCAGTATTGCATTTATATGTCATGAAAATTAGAGAAACATATTAGATATATAATTCACCCTAATTAAAGTACCTACAGTGTGAACAATTATTAAACATTGATTATGTTGCCTAAAATATTACAGTTTACAGAAGTTATTTTAAACTATGGTTATATTTAGATTACTATAAAATTACCTATTGAGATAAGTTTCTAGTTTCATGGTAGTCTAAACTATAGATGTCACTAAAAAAGGCGTGTACCTAATTAAAATTTTACATAGAACGATAAACATTCGCCCCTACATTTTTCTAATTTAGCGCATTTTTTAGTGACAAAATTTGCTTGTAGTTTATTTTACTCTAAACAACAGCAAGTGTTATAAGTATTAAGTATCTCCCCCATAATGTTACTTTTGCTCCAGTCTGCGTCTTAAGACCCCTTACTCCTTAGAGCGCTCATCAATTTCACGAAACGGCCATCGATAGATGGCGTTGGCGCTCGGTACGCGAGCACCGGCAACTCAACGCGCGTTTCAACGCAGACACGAATAATCTTGATAGTTTTGAATTAAATTGCTAATAACATAATTTTCAATTTTATATGGGGACTCTTTATTTAATTTCATATTCATGGTATGGTAGTAGTAAATAAGGTATATGAATGTAGTAAAAGTATAGTATTAGTCTACATGTACGTATATAAATTCAGGTTTCCTAATTGATTGATTCAACAACCAACACCGCTGAGCCGAAACTACGAAAGCTAGAAAGTCGAAATTTGTATAGATTGCATTAACAAAATTTCGAAGAGATAAGAATCGATTATGAAAATTTACACCCCTAGTAGAGGGAAAAAGGGGGTGAAAGTTTGTAGCGGGATCAATTTGTTTTTTTTTATTAGGAAAATTTTAGTAAGGAACTTGAAATTAGAGAATAGTTTAATAGTGATTTCTGTTTTTTAGGGTTCCGTAGTCAACTAGGAACTCTTATAGTTTCGCCATGTCTGTCTGTCCATCCGTCCGTCCGTCCGTCCGTCCGTCCGTCCGTCCGTCCGTCCGTCCGTCCGCGGATAATCTCAGTAACCGTAAGCACTAGAAAGCTGAAATTTAGTAACAATATGTATATCAATCACGTCAACAAAGTGCAAAAATGAAAAATGGAAAAAATGTTTTATTAGTGTCAAAAAATCAAAATCAAAATCAAAATAATTTATTCAGCAAATAGGCCACAGGGGCACTTTTACACGTCACATGTACATAGGTATTTAAAAAAATGTGTAAAGTGTAAAGTGGGGGCTGATTTTTTTTTTCATTCCAACCCCAACGTGTGATATATTTTTGGATAGGTATTTAAAAATGAATAAGGGTTTACTAAGATCGTTTTTTGATAATATTAATATTTTCGGAAATTATCACAGTTATAGTGACTTTCATATTTTTATAAGAACAGCATGCACTTACGTCCAGAACAGTGACATTTGGTGCATTGGAACTGCTCATGATGTGTCACTTTTTAACCGTCGCCTCAAATCTGAGAGATTTGAGGCGAGGTTCTCAATTCGTCTGTATGTTTATTTATTTTTTTAATTTTTTTATGTTTGTTCCTCGATATCTCCGTTGTTACTGGACCGATTAAAAAAAAAATATTGAATGTATATGAATACAGATTGGTCCCATTTTTCTCAGAACCCAGTTCTGATGATGGGATCCTGGAGTAATCGAGGGAACTCCTCGAATCTGAAAGGCATACGTATGGTGATTTTTGTGTTTTTAAAGGAACAGCATGCATTTAGGTACGGAACAGTGACATTTGGTGCAGTGGAACTGCTGATGATGGCCGGAACGGATCTTCTCAAATCTGAATGGCACGCTTATAGTGACTTTGGTATTTTTATAAGAACAGCATGCACTTTCGTCCAGAACAGTGACATTTGGTGCAGTGGAACTGCTGATGATGGTCAGATCAGAACCGATCTTCTCAAATCTGAACGGAACACTTATAGTGACTTTGGTATTCTTATAAGAACATCATGCACTTACGTCCAGTCCAGAACAGTGATATTTGGTGCAGTGGAACTGCTGATGATGGTCAGAACACTCAGAACCAAACTCTTCAAATCTGAACGGCACGCTTATAGTGACTTTGGTATTTTTATAAGAACAGCATGAACACCTTAGCGTTATACGTATATTGATTTGTGTTGCCATCAAATAATTAAAGCATTAAAAGCAGTTTTAAAAAATACCTACACATTTCTACATAATCCAACATTCGCAAGTAGCTTTCACCACAACCCGAAAGGCGGCGGTTTTTTTTTTCTTAAAAAATATTAAACGTTTTTTTATGGGATAGGAGGCAAACGAGCAGATAGGCTGCCTGATGGTAAGCGATCACTGCCGCCCATGGACACCAGAAGCACCAGAAGTGTTGGAGGTGCGTTGCCGGCCTTTAAGATGGATGTACGCTCTTTTCTTGAAGGTTTGATGGTCGCATTGGTCCGGAAATACCGCTGGCGACAATTCATTCCACAGTTTAACTGTGCATGACGTGACCAAATTTGCAAAACGTTGCGTCTTAGAAACATTTTAAAGGGTGAAAATCAAAATATGTACACCGTGTCCAATAAGTTTGAATACAGCACAAATAGCCAATAAAACAAAATGAACAAATAGTTACTACATTATTATTATATTTTGTGAATGGCACTCTTATTTACTACATTCACAACAAATGTTTTGGAATAACTCCAGCATTAACTTGTTTACCAGCCTCAAACGCTTCTCAAACGGATCACACGCGGCACGCACCGTTTTCTTCACATTTCATCCCAAATACTCTCAATAATCTTTTTGAAATGATCTAGGTTTATGATTTTATAAAAATTTAGTCTTCAAAGCATGTCTTCAAGCATGTCTTCATACAAAGTAGTCTAATACGCCTAAACCTGGAGGCCTGGGTGGCCACTCATGTTTCGGATAAAAAACTGCCAAATTAGTCTGAAACTACGCTAGAATACCATTTGCCGAATGTGCTGGAGGTGCGTCTTGTTAGGACACATGATACTCATTCCCAAGCATCCTTTTTAACTTTAAGGCATTTTTTTCTCCAAAACCTTGGTTTTAAAGAAAAAAACGTTGATTTTAACGCTTTTATCTGTAAGTACTGAAGGTAGTTTACCTCGCTTACATACTGCATCCCACACCTGGGCCGATGGTGAGCTCTGGAACCTAGGCACATTTTTCTAGTTGCCCGGAACGTTATCTATCCTCGGTACCCATAATAGTTTATTTTGGACACGTGGCGTCTGTTTTATCACATACAGATTCTGCTTATAAAAAATAACTCGTCACCTGCGTGCCGAGCAAGTATTTTGTTGGCACTTTACCTCTTCGTTTTTCTTAGACACTTCGGAAATTTCATGAACTTTGTGCTTGTATTTTATTAAAAGGAATATACTCTTCAGTTTAAATAAGAATTTGATGGCCTGTGATCCCTATATCTTTAGAACTGAGGTAAAATGTGAGTATTCGGACTTATTGGACACGGTGTACATGTTCGTTCTAAAAGTAGCTGATCAAGCATCGTCGGTTTGGAAAGCCTGCGGTAAAATTTTTGCTCATTACTATACATATTCGATTTAAAGGGTTTTGAGATTTAGGAAATAAAACAACGCTTCATTAGATTTAATTTAATAGCATTATGTAATTATAATCTCAATGTAAGTGCAAGCAGTCTTATTTACAATAAACTTAAAAGCGGAAACAAATATATGCAGAAAGAAAAAAAGAAGCTGTCAATACTGAATCCCCTAGGGTGGCTATGTATGAATAGCACAGAAAAGTATTAAAATAAAATAAAAACCGGCCAAAAGCGTGTCGGGCCACGCTCAGTGTAGGGTTCCGTAGTTTTCCGTATTTTTCTCAAAAACTAACCTATAAAGTTCAAAACAAATTTTCAAAGAAAGTCTTTGTAAAGTTCTACTTTTGTGATTTTTTTCATATTTTTAAACATATGGTTCAAAAGTTATAGCGATTATTTCCGAAAATATGAAAATTATCAAAAATCGATCTTAGTAAAACCTAATTCATTTTTAAATACCTATCTAACAATATATCACACGTTGGGGTTGAAATGAAAAAAAAATATCTGCCCCCTCTTTACATGTAGGGGTACCCTAATAAAACATTTATTATTATTAACGACCTTCCACATATTTATAATGAGCCCAAACATGATGGGGTTATGATGAGGAGAATAGCAGTTCTGTTGACCACCTCCTGACTCCATCATGAGAACTTGGACCTCGTCTAGTTCGATGGTGCTCGTCAGCCCAAATCTAATGAGCCCGAACATGATGGGATTATGATGAGGAGAATAGCAGTTCTGTTGGCCACCTCCTGACTCCATCATGAGACCCTGGACCTAATCTAGTTCGATGGTGCTCGTCAGCCCAAATCTAATGAGCCCAAACATGATGGGGTTATGATGAGGAGAATAGCAGTTCTGTTGACCACCTCCTGACTCCATCATGAGACCTTGGACCTCATCTAGTTCGATGGTGCTCGTCAGCCCAAATCTAATGAGCCCGAACATGATGGGGTTATGATGAGGAGAATAGCAGTTCTGTTGGCCACCTCCTGACCCCGTCATAAGACCTTGGACCTCATCTAGTTCGGTGGTGCTCGTCAGCCCAAATCTAATGAGCCCAAACATGATGGGGTTATGATGAGGAGAATATCAGTTCTGTTGACCACCTCCTGACTCCATCATGAGACCCTGGACCTCATCTAGTTCGATGGTGCTCGTCAGCCCAAATCTAATGAGCCCAAACATGATGGGGTTATGATGAGGAGAATAGCAGTTCTGTTGACCACCTCCTGACTCCATCATGAGACCTTGGACCTCATCTAGTTCGATGGTGCTCGTCAGCCCAAATCTAATGAGCCCGAACATGATGGGGTTATGATGAGGAGAATAGCAGTTCTGTTGGCCACCTCCTGACCCTGTCATGAGACCTTGGACCTCATCTAGTTCGATGGTGCTCGTCAGCCCAAATCTAATGAGCCCAAACATGATGGGGTTATGATGAGGAGAATAGCAGTTCTGTTGACCACCTCCTGACTCCATCATGAGACCTTGGACCTCATCTAGATCGATGGTGCTCATCAGCCCAAATCTAATGAGCCCAAACATGGTGGAGTTATGATAAGTAGAATAGCAGTTCTGTTGAACATCTCCTGCCTGACTCCATCATCATGAGAACCAGAACCTCATCCTGGTCCCAAAATATAATAATAATTCAAACTCTCAACAAACTTCACGTATAACTTAAAATCCAAAATCATATGAAAAGCATGTCGAATGCTAAAATTGCATAAGGTGTAATAAGGATCAAGATTTGTTTAGTCGCAGTTTACGGCACTTCTCGGAACTATCGAGCTGCTTACGAAAGCTAGGTGCGCCGGACGATCAAACGCAGGTCCGTTGTCTTCGAGCGCTCGGCGCAGACTGAGCGGGCTCGCGTTAGCACAGTGTCTTTTATTCGAATTTTAGGTGTTTTAAAAACATATCTATCGACAGAAAGGTATGTCTTATATGTATGATTTTTTTCTTATAGGTCAATAAGAAGTTCTAGTTTAGGATAATATTATTTAAGAGTTACAAAAAATGCAGGAATCGCAGGAAAACTACATAATGTAAACCTCTTTTTATCGAAAAAATGGGGAGGATACGGAAGGTTATTTATCCACCATTTCAAGCAAATTTTAAAATGTCAAAGTATTAGCTAACTCGTACAGGATATAACAAATAGGATTGTGATCATTTATTACCCCAAATAACATTTTTAACAGCACAATCACGATTCTAAACGAGCTATCCCACTATGAAAATTGAAAACGTCTTCCGAAAAAACTGATTTTTCGGAAGTATAAAAAGACATATTTTAAAGTAGTACCAATTGACTTTCTAGCTTAAGATATGTACTTTTAGGAACATTATCATTTTTTTAATAATCATTTATAGTTTCTTTATAATTTTGAATGAAAAAGGTTCTATTTTGCAAAAAACGCTCGTCTTTAGGAATAAGGCCTCTTAACTTCATCGAAACATATTCCTAATGTATTGCTACAGTAAGATATTTATCTCCATAATTAATATTTTCACACACTTTTCACTGTGAAAACTAAACATTTCACAAGTATCCCAAGGTACTTCCCAGTAAACCCGGAGAACACAAAAAAATATGACATCATTCTTTGTGTCAAAATCAAAATCAAAATCAAAATAATTTATTCAGCAAATAGGCCACAGGGGCACTTTTACACGTCACATGTACATACTCGTAGGTATTTAAAAAAATATTTAAAATTGAGTTGAAATTACAATTGATACTATTATATACTAATTCTAAGTTCTAACTAAAGTTAACTCTATACAATTAATTAGAGATGTAGAAGGTCTCTAAATGTCGAATTACAACCAAGAACTACACTAAATTTTAATATAAAAAGTACAAATACAAAAATCGGCCAAGAGCGTGTCGGGCCACGCTCAGTGTAGGGTTCCGTAGTTTTCCTTATTTTTCTCAAAAACTACTGAACTTATCAAGTTCAAAACAATTTTCCTAGAAAGTCTTTATAAAGTTCTACTTTTGTGATTTTTTTCATATTTTTTAAACATATGGTTCAAAAGTTAGAGGGGGGGGGACGCACTTTTTTTTCCTTTAGGAGCGATTATTTCCGAAAATATCAATATTATCAAAAAACTATCTTAGTAAACCCTTATTCATTTTTAAATACCTATCCAAAAATATATCACACGTTGGGGTTGGAATGAAAAAAAATATCAGCCCCCACTTTACATGTAGGGGGGGTACCCTAACAAAACATTTTTTTCCATTTTTTATTTTTGCACTTTGTTGGCGTGATTGATATACATATTTGTACCAAATTTCAGCTTTCTAATGCTTACGGTTACTGAGATTATCCGCGGACGGACGGACGGACGGACGGACGGACGGACGGACGGACGGACGGACGGACGGACGGACGGACGGACAGACAGACATGGCGAAACTATAAGGGTTCCTAGTTGACTTCGGAACCCTAAAAAAAAGTCTAAAATTACTTTAGAGGTGCAAATGACTCTAAATGTCACAACTAAAAATAAAATGTATATCTACTTAATCTAATTCTCCTTAGAGATGTATATGGTCTCCATGAGTCAAAATCATATATTTAAAATATTCACTAAAAGAAATATTCACTTGTATTAACGGGAGGGACTTTACCGCGGCACTATCTGCCTGCAAATTTAAATGTGCGCTTAATTTTATTAACAAGCCATAGATTTAAACGGAAACTTCAGACTAATAGTCTCATCTCAATGAACAAATACTGCAAATAAAAGTTTGCAGCGCGTGGTTACAGGTTTGCTTATAAGACGAATCAGCGCCACATCTGCAGCAACATTCCGAGCTAATACCATCCGGTGAAGAGAGAGTGTCAAATAGGAATTTTGTAATAAAAATAAAATGAAGGGATACTTGCTTTTCTTTTTCATCATCGCGGCATTTTTGGCAATGTCTGGTGAGTAAAATATTTGTAATATTTTAGATTTTTTTTAGAAACAACAGAAAACTTCTGAGATGGCTTTTTTATTTTTGTACTTTTTGTTTGAAATTTTTTTCACTATCTTATTATTGACCGCAGAACCTTTAACACTTTATCAAGTTTTAAAAGTTAGAGTATTCTAAATTTGAATATTATTGCTATATTATATTTACCTAATTGAATTCATACTATTTTGATTAATGTTCAGAACTCTCGTTATTATACTTAATTAAAAAATCTATAATGAAAACAATCAAAAATATAAACAAAACCCATTAGTGCCAAAATCAAAGGAGATATATATTTTTTTTTATAAATGGGCTTACTCTTGACCACAGTCTAGCCAAAGGCAAAGACGTGGCCTACGATGGATTGAGCTCGCCCAGAAGATGCCTGTTCACTCTTGATTTGAAGGTTGCCGGGTTATATGAGCTCGGAAATATAGCCGCCGGCAAGGGATTCCACTCCTCATCTGTATACTTTAGCAAGATATTTTGACTTCCAGCCGCCGCCTGTAGCAACTCGGACTGTTCAAGCGACTGCCGCGGCTCCGGACGCCACGGAGGGCAGTGCATCCAGGGCCAGTGCTACTGTACTGGACAGGAAGTCCGATTTTAAACACCTTCAATACCTTCATCATCATTATCATGTATTGTCAGCATTTTATCGCCCGCTGCTGAGCATAGGTGTCTCTTTCAGTACGCCATGTATCCCGGCCCTGAGCTATTCTCATCCAGTTGTGACCCGCAATTTTGCGGATGTCGTCCACCAAACACCTTACCAGCACCTTACACCACGCGCTTTGGACAATCTGCTTCTATCACATCATTGGCTTCTGCATTTCTGACGGATGATTTTTGCAGCGATTGAGACGACCAACACATTTCCGCCTATGACTGTACAAGCGTATCGATATCACACTCAGTATATATCAACATCTACATACACGTGACGTCTTTCGTATCTCATTATAAAACGTAATTTATATTAGTTACCACTGTTGTTAAACTCTATCCCCCTTATTCATAAACGTTGACTATAAGTTATCAAGCCGATAAAGTTCGTTTGTCCCTTTCCGACGTATTTGTGTGATGGAAAGGGACAAACGAATTTTATGTTGGCAGTTAAGGAGGGTTTATTATTTATGATTGTGTAAATAATGGAAAATGTAGAAAAGGAAATTTGTGAGAAGCTTGCCTTTTGTAACTAATGGAAATATTTTGGCACAAACGTTTATTTCAGTAAATCATTTAAATGTCTTAGAGCGCAATCATGTATATACTACTAATATTATAAATATATTTGTAAAGCGAATTTCCGTTTTATTTTATTTACGTTCTTAATAGTTTGGTTAATCACCCTTTTTTTATTACCTATTTTAAAAGTGAAGGTTGAGGTTTTGTGTCGCATCCATGTCGTATTTTATTTAAAAAGATTCAAAAGGTATGATCATAAGAAGATATCAGTGGGGCGATTTCTGAATTTCGAACACTGCATTTTATTTTTAACAGTATTTCTACTCTCTATAAATTTTAATTCTATCGATAAAATTAAATAACAATCTCGAGTTACCGAAATAAAATGAAATCGCTAGTTTTTTTTTTAATACAGCATTTCTAATTTTTTTCGAGTGAGGAAATCAAGCGATCAAAATAAAAATAAAATGTTCCCTTCTGGTAGGTAACTGGACTTGGACTGAAATATTTTAACATATTACTACAGATATTTGTTCCTGAGTCATGGATGTTTTCTATGTATATAAGTATTTATATATTAAATATATCGTTGTCTGAGTACCCACAACACAAGCCTTCTTGAGCTTACCGTGGGCCTCAGTCAATCTGTGTAAGAATGTCCTATAATATTTATTATTATTATTATTATTTATTTATTACTTCGCAGTAATATGTTAAAATATTTCAGTCCAAGTTGCAAAAGTGCATGGCGAATTAATCAATAAATTCATTCATAATTTCTCCATGCATGATTTTCAATATTTACTCCATGCCAAAGGGTATAGAGTATGTTTGATGTACAAGAAAAATTTTTTTTATCAGAAAAGAACCTTATTGAAGAATTGGTACCCTTCTATGTAGAAAGCCACATATAATAAAGTTCCCACGTTGCGGTAAATACCGCGCCGAACTATTCCAACGTTTTCTGGCAATAACGTGGTTTAACAAAACAATGTGAGCAGCATCTCAATTTCGCAGACCTTTGTATTTTGAAGCATATGAATATGATAACGGAGATATTGATGTGTGTCAAATAGCGAAATCATAAATGGTAGACAACTTTGAATTGAGAATTAACTACATAATATTTGATAAAATATTTAGAATATAATTGTGTGAAGGTGCACGCACAGTCGCACTTACTGCTTATCTCAACCGTCACATAGTCTTATCGAGATGACTCAGATGACATATTATAATTATGTAGTCCAGAAATCTTGAGCATATTGTCTTTAAGGCGTTAGCCTAGCTTACTTACGATGCCGGTTCGACTCCGGCCTTAATCACTGGTGACTTCAGTCAATATTTATTTAACTTATATCATCTATATTAAAATATAGCACTTCAGTATTATAATATCTTTAGGGTCTGAACTTAGAGTCGGTTGCACCAAACCGTCTGTCACCGCTTTAGCGGTCGCATTTTTTTTTGTATGGGAATTTCCATAGACTTCTACTGACTGACGTGTAAGTGACCTGTGGTTGAATTGATGCAACTGGCCGTTAATAAAAAGACAAACAGATTGAATCTAAGTCTAATTTTTACCGTAAAGTAGTAATTTTCAAAAACAACAATCCATTAACAGACAAATATTCTCTGTCAACGTAGCTAACCCCAGTATTATGCCTCATTTATGTGTGCATTTTAATCATTAGCAATTAGGTAACCTCAAATGAGAGAAGTTCCAACCTGAAACTAGCGAATAATTTCCCAAGTTAGAAATTTGAACTAGTTAAATTTCTGCAGCTATTAACTCTAGGAGTGGCATCTGAACTTTAAAATAATATTTGGTGTTTCATACCGAAGAGGTCACAATGAGCACTTGCAATGGAAAAGCATATGACATTTATGTCTAGACCTTGGTACCAACGATTCTTATATTACAAACGTTAAACTTTTGTGAGACATAGTAGTAGTAGTAATCACTTCGTTGTGTACAACAGTTTATATATACAATTTGTAGGAATAGAGATACAAAGGCCAGGACAGGGGAGGATTCTTATATTTTGAGTACTCGATTTTGATAAACACTCGAAATTCTGTGGCTACGGCGCAATACTATTGTGTTGTAGGGAATAATGATTCCCAAGTGCATACTTTCAATTCTGTTAGTAGAATTTAAACGGATAATTATCTCTATAGGTATCTATAGCCTGTCAACCAAATTTTGGCAGTAGCAATGTACATCAAACTAAAGTATGGTATCCCTATGAAATGAACAAAAACCAGCAATGTACGTCGAACAGCCACAGATATTTTTTTTTCAAGGGGCTATCCTTCCTTACGAATTAGATAATGTATTAAAAAGGGACGGATATGTGCTAGTCATTTCTCTTTTTGGTAGGTTGGAGATTTCCACAGATAAGATACAAATGACACGCGAATTTCTACCGATTTTCAAAACTATTAGTGTTGCTAGCCCGCGATTTTCAAATTAACCGCCTTTTCCTAGTGACAAGATTTGGTTGACGGTCTATATTTAGGTATGCAATTTAAATTGGAATGCTTTCAATTCTTTGAGCGTAATACTCAAAATATAGTGGTCGAATTTTAAATAGGTACCGGGCCTTCCTTAGCTATTTCATCATCATCAGCCTCCTTTCCGACGAAACAGTAATACGACGAATCAGGAATCCGACGAAACTGGAATACGACGAAAAAGGAATACGACGAACCTGGAACAAACCGCGTTATCCCGGCATTCGCCGCGGCTCATGGGAGCCTGGCGTCCGCTTTGACAACTAATCCCAAGATTTGGCATAGGAGTTTTACGTAAGCGACTGCCATCTGACCTTCCAACCCGAAGGGTAACTAGGTCTTATTGGAATTAGTCCGGTTTCCTCACGACGTTTTCCTTCACCGAAAAGCGACTGGCCTTCCTTAGCTATTTACAGGGCGATTATTGCTTGGAAATTATTTTTTCCGATTAAAAAAAGCTATAATACCAGTTAGACTCTGTTAATAAGCCTAAAGTCTCTGTTGAATTTAACATCCTGTTAATGACCCTAACGTCTTATCGAAAGCGGAGGTTGGTCCAATAGTATGTTAAATAAACACCTTGTTTAGAATGTTTAGTATACTGAGATTTTTAGAGAGAAGATGTTCGTGTCAAAATAGGTACTGTTCAAACACTCGATCCCTTAGCTCTCTTAGCCTAGGTCATTGAAAACAGCTCAAGTTGGCTTAGCAGCAGTTAGTTAACTTAGAAGTCTCAGGACTTTAGTTTAAGCTTAGACAAGTAGCGGACCTGGGTAGAATTATATTACACGTACAAGTAAGATCACTAGTGTATGGAAGCGATTTACCTAAAAGGACAAGTTATTTATAAGGTAAGGTACACGGGTAAATTCCAACGGTTAATTTGATCGAAATATTTGATTAACTAGAGTGCCACGTGTCTCCATTTCTCCACTTAACACGCGTGCGTCCAGTGGACATAATAATACACGACACTCTAGTTGCCCCTTATTTTCTTATATTAAGCTTTTTAACCTTTATTTGGAAAGGTATAAAATATAAAATAACTCAAAGCGAATTGTAAAGTTTTATAGGAATCTCAAGGGAAATGCCAACAACTTCGTGTTAACGAGGTCTCATCTTGTACAGGGCATCGGCTGGGTGGTTCTTATAGATTTTTGTTACTTTTAGGAGCAAAATCATGAAAAAACTTACAACACATGTAAATGACGAGGTATTTAATTATAGAAAGCTAAACAGGCATCTTCTGGGCGAGCTCACTCCATCGGAGGCCACGTATTTGCCTTTGGCTAGTCTGTGGCCAAGAGTAAGCCCATTTATAATTAAAAAAAACCGGTCAAGTGCGAGTCGGACTCGCCCACCGAGGGTTCCGTACAAACTTTCAATATTTGAATTATCAAAATGTTATTCATAGAACTCTACAGATTTGACTAAATCCCTCAAGACTCAATTTCCCGCATAACAAGTAATATTTTAATATACAATTTTATTGTTAGACAACGTCCAAATAAAATCAAGACTATTCGACTTCAATAGTTTACGACTTACGACATGTCGCAAGGACGCTCCTGAACCGACCTCAATATGACAGGAAAAACGCGATGTAGGAAATGAGCGTTCAACGTACAGCGACATCTATCGGCAAATTGAGTAAAGTAATGCGCGCGAGCTAGTATGGAAGATGATTTTTATGGAATAATTGTTTATTGCGTAAACCGATTTTAACCATTTTGCCTCTATTTGAAAGCAGCTAATTTCATTGTTATTTTGTTAAAAATACAGGTACAATAAACACCCGCAAGGATGTTGAAATTGAAAATGTAAATCAGAACGGTTTTTTTATAAATAAAAAAAAAAGTTTTCAAGATACGTGTACGTTTTTATTTTTCCTGTAATATTCATTATAATGGCCATGTTTGGTGAAAATTTCATAAATTTATGTTAGTAAACTTCGGAGATAAGGGGGGAACGGTATTTTTTACATTTTCCTTCAAAAAACAGTTTTTTTTCATAACCAAAAAAATATAAAAAATAGTTTTGATATGTACAATTTGAGCTCTTTCTAACGATACCCCACTTGACCTAGTTACTTAAAATTTTCAGTTTACCCCCCTTTCATTTTGGCCATTTTCTATCATTTATATTAATTAATTAAAAAAAAAATACTTTCAACTTGTAGAGGTTCACAATGTTTATAACTATTCCAAATTTCATATCGATAGCATAAGTAGTTCTCGAGATATTTAACAATGTGACAGACGGACAGACAGACAGACAGAGTCGCACCATAAGGGTTCCTGTTGTACCTTTTTGGTACGGAACCCTAAAAATCGGGCCACGCTTAGTGTAGGGTTCCGTAGTTTTCCGTATTTTTCTCAAAAACTACTGAACCTATCAAGTTCAAAACAATTTTCCTAGAAAGTCTTTATAAAGTTCTACTTTTGTGATTTTTTCCATATTTTTTAAACATATGGTTCAAAAGTTAGAGGGGGGACGCACTTTTTTTCCCTTTAGGAGCGATTATTTCCCAAAATATTAATATTATCAAAAAACGATCTTAGTAAACCCTTATTCATTTTTAAATACCTATCCAACAATATATCACACGTTGGGGTTTCAATGAAAAATAATATCAGCCCCCACTTTACATGTAGGGGGGGTACCCCAATATAACATTTTTTTACATTTTTTATTTTTGCACTTTGTTGGCGTGATTGATATACATATTGGTACCAAATTTCAGCTTTCTAGTGCTAACGGTTACTGAGATTAACCGCGGACGGACGGACGGACGGACGGACAGACAGACATGGCGAAACTATAAGGGTTCCTAGTTGTGTGAAACACACCTAATTATTAAGTCCTAGCGTGTAAAAACTGCTTAAACAGAATTCGCCTCCTGCGTGTGGCAACATTGAACTCTCTCTCTGAACGCCGCTCTGTGGCATAACACACAAAAATGTAAGATCGTCATTATAAAATATTTTAATACAAAATTTAATTAAACATAAAGGTTTATTATTCCGAAACCTTTACATGGTGCCGAAATCCGAAAATACTTCAGTTTTATAATTCCACGGGCTACGCCGGCTACAGCTTTGGGACTACGTGCGCGTTGCGCACACGCCATCATGGCGACCGAAGCAATTAAAAAGCTCGTCGCGTCGAGGGCTCAGTGCAAGGCGTCGCTGACCAAACTAGAAAAATTCATTCAGCAGGATAGTCGTGTCTTCACTTCAGAGAACCTGCAGACAAGGAAGGCGTCACTCATCACAGCGTTTGAAAGGTACCAAGACATATGCGTGCAATTATCGGTCATGAGCACGGAGCACGCGATCGCAGAGGACGCCGAGGACGAAACAGAAGAGCGTTACTATAACATCTTGGCCGCCTTCGAAAGCGCAATTACCACAATTGATGGTAAACCGAGAGTGCATGCGCATGCATCAGAGGGTTCTTGGAAAACTGCACACCTGCCAAACCTAGACATACCTACATTTGATGGCCGTGATATATCGGCTTACAAGCCGTTTGTAGAGATGTTTGAGGCTGTAGTTCACAATGATGCGAGACTGTCCGCGGTGCAAAAGTTGTGTTTTTTGAAGAAATATCTGAAAGGAGAGCCACTTCACCTCATTGACACGCTGCCAATAGTAGGAGCTTCCTACCCAGCGGCTGTGGAGCTTCTAAAAAAGCGCTATGACAATGCAGCGCTTATTGTCAATGGACATGTGAACACGCTGTTGGACTTACCATCGCTACATCGAGGTACTGCGCTGCAGCTGCGAGACATGGTGGCGAAGGTTCGCCAGCACCTCACCGCGCTACAAAATCTGGAGCAACCTGTAACATCATGGGACAGCCTGCTCTCCTGCATCCTGCTAAGGAAATTGGATTCCTTCACTGTGAGACTCTACCACACGGAGAGGGACAACAGCGAGCAACACACTGTAAGTAGTTTACTTAACTTTTTGGAAAAAAGAGCAGCTGTGTTGGAAGCGAGCCCCTCCAGTAGTGAAAGTGCTAGTGTAAAAAGTAGGGTGTCGGTTCATACAGTGTCGGCTTCGCCTGCCCCGGCAGCTTCTGCGGTAACCATCACCACAGAAAAATGTATTGTATGTAGTGAACAACACAGGCTTTACAAATGTCCAAAATTTAATGCTATGACAGTCAGCAACAGAGTGGACCTTGTCAACAAAAACAATTTATGCAAGATATGCCTTGGGGCGCATTTAAAAAAATGTAGATACACTTTTAAATGTGCAGAATGTAATTCCAGGGCTCACAATACATTAATTCATGAAAGGTCCAAACCAAAAGTTGACGAGGAGACGGGCCAGAGCAAATCAGGTACTGTCAATTTACACATTAGTCAAAAAAATAATACAAGGGTGCTATTACCTACTGTCAAGGTATTAGTTTCAGATGCACACAACAATAAACGTCTTGTTAGGGCCCTCTTAGATTGTGCCGCACAGAACAGTTTTTGTACAGCGGAGCTAGCTAACAAGTTAGGCTTACCGCAATATGATGATCCACTCAACATTAACATGCTTATGGACAAGAGTGGTGAGGTTAACAAAGGCATCAAGCTGACCGTCCATTCCAGGGTTCAGGATTATAAGATTGATGTAGAATGCTCCATAGTATCCAAAATAACCTCACCGCAACCTCAGCAAGTCATAGATTTGAGCAAGCTCATTTTACCTAACGCTATTACCTTAGCTGATGATGAATTTAATATTCCAGGCGAAGTTCCCCTCCTTCTGGCTGCAGACATCTTCTGCAGAGTTATGCAAGACGGAAAGATTGAAGCAGGCCCTGAGGATCCAGTGCTGCTGAACACGCGTTTTGGGTACATCGTCTCGGGCAGAACAACTGTAAGTCCTTCATGCAATTATAATACAGTCGCTTTGCATACAGTGGTGAATCCTGATCTTGATTCTTGTGTAAAGCAATTTTGGGAAGCTGAGAAGGTCCCTGAAGTGTACCCTGAGAGCTTGCCCGAGCATCAATATAGCGAACAGGTTTTTCAGACACAACCTCATTAGTTGAGGATCGTTTTGAGGTTAGTTTCCCTTTAAAGGTTGATATTAGTGAAATAGATCCTTCCAATTCATTTGTGATTGCTTTGCAAAGGTTAAATAGCCTTCAAAAAAGATTTACAAGGGAACCCGAGTTTCATAACTTATACAAACAATTTATACAGGAATACCTTGATCTAGGTCACGCCAAAATAATTGACTTAAAGGACTGTGATCCTGCAGAGCAACCCATATTTTACCTGTCACATCATGGAATTCTCAGACCCGATAAAGCCACAAATAAGCTGCGGGCTGTCTTTGATGGTAGTTTCAAAACCAAGGAAGGCCATAGTCTCAATGACTACTTATGCAACGGGCCTGTAGTACAAAATTCACTGTTTGATAACATGATGCTTTTTCGTACATACAAATACACGGTGCAATGTGACATACGTCACATGTACCGAATGATAGCTATGCACCCTGAGCATAGGCGCCTACAAAACATTCTGTGGCGGGCCGATGACACTTTGCAGTGTTTACAATTACAAACCATAACATATGGATTAAAAAGCAGTGCCTACCTTGCCACTAAATGTCTTGTAGAGCTAGCAAAAAAATATAAAGCTCAATTTCCATTGGCCAGTGAAGCTATCATTAAGAACAGTTATGTTGATGATGTGCAGGGCGGCTCAGATACACTTCAGGGAGCTTTACAACTAAAAAGTGAACTTATTTCTCTCATGAGTAAAGGTAGCTTTCAATTACATAAATGGATTTCCAATAATACAGAAATATTGCAAGACATACCTCAGGAAAAAATTGGCCTTACCAAGCGAGACATTGATCAGGATAAATCAATTGTTAAGATCTTAGGACTATCTTATGATGCCCGAGAGGATGCATACAAAATGAGTGGCCGTGTACTCACCTCTCCTGAGGTTCCCACTAAGAGAAATGTACTTAGTTCTGTCAGCAGACTCTATGATCCAATGGGTTTTGTCGGACCTCTTACCGTCAAAGCAAAACTTATTTTACAACAGATTTGGCAATATGATTTAGAATGGGACTCTCCCCTGCCACCTGAATTGGTAAAAATCTGGCAAACATTCTATAATAATTTAATTAGCATGCCTAATATGACCATACCACGATACATAAACTTGTCTGAAGCCAGCAGCGTACAGCTCATAGGATATTGTGATGCATCTGTTGCAGCTTATGGCTGTTGTATATACATCAAGGCAGTAGTAAATGGCAAACCTTACATACATTTACTTTGTTCCAAGTCGAGAATAGCTCCACTTTCATCTAAATTGACAATTCCAAAGCTTGAGTTGAACGGGGCCCTCCTACTGGCCAAGTTGGTAAACCATGTAGCCGCTCTACTAAGTATATCAGATGTTCATTTGTTCAGTGACTCAAAAATTGTATTGGCCTGGCTCGACTCCTCTTCGCTTAAGGTACCAGCCTATATAGGCAACCGTGTAAAAGAAATAAATAAGCTGACAGACACAATGTCATGGAAATATACTCCTGGCCTCCTTAACCCTAGTGACATCTTATCACGAGGCGCAGATCCTCAAGAAATAATTAATTGCAGGCTGTGGCGTCATGGCCCAGACTATTTGACAGAAGGCAATGAGTACAATTTTCATGTGTCAGAAATAAGTCCACCTCTGTGTAGCATAGAACTTCCAAGCTCAGATGAGCACGTAGCATTAAGTGCCACTGTAAATGACAATGTTATTGATCCATTTTTTGAACGATTTTCAAGCCTTTTCAGAATGATCAGAGTAACTGTATACACATTGAGATTTATAAATAAATGTAAAGGAAAATCAGGTTCATCAAACCTAATTTCTGTAAAAGAGTATAGAGATGCCTTGACTTTAATAATAAAATGCGTGCAAAGGCACTACTTTCATAACGAACTTTCATGTATTGAGAAGGATAAAGCTATAACCTCCAATTTGAAATCACTCACCCCTTTCATTGACTCGGCAGGCCTTCTTCGCGTGGGTGGAAGGTTGGACAATGCCACACACTTAGATTTTTCAAAAAAACATAATATAATTTTGCCGAAGCACTGCCATGTAACTAAATTGATCATTACTCAAGAGCATTTAATGCTCAAACATGCAGGGTTAAAGCTTGTCCTTAGTGGCCTCTGTCAAAAATATTGTATCATCAATTCTATAAGAGAAGTAAAATCTGTAATAAATAAATGTATAACATGTTGTAGGATGAAGGCCACTGCTAGTCAGCAATTAATGGGATCTCTTCCCAAGGAGCGAATCACTCCAGCTCGGGTATTCGAAAACACAGGTCTTGATTATTGTGGACCTTTTGATATCAAACAATCAGCTCTTAGAAGCAGTGTAATAGGTAAAGGATATGTAGCCGTATTTGTTTGCTTCGCCTCCAAAGCTGTGCACTTAGAGGTAGTCACCGACATGACCACTGACACCTTCATAGCTGCATTAAAGCGTTTCATAGGTAGAAGAGGCTGTCCACAAAGCATATTCTGTGATAATGGCTCAACATTTCATGGCGCAAATAACAAATTAAAAGAGCTCCATGACTTACATAAAAAAGACTATTTTCAGAATGCGGTCAATGATTATGCAGTCCAGAAGGGCATACAGTTCCATTTCATTCCTAAATACAGTCCAAATCACGGGGGCCTCTGGGAGGCCGCCGTAAAATCTGCCAAATTTCATTTCAAAAGGATTGCTTCAAATAAAATATTTACATATGAGCAGTTTAATACAATAATTATAGAGATTGAAGCAATACTTAACTCGAGACCATTGACTCCGCTGTCTCATGACACCTCAGACTTTTCATATTTAACTCCGGGACACTTCTTGATTGGTACTGAATTAACATCTGTTCCTCAACCTGACTTGACAGCAGTCCCCAGTAATCGACTTAGATTTTGGAGGTGTTGCGAACAAATACGACAGCATTTTTGGAGTGTCTGGTCCAAGGAATACCTATCATCGCTAAACCAAAGAACTAAATGGCAAAAAACAGAACCTAATTTAAAGGTTGGCATGATGGTATTGCTACAGGTTCCAAACACTCCGCCCCTAACCTGGCCCTTAGGTAGGGTCAGCAAAGTGTTTTATGGTAATGATGGTAATGTAAGAGTTGTGGAGGTACAGACCTCAGATAAAAAATTGCATTCCCGTGCTGTGTCAAAAATTGTGGTCTTGCCAATAGAGGCATAGCCATATGTAATGTCAAATTGTAAGACAATTATGTAACGCTAATTAAATAATAAAAATGATTGTTATTTTAGTTATAGCACAAGCAGTGCACCCCTTCTTGTAATGAAAATAAGGGCTTTATATTTCTTTAGCTTATGGCTATAAACTTAATTATAAAGTCAACAGTTTAATAATGTTTCATTGTAACATGTGTATAATGTGATTTTGTTGTTGCTTGTATTTCATGTAGAGTTTTAAAAGAAAATTGCTAAGCATTATTGTCTGTTATAATTCATTATAGTAAGAGTTATTTCTGTTTCACATAATTGTTAGATACTAAAAATAGACTGATTTGTTGACAATAAGACTGATGTCTGACTCATTAAATAATTAAATTCATCATAGATGTAACTTGATCTCATAAGATACCTAAAGTTGTAGAACATAAGTGTTAGTTTCAATAGTATTATTATTCATATTCAACCCTTGCATTTAAAGTTGCACTGTTGTTAATTATTGCTTAATGCCTTGCTAGTGTCATGTTTCTCTTTCAAATCTCTGTTTAAATTTGTTTCGCCTACTTAATATTAGTAATCTGTTGGTCTCAAATAAGCATTTGTGCCCCGCCCCCCCAGTTTATGTGTGAAACACACCTAATTATTAAGTCCTAGCGTGTAAAAACTGCTTAAACAGAATTCGCCTCCTGCGTGTGGCAACATTGAACTCTCTCTCTGAACGCCGCTCTGTGGCATAACACACAAAAATGTAAGATCGTCATTATAAAATATTTTAATACAAAATTTAATTAAACATAAAGGTTTATTATTCCGAAACCTTTACACTAGTTGACTACGGAACCCTAAAAAGAGTGATATTTTAAACTTTATTATTAATAATCTCCTTAAGACATAAAAATCTCGATCCTTTCGCATCACAGCGCGACACCACTGATGCGTAAGATTAACAAAATCGTTTTAAGCGAGCATCGAATTAAATTGAAGTGATGAAGCGAACATTTCACCCTTTTAGAGGTCCTCTCAACACCTGCGTTGCCTGAATTATGTAAATATTTTTTTACTCCGTCCCTTGTGACCTAATCCCCTACCGTGAGCTTTCCACGATTTGAAATACTTACGATAACGTTATGGTATGGCCAAGTCATGGAAAATGTATGTAGGTAATTATTGTTTCTAGTAAGTAACCATTTGGTGGCAATGTTCACTTTCTCCATACAATTAATTTCATTGACATTTATGTTAAACTACAGCAGGGCAAATCTCGGCTGGGGGGCAAATTTAACTGGTCCATTTTTTCATGTTTTACAATGTTTGCATTATTAAATAGAGTGTCCACCGATTATATACGGTAGGCGTGTTCAGTGGATACATGTAGAACTCAACATCATAGCGTAATAATGGAAAGAATGGATCAGTTACAATTGTCCCTCAGTCGAGATTTGCCCCGCTGTACCTTATAGTGTAATGTTTTGTAGTGTAATAGCCTATAACGGTGGCTAAACCAGAGGGAACTGCTGGGCAAAGGCCTCTCCCCTAAACCTCCATGACTCCCGGCTTAGTGCCTGTTCCGGCCAGTTAGTAAAGAAGGTGTATCGGTCATCTTTCCACCTCCTTCTGGGCCTGCCGCGACCGCACTCTAATGTATCTTAAATCTTTAAAAACATATGGTAGGCGCTCGGTTTATATTTACGTCACTTTTAGCGGCCGTGGCCGTAAAGGAGGCTTTTTGGCGCTTCTCGAAACTCGGACGAGTTTGCGACATTAGAAGTTTTGTGTTTACTGGGGCGTTGAGTTATGGCCGGTCTTTTTATTAAGGTCTAGATGATTTGATCTTCAGGTAATATTAGTACAAAGATGATTTTCAAATGTAGCATAAATATCATTACTTACTTATTTTTTTTTATAATTCCACATTGATAATATGTTCGTTTCTAAGGATTAGCTAACTATTTTAATTACCTATATATTATTTGAACGACAATAGTTATTTGTTATACAAGGGGGCAAAGTTGTATTTTAACGCCGAGTGTGGAATTGAAAAACGAGCAAGTGAAAGGATTCTATAGTTGAACCACGAGCGAAGCGAGTGGTTCGAGAATAGAATCCTGAACTTGCGAGTTTTTCAACACACGAGAAGTAAAATACATTTGCACCCGAGTGTAACACAAAACTTTTCGCCTCACTATAGCGAGGAAACTACAATGCAAAAAAATGCGTTTATCACTGCTTCCAGTAGTTCCACAGGTGGTAAATCATCTTTTTTAGTAGATTCACCTACTTTTATCAATTTTAAAGCAGTTAATTTGATTATATTCAAGGTCAAATTACTTTACCCACTAGTGGATAAAATGCGTTTTTACCCGCTGGTATTAAAGGACAAAACACGTGTTTCCGAGCTAGTGAGGGGAAAAAACTATTTAGACATCCACAACAGTCTAATAGTCTCGTAAATGCTTGTTCCTACTTATAAAATGTTAAGGATATCGTATCCTCAACTTTTTATAGGTATCCTTAACAAATTATCTGAAACTTTACCAAACACACTACGTAGTTACTGTAAAACCTTTTACCTCGAGTCACAGACAGTGTGAACACCTGGAATAAACTTTAACGTCTACTTAAATTGATTTCTACGAGCGAGATGTATAGAATTAAGTTGAGCATTTCTTTTTTTTTTGCCACTTTTATGAAGTGTGATATTTTTGAAAAAAAAATATGCTATTTCTATTCAGAATTACTAGCCTTTTCAATCCTAGTAGTTAAAAAAATTGTCCCATACGATTTTTTTCTTATTTTGTTACCATTTTCCGTACATTTTGTATGGGGTAACCATCGATTTAAACTTCCACACGTCTAATATGTAGTTTAGATCGATGGGGGTAACAAAAGAGGAAAGTAACAAAAATGTATGGAAATTCTGGGACACTTTTTGTCTCCTAGTGCGATTGAAAGTACTCGTGATTCTGAGTACAATTGACCTAAGATTCCCTAAAACAATAAAAAAAAATTATTGGCAAAAAAAAAAGAAATGCTCAGTTACGTCGACACTGCCAGTACCTCATTAACTCATTATACGAGTATAGGTGCTATAGTTTGCTACCAAGGAGTTCAGAAATATAGGTACTTACTTACCTGTTGTTTTCAAGTACACATTGAATAAAAATAATACGCAAATGAAATTAAAACATTTATATTGAAAATATTAGTAGACAGAATTAAAAGCTCTAGGACAATTGACAGGAGGGCCCTTCGAGTACACTGCGTCTATTACTCCGGCTATATACTCGACGAGTGGTGTTGGAAGTACCTATAACACAGAGATGGGCCGAATATTTGGCAAATATTCGGCATTCGGCAATTTTTTTAATGATAAGATAAATGGGTACAGATGTAGCGCGAAAAGTGTTTCCTTTGTATTTTTCTGGAAACTTTCGTATTTGTCATGCTAGTTCAGTCAATGTCAGTGAGATTGACTGAAATAGTTCGTACGTTGCCGTAATCATTGAAACGTTTTTAACTCTAAGCCAGGATTTAAAAAATATGGCTCAACTGAATATTCGGTTCGGTAACAGCTGAACCGCATGTTCGGCCGAATATTCGTATACGGCCCATCTCTACTATAACATCTCTGCCTATTTACCTCGGTACTTCCCACGCTATTCGCCGAGTATGTAACTATAAAATATAGCATTGCTGCCATTGTTATGCTGGTTATAATGCCCATGCTTGTAGACCTCTAGAACCTGGCAGATCCTGTCAGCCACCGTAGTCCTGTGTCCTAGTTGTAGCATTCGCAAGTGTCACCGACGCACCGGCCATGCCAATAGCCGAGGACCAGACACACGGCCTGGCAGCCGCCGATGTTGCAAGTCATCAGACGAGCCATCGGGATGTACAGCTTCTCTGATAGCATAGCTGCCTGCGCCAAGTGTGCATCTGTCAACAAAAAGTAAAATGTGATACGACTGCTGCAAATCATTTTACAATACCGTATACCTGTTTGCCACCGACGTGGTATAAAAAAAAACAATAATCTGGCTTTGACTTAGAATAATCTATAGGACCTCCTGAAATTATGTATCCTGAAATTAGTTTACAAAATACATATACATATCCACATCGGACTGATTAAAACAGTACTTTTTCGAGATTTCCGTGAAGTAAAAGTTGTTCTTATCGATTCCTGGATTTCCAGATAAAGAGTTGTTATTCGTTTATTTCTAATCTCAATACCTATCTGTAGTGTTCTTTAAACATTTTGGTGTTGTAGGAATTATATACAATGTTGTTTATTAACAACAAGGATTATCTAGGATTTACATACTTCATACTAAGAATCGTAGATCGATTTCTTAGCACCACCTATTAAATACTATCATAACTACACTGATGATGCCTACAAATTAATTATTATTTTTTCGTAAGAAAAATATTGCATGTCATTAAAAATATATTTTATGTCATAGATCAAGTAAAAGTATCTACTTAGCGTGTCAAATGAACTCAATAAAATCCACTGAGTTGTCCGTCTTTAATCGCAGCTTGCAGCTTTCGTGCGTGAGATTTTGTAAGTTGAAGTCAACAAAAACATTAAAAATGCCTCGTTACGTGATATTTAATTACAACAACACAAAAATTATGAACACTTAGAGGCTTGAGACATATTTAAAAACAGAGGCAAGTAACAACTTCAGTACAAAATCTGACACGCTCGGCCGCCATACAAATATGTAGATGAACTTGTTTCTTCTATCTAAATCTAGTTCTGTGTTTTACATGTAGACGAAGTAATTTTGTAACAGGAATGGTACAGTAATCTGCAATAATGATATATGTTACTTTTCGACGAAGGCTGTAAAAATATGTGACACGATGTCAAGATCAATAATTAATACTGCTATGTGCTGTAAAGATGTGAGAGGTGAAGACGAATCATGGATACATTATATACTTCATTAAAATGAATGAAATCATATTTTATTTACATGTAGGCACCGCATTACCTACACGTAGGCTGAGCAATGAGGAAATTTAATGCCGATTCTTTTGATGAATATCAAGGAAAACATCTTTGTAATAACAAAATACCTCATATATTCAGCGACATAAAAAAATATATAGGTACCTACTTACTAATTTAAAAGTGTAAATATGATTTTTATAATATAGAATGCTTGCAGCTAAGATTATTATTTTTTTATTTATTTAACTTTTCCATAATATTCAACATCATTTTATTGTTATTAAAAAATGCTGCCTTATCGTATCTAATTATTAACCCCCGACGCAAAAACGACGGGATGTTATAAGTTTGACGTATCTGTCTGTCTGTGTCATCGTAGCTCACAAACGGATGAACCGATTTAGATTTAGTTTTTTCTTTGTTTGAGAGCCGAGTTAGTCGGGAGTGTTCTTAGCCATGTTTCATGAAACACGGTCTACTGTGTCGGAGTTTTTTTCAAAATTTTAATTTTGTGGTTATGTTATTAATTTTTTTAACCTTGACCTCTTTGAATGTAAAAATTTATAAATTCCAATTTACTTAGGTTTCAGTTTTACAGTAAGAAAACTTAATACTTACTTTCAATGTCATTTCTTTCCATTGCAGCAGAAATGCTATTGGGTGACATGAGGATCTTCGCCTGGGTGACCGCCACCACCACAATCATAAAAATTAAAAATTTCATTTTATTTTTAAATAAAAGGAACTTGTCACGGGACTTATTGGTTCAGAGACGAGTCGGGAACTGGTGCCAGGCGCAATCTATATGCGTTTTTATACAATTATTTAAGGTGAGTTCACACTGCACACTGTAATATTTAGTTAGCTTTTCTGACAACTTTTTGAACAATAAAATTAAAAATAACCTACCTACAAGGGATCTGAATTTTGGTAAAATACAAAAGTTTACTTATTAACGTTATTACCTTAAGGCTTCACATCTTACCCGTGAGTAAATTACTATACAGGATAGAAATAACCATTAGTACTAAATTTTCAAAACCGCTCTATTGCCGTAAAATCCAACGGCAATAAAATACTTGCTTTCTGCGATTACCTACCTGTAGGTATTACTGGCACTCTAAGTAACGTCGATATACTTTTGCTTATATAAGTAGATGAATTAGAGAAACATTTCAGATTATAACAGAAAGAATTAGGGAAAATAAGGCTTAGGTACATGTCTCATGGAAGTTTGTTCTTACTTTTATTGTAGGTAAGTTAAAAAATTGGTCAGTGTATTTGCAGCTTTATAAAATAGAGGGTTAGTCAGCATGTCAGCAAGAGTCAAGGAAGCATATTTAGATTTTAATAATACTATATCAACATGATATCAATTCAGGAGCATCGATTTCGCGTCGCAAGTGAGTAATCATTATGTAGCACTCACTACTTACGTGTGTGCTAACTAAAGACTGTATCGTTAAGTATGAAGACAACTTTGAGTAGCCGTATTTATTTGCTATTATATATTTTTTCTTATAACAAGACATGGGCTTAATAAGGCATATAATAAGGTACACATTTTGTCCTAGAAACTCGACGTAAAGCATATGGTTTAGACAGCATTGACTTAATCCTCCCGAGTACTAATTACGATTCCGGACAAATGCTACTAGAAAATTAACAAAGTGCGTACAAGACGATACGATTGCGAAAAAAATTGTACGGTGCGAACCTCAACGACACATGATCCACAAAGCAGAATATCTGGACATAGTCTAGCCACTGTTATTTAAAAAAAATAAAGTTCAGGATCTGTGTATGGCGGTGATTTAGAGAATGTGGCATGGTGCTTATTCTAACTCCGACTTTGATGTCGAATTTGATTATCATACACTGTTTATATCGATCTGGTTTAGGCACTGTTCAAACACCACGACTGTCAATTAGACTTTGGCTTATGGCTAATTTTTTTATCTGTTTCTCTCAACCTGCTCGCATCAAAAGTTTACGGCAATCCGGAACGTTGCTCAAAAATGCGTTTTTTTTAAATTATATAAATTCACCGCATTCATTCTGCAAGTACCCGATTGAAAAACCACGAAGAGGACTCTTAAAGAATGTACTTTGGCAGCATATTCACCTTTGTTTGTTGAAATCGTACAAAGAGTCATTGAAATATCCTCAAATTAAGCCAGATAGGGGTTGTCCGAAATTTATTTGCTAGACCTTAATGAAAGTACCATAAAGTCCCTAAAATAAAAAAAAAAATAGCAGACCTTCTTATATCAAATAGTGCTTACCAATACTAAGACTGCTAAGCACCTATACATGTTAGATTAATATTTTTAGAATTCGAATACGCCCTACAGGTTGTTTGAAAGTTAACCAACAGACGCGACTTCTTATCGATTCCTGGACTTCTAGATAAAGACTTGTTGTTCGTTTATTTCTAATCTTAATAATCTGTAGTGTTCTTTAAACATTTTGGTGTTATAGGAATTGTATACAATGTTGTTGATTAACACCAAGGATTATTTATACATCCTGTTTTTATTGAATTCCGTTAACTTTGAGGCAAGATTCATTACATCAAATACATACAATTAATTTCTCTAAGAAACTAGCGTCTTAACTCTTGCGGTTATCGGGTTATTAAAAAAAAATAAAGATTATTACTGAACTTACAGCATTTACCAATTCCTAATGATATTTGTTTTGACATGTGCCGTCAATCACTTGACACTAACTTGAATGTAGTTCTTAGTGTCAAGTGATTGACGGCACATGTCGTACTTACCGTACAAAAATTACTAATATTAATTAGCTCATATCACCTTGACACTGGCGAAATAGTCCCAATGGACTGAAGCCATTTAATTTTAAAAACTGAACTGAATGTAGTTCTTAAAGGTCTCTCACACTAATAAATACATTTATTATGTATGAAACCTATGATTTTTTTTCTGCGAATTTAACTAAAAGTGATATACAGGATGGTTAACGAGCCTAACGACGTGTCGAATTTAACGAAAAACAAAAAAATACGGTGTATAGGATTTACATACTTCATACTAAGAATCGTAGATCAATTTCTTAGCGCCACTTATTAAATACTATCATAACTACACTGATGATGCCTACATTTTTTTTTAATGTGTAGGTATTGTCAAAATGTGTGGACGTTGATATCATGATTTTAAAATAAAGAAATATGTCATTTGTTCTTATAAAAAATATTTGGGGAAAAGCCACTTCCGGGCTGCGAACAGCGCCATCTAGCTTTAAGCCTAAAAGGGCCATACATTTCCGGGGTACGATTTTTTTGTATGGACTTTGTCAGTCCAGTATTAAACTGTTCTTGGTTAACACTATTGCCAAATTATCATTTGTAACCCTTATTGCACGGACTGCCACGAATAAAATGTGTTCCTTTTATCACAATCCATATTTAGAACACAGACAGTGAGTCACTTAATACTGCGGTTGCGGGAATTCGAGAAGTGTCTTTTATTCTGTGTCTATTTTGTTATTTAAATGTTATACGTAATGATTCTAAGTATGGTAAAAAATTAGAGAAAAAATACACTTATTTGATATCCTTACGGAGCACACTTAAATCCTTTTAATCCTTTACCGCATGAATAAAAAATATTGCAAATTTTTTTGTATTTCATATCGGCCATAAATTGCCACGAAGCCAGCAGCAAAGGGTTAAGATTAAGTCAGATACAGTTTTGACAGTTTTCGTATGGTTTTAAGGTTGGAAACGTGCATGTAACATCTATTATTGTCAAGCTGGTCGCCTCCTTGTCTGCAACTGAAGTAGGTATTGAAAAAAATCACCACCAGTTTGATCATGATCAGACATCGGATTCCGTGGGGCGAAACTTCTTGACAGCTAGGTACTTCCTATATCGATAAACTCATTTATCGATACTAGTTCTAAATACTAGTGATCACACAAAGGTTTGCTTAGAAAATATTTTTTTATTAAAAGAGTATGCGCATGTGACACTGTTTGAGTTGCAGGCGTCCATAGGTTATGGTAACCGCTTTCCACCGCACCGGACCGTATGCTTGGTTGCCACCGACGTAGTATAAAAAAAACATTATATAATAAAATAAAAACTCAATTTTCTTCTTCTTTTTTGAAAACGTTTTTAAAAGTTTAGTCGTCACAATTTATTTCGACGCTATTTATTTTAGACGCTATGTATGAATTTCATACTGGTCTTCAGAACAATAGTTACAAAAAACACACACAATGTTGAGGGCGGTCACTAGTATATAGAACTAGTATCGATAAATGAGTTTATCGATATAGGAAGTCCCTAGCTGTCAAGAAGTTTCGCCCCACGGAATCCGATGTCTGATCATGACATACAAGTTACCTATAGGTACTATTAGAGTTAACAGGAGGAAGTTAGTCAGCGATTCGTAGCTATGCCATAAGATCACACATAAAATCGTGCACCAAACTAACTGTTTCTGTTTATCCCGATGGTTGACTGGTAGAGAATACCTCAACGCGTTAAGTCCGCCATTTGTACTCTTTTTTTTGTAAATTTGTGCGATAAAGTTTAAATAAATAAATAAATAAACCAAGGATACTGATAAAATATTCAAAGTATACCTAAGTAGGGATGTACCGAGTGTACCGACACTACAGGCAATATTTACTGAATTCCGTTAACTTAAGCATATAGTTAGTTTATAGGAAACAGAATGGCATAGTTAGTTTTCTTAAATTCGTATTTTTTCAAAAAAAAACATACACCTGCGATAGATGTTACTTTAATTGCTAAAGAAACGGGCTTTACAATTAACTCACACTAAGTGTCAAAACTATGACATGTAAATCGCATATCGAACACACAAAACCCGTTTCTTAACAGCATTTGATGTAACTATCGCAGTGTATGGTGTTTTTCAGAAAAAAAGTGACAAATTAAAAAAACGAACTATGCCACCATGCTTTTCTGTTTACTATAATAGACCGGGACTACATGCCGAAATTGCCGAAGTTAATGGAATTCAATAAAAACACGGTGTATATAAACTTCTTTTTCTGATAATATTAGGAATTAAGTGTGGCATTTTCTAGCAAAACGCTCTCACTTGCATTGAGGATGTTTTGACCGGTTATCTCGTCCATATCGTAACCGACAAAGTGGGACGTTTAACTAGAAAGAAAGAAAGAAAGAAAGAAAGAAATATTTATTAGCGCAAAGGTAAGTACATAGTAAGGACGATCAATATTTACAACACAACAGTTAATTGAGCTAATAGGTCCTCACTCAGCTTGATGTCCCGATGTGAGTCCTAGGACACACAACGTGACGCTGATTTTCAGTGAGGCCTGCTAAAACTAAAACTACAACTAAAACTAAATCTAAAGCTAGACAACACTAACATCCAAGATAACATAGCTAAATCTTTTTGTAATAAATAACTAAGTATTGGTACTTTATATAAATAATGGCAAACTTAACTTTATATATGTAGAACGTACTCTGTGTATTATTTTGTGTGTGTAGGATATTAGATTTAGGGCAATTAATTAAAAGACACATGGCGATTTATAAGAGTTGAAATATATTATCGCAATATAGTAAGGCAAGGTGTGCTCCTATGAATAGCTACCAAGAGACTGAAGTACAAACGAAGTCCTTAAGATTAGGAACTATGGGCTGTTGTTTTTTATTCAATAGTTTACATGTATGAGAGAGAAAGTATAACAATATACTTGTTAGAATAAGATAGATTTAGTTTTGTTAATTCCAACACGCCCCCTCAAAAGTAAATCTATGATGAAAATCATTATCGTAAACTAGAACTTTCCTTTGCTAATCCGCGAATAGATAACGTGCAAGTCAATCAGTGCTAACCTGTTATAATTACTTGCGTATTTTTTACATGCAATTAATTTTCCCACCCTCCCACCGCAAAAATAAAAATAAATACGCAAATAAATATAACAACCCACCACCAAAAATACAAAACTCGACACGTGTTTCGCCTCTCTACGAGGCATCCTCAGGAGCTGATGTTGACGGTCCGAAGTCCCGCAACTGACTGATCGTCCCCAGAATGGTCGGCCATATTTATACTTTGTCCACCCCCCTACCAAGCAAGTTAGATGGAAAAATTCGTAATAACGGCGATGACGCAACATTCAACTGCTCATTAAGGATTAACCCCCTATTGTTGTACCTAATTATCTCCAACTGTTCCAGAACCCCCAAACGTAGCCCTTTCTCACATACATGTAAAACATCAAAAGAATGATTCTCTGATACAGTATGGTCACTCTCTATCAAATGCTTTGCAAAATTGGATCTCTCTGGATGGTTGTGCCTGTATGATGCCATATGCTCCTTATACCTAGTAGTGAAATTGCGGCCCGTTTGGCCCACGTACACTTTGTTACAAACATCGCAGCTCAACTTATAAACCCCAGATTTTTTCCCTTTCTCGATCCTATCTTTGCCGTTACAAAGCATGGAGTGCAAAGTGTTATTCGTCCTAAAGGCCACAGGAATGCCGTTTGACTTCAAAATCTTATAAATGTCCTCTATATATATTAATGTCCTCTATTTATATTTATTTGCGTATTTATTTTTATTTTTGCGGTGGGAGGGTGGGAAAATTAATTGCATGTAAAAAATACGCAAGTAATTATAACAGGTTAGCACTGATTGACTTGCACGTTATCTATTCGCGGATTAGCAAAGGAAAGTTCTAGTTTACGATTAACATGGATTTCCGCAAAGTAACGCCTGATTCCATCGAAAATCATTATACAAAACAATAACAGCATCACCCGCCTTTTTCTGGGAAACATTATGGCCAACATTTGTTCAAAGGTAAGGGAAACCCAGTAAAACCTTACCAGCCATGTTATTAACTTATTTCTAAAATACAATCCAATTTATTTGACATTTCCTATCTATATGGTACCATATTTTACAATCATATTCAACACATATGCATATGTAGTTCAACACACCAGAATCGATTGATCAGATCGATTCAAGTTAATTATAAGTCAACACATAGTCGTACAAATACAAAACATTTATAACCACATAAAAACACACATAAATATAAATTACACCGACATAACCTTTAAGTCTTAATATTAACGCTGACATTTTATACGCTTACATTTATGTCAACAGGTATATGACATGTATTCATATTGTAATGTTTCATAGGTATAACATTCATACAAACTGTACGTCATGAACAAATTGAAAGTACAAATTCAGTTGTTCTAAGGTGAGTTGGAAGAGAGCTCGCCTTTGTACATAACCATTAAAATTATTTACTGTACTTCACATAAGACGGACCGTATACCTGTTCGCCACCGACGTGGTATAAAAAAATGTTCTGTACAATAGTTCTACTACTACTACTACTACTACTACTACTACACAGTTTCTTATATTTAACTGTACCTCATGAAACATATTACTTTCACAATAAATCAATCATACATTTATCATTACATAATGATCAAGTATTAGTTAAATACGTATCAATTATAATTCGTAGTTTCAGCTTACACTATTTTCAATTGATTATAGGTATATAAACCACAATCTGTATATTATTTTCATAACCATTCAGTAAAATTCTACTGGAATACATAATAATATTAAGGTTCACTTTTCTATACATTTCTCATATACCATTATCTCTGACAGGTTCATAGATATATTTTAGAACTAACCTGTCGGTGCTTGTAGGTACATGCACATTGTATTAATGACCACCAATTATATAATAGAATTAGAAACAATCTTTTTGATCCTTTATCAATGAACTTAAAAGTTCAGCTTTATCAATGTCACTTTGCTGTTTGACAATTACCGAAAACCACTTCATAGAAGTTTGTCACCCCTATAGAATGTCCACTGTTCGGCTCACTTATGATTTCCTTATCCGTGAGAATCAACTTGACACTCTTTAGCATAACGAAACGTATCGCCTTGTTTACGTTAGCTTAATTTGGCTAAGAACACCCCACACTTCATTTCTACAAAGTCCTTTGTTCTTCAATTGGAATTCTTTGCATTATTTTACTTCACATTCCAAATGCAAAGATTTGTTTAGCTAAGTATAGTTATTTAAAATGCTACAGCAATACGAGTATTGCTTTATTTTACTTATTATTGTGTGTTGTTATTTATGATTAATAATTTTTAATGTATCTACATCATTTAAAATGAAATTTATTTAATATATCACTGTCTGTACCTACTAGACAATGGTTAAAATAGAATTAGGTTTTTATATTTATTTATAACCAAATGTTAGGTATTAGTTGTCTTCTGAGAGGAGGTCATATTTAGCTAACCAAATAAAATAAAATTGAAAGACTTATTTTCGACGACTCTTTCATTTGCAATTTTCGAGTATAAAATTTGTAGGTAAGTATCTTTCAATCATCATAATAAGAAAAACATCATTTTCAATTTCAATGAGTATTAGACAGAGTTGTAAATCTTTAAGATAAATAATATTATGTATTGTTGCCTAGTTGGACTAATAAAAAAAATAAGAGAGCGGCTACAAGAATTATATACCTGCGTCTGTAATAAAACAATGCAACATTATTTTATTTTCTTACAATCTTTGTGTGAATGACTAGATATTAAAAGAAAATTAGAGTTATGATTTTTATCAACAAAGATACCGATTTATACAATTTAGGTCTAGGTACTCGTATAATATTATGTGTTCTGAAAATCTTTTTGCTTTGGAAACAAATAACTTTAACTAGTAATGTAACTGCACATGTATTTCACAAAGAAATATAATTTGTTTATACAACTACATGTACTACAACGAATAATGTACTTATTATTTTTGCTCTAAACTGTTTTGTTTTTATTAAATAGGTATTTAAGTTTCGTTGGTCTATCTCCTCTCAAACACCTATAATTATAAATATTTTAATTAAAAACGGGGCTTGAATATTTTATCTCAAATCTTGCATAAAAGCAGTCGGTCAAACAAACATTCCGGATCGTTTCCGATGCGACGCAAAGGTACCATCACACTGGCTGCGTTTCCACGCTGAACCACGATGGACAAATACAAACACACACAAGTGTTTAACCATAAAACAAAAAAAAAATCCTGAAGACATTCAAATTTCCATTGCCCTCAAACTCGTGTGGCCCAAAATCAGACTTCTCGGAAAAATCCCGAATGTCAGTTACATTTTCATTTCCATCAAGCTCATGTGGCACAAAATCAGACTTTTCGGAAAACTCCCGAATGTCAGTTACATTTTAATTTCCCTCAAACTCATGTGGCTCAAAATCAGACTTTTCGGATTACTCCCGAATGTCATTTACTTTTCATTTCCCTCAAGCTCATATGGCCGATAAATCAGACTTTTCAGAAAAACTGAATGTCCATGTTGAAATTTCCAACTCCCTCAAGCTCATATGGCCGATTAATCAGACTTTTCAGAAAAAACTGAATGCCCATATTGAAATCTCCAATTCCCTCAAGCTCATACGGCCGATTAATCAGACTTTTCAGAAAAACTGAATGTCCACATTGAAATTTCCAATTCCCTCAAGCTCATATGGCCGATTAATCAGACTTTTCAGAAAAACTGAATGTCCATATTGAAATCTCCAATTCCCTCAAGCTCATACGGCCGATTAATCAGACTTTTCAGAAAAACTGAATGTCCACATTGAAATTTCCAATTCCCTCAAGCTCAGATGGCCGATAAATCAGACTTTTCAGAAAAACTCTGAATGTCCATTTTGGAATTTCCTCCTAGCTCACATGGTCGATAATCAGACTTTTCAGAAAAACTCTGAATGTCATTTTGGAATTTCCTCCTAGCTCACATGCAATTTTATTATGTGGCCAAATTTCTCATGAGTCATGACATACTGCACTATAATTTTTCTCACACCTTTGTCATATGGCTCAAAACATAACTAAATTATGTTTATAAACACAGAACCAAATACCTCGAGGATTTTTATATGACCACAAAGATGTATTACAATTATTATACCAGTGCCAATCTAATTATTCATGAAGTAACACAACATTAAAGTGTTATTTCGTTCTTAGATCATCAACAATCATATGTATAGGTATATATAATGCTATTTAAGACAACATCACTGTCAAATAATATACTTTTTAAAATATATAAATATACATACATACATACAATCACGCCTGTATCCCATAAAGGGGTAGGCAGAGCACATGAAACTGTAAATGTATATGTGCCACTTTAAATACGTATCTCATCATTCGCAGACACATACTTTCTTTAGACAATCTGACAAATATAAAAAAAAAAACTGAGCTCCTTTAGCAATAAAACAAAAAACTAATTTATGAGCTTTCAAGAATCTTTCGGGCGCACCAGTGGGCCAATTTAACAAAAACATGTGTTTTGTTTTGCCCTTACAAGTCAAATGAAGCGTCACTATTCACAACACGTCAAAAATGGAACTTCAACAGTAACAAATTTCAACGGAAATAAAATATTTGACGTGCGTATTTTAACTCCACTGTTGTACTTAATGCTTGTGTATTTAAATTTTATAGCATTAGATGTTTCGTACTTGTGTAGTGACCCAAAAATAAAGTACAAATACTAATTAATGGCTACTTTCTGTTCAAAAGTTACAATTCTATAATATTAATTGTATTGTTAATTAAAGTGACGACAAGTATTCCAAAACATGACTCAGGGAATGTAAAACAATAATAAATATAATTATACCATACGTACCACACCTTACACTTACTAATGTGTAAGTCAATGCCATGATACCATCATTGGATATTACGCTAACAAGTGTCAGCATAGGAAGGTGCTGTAAATTCAGATTTGCTGATTACTTCGACTGTCAGGAAACATGTGATAGACGTAGCCCACGTAGCACTCACGTCGATCAATTATATTACAGTTGTCTCTCGTCGTTACCATTTTAGCGCATTAACTTTGAGCGCTGCGCTGCATAGTTAACTCTCTTTCCTGGTCACAAAAATATTCCTTACTCCTTCTCAGATAATGAAACAACTTTCATGTCGTTGTAGTTACTAAGTATATCAAATTGCTCGTACTCTGATAATATGCCCCTTTTTATGAGATAAGAGGCAAACGAGCGGACGGATCAGTAAGCAGTCACTGATGTTAAGCAATTAATATCACAGACAGATATATCCGTAATATCACAAATGTTGTAAATGCGTTGCTGGCAGTGAAAAGAGGAGTACGCGTTATTACTGAAGGTCCGAAGCTTTGGTCCTTAAATACGGCAAACGTCAGTTGAGTCAGAATGTATTATGTTTCATTTAACAATAGGTATCATATTGCATCCGTTTTTGTCAGTTCGCACACGTTCGTTGAAAACTTGAAGATGTAGGTACAGTTATCCCACCTCTTCAAATACTGTTATTTACATAAAAACCAGCAACAAAAAAAATCATTTTTCTTTTTCTAATTTGCTTCTCGTATGTAGGACTGTAGATAGGTATGTTTTTTCAAATTGTAAATCAAATACTAAACAATGGCTGCCTTAGCTTTCTTGACTTTCAAATCCACCATTAAACGTATATAGATTTTGTCCATTAGGTAACTATTGAACTTGTAAGTTCCGCTTAACTTTTCTTATCATCAATTCACCACTGAAGGGTTAATGTTCCATTTAATATTTAAATGTTCACAATCACATAAATTTCACTTCCATTGTTCACAAACAAATCTCACAACATTATTTACAAAAACCTAATTAAATGTGTCTGGGCCCATAACCTATTAGATTTAGGGCAATTAATTAAAAGACACATGGCGATTTATAAGAGTTGAAATATATTATCGCAATATAGTAAGGCAAGGTGTGCTCCTATGAATAGCTACCAAGAGACTGAAGTACAAACGAAGTCCTTAAGATTAGGAACTATGGGCTGTTGTTTTTTATTCAATAGTTTACATGTATGAGAGAGAAAGTATAACAATATACTTGTTAGAATAAGATAGATTTAGTTTTGTTAATTCCAACATAGGAGTGTGTGTGTATGACGTGTGTGTGCGTTGGCACGGTTGCCTAAGTGCTACGCTTTTTGTTTATCCAGCAGAAAAATTTTAAGTTTGGCTTTGAAAGAGACGACCGACAACTAAACCTAAACCTTTAATAGTTATTTGTTATACAAGGGGGCAAAGTTGTATTTTAACGTCGAGTGTGGAATTGAAAAACGAGCAAGTGAAAGGATTCTATAGTTGAACCACGAGCGAAGCGAGTGGTTCGAGAATAGAATCCTGAACTTGCGAGTTTTTAACACACGAGAAGTAAAATACATTTGCACCCGAGTGTAACACAAAACTTTTCCCCTCACTTTAGCGAGGAAACTATACAACGCAAAAAATGCGTTTATCACTGCTTCCAGTAGTTCCACAGGTGGTAAATCATCTTTAAAACTAGATTCACCTACTTTTATCAATTTTAAAGCAGTTAATTTGACTTTATTCAAGGTCAAATTACTTTACCCACTAGTGGATAAAATGCGTTTTTACCCGCTGGTATTAAAGGACAAAACACGTGTTTCCGAGCTAGTGAGGGGAAAAAAAATAACTATAAATTTTGTCTCTCTGTAAAACGCACAATTGTCAACTATTTGTTTGATTAGAAACATATAATTTACAAATACTTTAATGTTATAATTTTGTTAAATATATCAAGTGAATAATAAATATAAACAAAACAGTGAGAGAAAAACATACAATATTTTATTTAATCATTCTAACACCATATCTAATACATTTAGGTAATAAATAAAATATTCAGTCTTTAATAGAAATAAGACTAATTATTAGATTAAACGAACTTACCTTAAGTGAAGTTCTATCTTAATAACATGATTCTCTCTCCCTGTTAACTTAACCATTGTATAACCTTTATTGTATCCAACATTTATCACAATTTTCAAAGCTTTTAAAAAAGAAGCTCGAACAGCTCCAGTTGTCTAGTCTATGGCATCCGGTACGACAAGTCATTTCGTTTAAAGTATATTTCAGTAGATTATTAGAGCAACCCTGTAAATGGGAAAAGTATATTAGCATATATACACAAGGGAAGGGATGGGACTCTCTTAACAGGGAGAGAGAATCATGTTATTAAGATAGAACTTCACTTAAGGTAAGTTCGTTTAATCTAATAATAACATTTATCTCTCTCCCTGTTAACTTAACCATTGTAGATGTTCAAAGATAGGGTTGCGAGTACATAATCATACAATCTGATTAAGAAATAAAGCTGTTTATTAAATCAGTAACATTTAAGATAACAATGTAATTATAATCAACATGACATTCAGTCTGATATCAAGTTACATATCGTACTACAAAACTGGTCAGGTTCTGAAGAAATTGGTCTGTTATAATGCTTAGCAAAGCAAATAGAGTTTTCTGACCAACCAGCTGTTTTTTGGATAATATCTATGGATATACCAGATCTGCTTGCAGCTGATGTGCTGGCGTGTCTAGTGCTATGGGCTGTAAAGATGTTAACGTCTATGCCTGCCTCCTTAAGTACATTTTTTATCCAGCGACTTATAGTCTGGGTAGAAACAGCATGGTGAGGTTTTTTATGCGTAATTAAAAGACTGTTAGTATCTCTAATAGACTGTGTTCTTTTGATATAAGAATTTAAAGTAGTGACTGGGCAGACTTCAATCTTATTACTGAATATTTTTAAATTTAATAATGGTTGTTTACTGTTTTTTCCTGAAGTTTTAATTAAATCTGGTATAAAAATTTGAACTCCCTCATGAGTAAATTGAATATTATTAATCTTAATTAAGGATAATGTTTGGACTCTGTGTCCTGTCGTTAAGGCAAGTAACATCACCACTTTATGGGTAAGCTGTTCCAAGCTTAATAACTTCGTTAGGGTACAAACCTTTTAAATAATTGAGGACAATGCTAGGGTCCCATGTTATATTATATTTTGGAGTAGGAGGTTTTAATCGAAATACTCCTTTAACAAACCGTTTTATCCTATCATCATTTCCTATTCTAGGTCCAATAAGAAGAGATAGAGCGGATCTAGTACTATTAATTGTGCCATAAGAGGCTCCATTTTCAAAACGCTCTGTTAAAAACTTAAGTACGAATGGTATAGACGCCTGATAAACATCAATCTTATTTTGCTTACAGAATAGCCACCATTGTTTGAAAGAAGTATCATACTGTTTCAGCGTGTTATTTGAAAGAGAATTTAACATTATCTGAATTGCTGATTTTGGCGTTCCGCGCCTACTGTACGCCTCGCCGATAGCAGCCCGGCAGCCAGGGTAAGATGACGATGTAGGGGATGGACATCTCTGAAAGGAGACGACAGTAAATTTTTATTAGGCTTGAATATTAAAGGGTCTGTAATTAACAATGATTTTAGAAGAGGGAACCATGACTGAGAGGGCCAATATGGGAACACTAGTATACCTTCCGCTTTTTCCCTTTTAATTTTGTTTAGACATTTTAACAATAAGGAAAAAGGAGGAAAGGCGTAAAAGAAAATATCACTCCAATTGACAGTGAAGGCATCTACGGTGAAAGCATATGGATCAGGTTTCCAGGAAATGAACTTCAGGCATTTATTATTAATCCTTGACGCAAATAAGTCTATATCAGGGTGGCCAAATGTTTGTATGATTTTATCAAAATATTTCTGGGAAATTTCCCATTCAATATTAATTTTTCTGGATTGTTCATCTGCTTCAAAATTATCGTTAGTGTTTATATAGGAAGCAAATATCCAAATATTTCTTTCCTCACACCACTTCCACATTTCCCTTGTAATTTGATTGAGATGAGGAAACTGAATGCCACCCATCTTGTTTATATAAGCTACTGCAGTTGTATTATCAACTCTTAAAAGAATCTCACAGTCATGTAAATTATTAGCAAAACATTGTAGACCTAAAAAAGCTGCTTTTATCTCTAGATAGTTTATATGACTTTCTTGTTCAAGTTTTGACCATGATCCAGATGTTCTATTTGATGCACATACTGCCCCCAGCCCGTTTTCGACGAATCGGTGTTAATTTCAATGCAAAAATCGTGATTTTTAATTATGTTGAATTTGTGTAAATTTTGACTCCACCAATGAAGTTCAGAAAAAATAATATTAGGAAGAATCATGTTGGCTTCATAGTTCTCCTTGGATTTTAATAATGCAAGATATTTTTCTCTTTCTAGTAGTTTAGTATAAACCCAGCCATATGGAACAGCTGGACAAACAGAGTTAAGTTTTCCCAGTAATTGGGAGAATTCCCTTATTGAACAGGATCTTTTACATTTGAATTGCTGAATAATTTCCAGAATACTAAGTTGTTTCTTCTGTGGAACTGATAAGGAGAGGTTAGTAGAATCGAGATTAAATCCCAGATACTTGCATGTTTTGCTAGGGGTCAAAGAACTTTTTTCAAAATTAATTACAAACCCTAGGTCCTGAAATAGTTTACATGCTACTTTGATATCATTTAAACATCCATTATATGATTGGTTAAAATAAATACTGTCGTCTAGGTAGCATGTCAAAATTATATTTTGTTCTCTGAGGTAGGTACTAACTGGTTTAACTAATTTAGTGAAAACATAGGGAGCTGAGCATAGGCCATACGGTAAAGCGTTAAACTGAAATAATTGTCCATCAAATTGGAACCTTAGAAACTTCCTGTGTGTCTCCGCAATTGGCACGGAAAGATATGCCTCTGACAAATCAATGGAACCCATAAAACAGTTTTCTGATATCAATTTGCAAGCAGTTCTAATATCCTCTAGTTTAAAATGATGTGTTATTACATATTCATTCAACTTTTTTAGATTTAATATAAATCTAAATGAACCATTGGGTTTTGGTACTAAAAAAATTGGAGATGTAAACTGATTGGGGTCTGGAGAACACTGTGAAATTGCACCAAGTTTAAATAATTTCTGGATTTCACAGGTCATACTTTCTTTTTCCTTTCCATGCCACACTTTTTGTATTGCCTCATGAGGCGGAGGAATAGTATGAAATGGAATTTCGTACCCTTCCAGCCATTTCAAAATTATTGGATCATCAGTAATCTCAAGCCAATTGTCAATAAAATGTTTAAGTCTACCTGCATGTACCTCAGGTTCTATCGGTGATATCTGGACCTCTGCTTGTGGGAGCTGTGTCTCTCTTTCCGGTGAGGCTGGTTGTAGTGCTTCCGGGGTTGATGGTATTGTTGCCCACCACGCATCCGATGATACTGCTGACTGTATTGTGGTGGGCTCTTCCAGTTTAACTGCTTGAACTGTTTGTTATTTGCTGCTTGTTTCTGCTGCTTCTTTTCTTTCTCTGGATGGTTCTTAATAGTATTTGAAGTTTTCTGGATTGTTTGTGCAGCTCTGATCTTGTCAGCACAATCTGTACCAAATAAAAACTTATCGGTCTTTTGATGACGAATAGCATCTTGGATGGTTTTATTCGCTCCAGCCAAACAAAAGAATTTTCTCGAATTTGAATCATGGTGGTGGATTTCCCCAGCCAACTTCGCAGCGTCATTGATTTCTTCAATTAACTTTTTAGAGTTAATATTTCCTAGTAAAACGTCAGTTAAGCATTTTCCTAGGCAAGACAATAATGTGCCTGTTAAGCCCTGTCTTATCATAATCCTTTTATCTCTTTTGACCGAGGGATCTGAGAGTGTAGACGCAATCTCTGGATTAATTATCGGTGCTATTGCAGCAGAAAAATTGGCTGGTGGAGGGTATTTTTTCACAATTGCTTCTCTAGCCTCTTTACCCAAGCCGTCATTCATAATTTTTGTCCAGCGGGAGGCCAATTCAGGTCTGATAGGGTTTCCAACTTTTGCCTGTTCCTGACCTTCAGTCCCCAGAGCAAGTAGGAACTCCTCAGGGAGTTCATCGTCCACAATTTCTGTAATAATAGGTAATATTATGACAAAGTTGTACATGAATGTAGGCTCGTCTATCCTCAAGTGATAGCGCAAAATGTGTATTTTGTATTAAACTGTCTATCCGCAAGTGATAGCGCAAAGTTGTATATTGTATTAGCATTGTCTATCCGCATTGTGATAGCGCCTGCTATAAAACAAGATATAATAGTCAATGGCATGTCTTATATCCACTCTGCCTAGCCAGTATTTGCTACATCTTATATTGGTCGGTTTAATATGTATGAGATGTTGACAAGAAGAAGCCTCAGTATAAATCTGAACTATGTATATTTAACCATAAACGCACCTGCATTTATATCAGGGTCATCGTGTGGCCTAGTATGCAACGGTGAAGACGCCGGTGATGGTGAAGAGTCTTCTGTCGGCGGCTGCTGCGGAGTCTTCGACTGCGGTTGTACAGGAGGAGTAGAACTGCGATCTGGTTCGACGGAATGTCTTTGCAGCTTTTCTTGAAGTTTTTTTATCTTTTTCTTAATATAAACTTCATCTTTTTCTTTATCTCTCTTCCTTTTTCCCATTTTAACAGCACTCGCGAAAAAATAAGAGTAATTTCGACGCACTTGTTAACGATAGTTTTACTTCGAGACCAGTATTCAAACGAGAGAAAAAACGAACATAGTTTATGGGCAACCGGAAAGTGCCAGCATAGAAAAAAAAATATATATATAAACAATTCAAACGTTTTGGTCATAAAGTCTGGCACACATAAAGCGTCAGTCAGTATTACTAGTACGGTAAAGTATAACCCACTCTTTCTAAAGTATGGTTAATAACAGCGAAAGAAAGAGACGGTATGATACTCTGTCCATGAGACGGTGTTGATCCAAACAATAGAGTTTGACAGTAAAACAAAACGGAAGTTGTACTCTTCCGCCATTTCGATATATGAATGTATGACACTGAGATTTGTCTAAATAATCTTGTTTGGTTATTATATAACAATAAACGCAACATACCTGAGGTTCTTGTTACCTTACTTGTTTAAAACATAAGTCTCAAAACTGAATACGAGTCGCTGTGGAGTGAGCGCCGGACCGCCGCCGGCGCATTGTTTACATTAGGCGGATCACCGCTAAGAACATGATTTTGCCTGTCAATCACACTCATTTTCACTGTAATCACTTGTCTACATAACTTTGACATAGTTATTCACTGCATATTTATTTAAACAATTTAATAAAACAATATTTTCTGATGATTTTCTGAGAGTAACGTGACAATGTTGGTGCACAAAAAAGTTAATGACTTGTCGTACCGGATGCCATAGACTAGACAACTGGAGCTGTTCGAGCTTCTTTTTTAAAAGCTTTGAAAATTGTGATAAATGTTGGATACAATAAAGGTTATACAATGGTTAAGTTAACAGGGAGAGAGATAAATGTTATATATACGATATGGGCACATTGGGCACAATCTTAGTTTTTATTGGCTTTCTATATGTTCTTAATATGTTGTTACGTAATACCGAAGAACGTCACGGAAAATGTACTTATGTAGTTTTTGCTTTTAGACTGTGCGTTTTCATATTATCTGATCCGATATCGGATGTAGGACCGATATCCAATGTATGGGACAGGCGCCATCTTGGATTTTTTCCATTGTAATCCTTCCGACATCCGATATCGGATCGGATAATGTGAAAACGCACTTGGGGGAGCGGGGGGGGGGGGGGGGGACGACGACGACATGTTTTACTCCATACAATTGCCATTTTCTTTGACGTTCTCGATATGGAGATAAAATATTAGTGATATGTAGGTGTCATTATTTCTGTGATGTACCTAGAAGAAATAAGGTCGCCCTGCGCACACGCACTGGTGAGGATTTACGCAGACTCCCGTAAAGCCCACGGCGCCACAGAAGCTTTGACAACTCCTGACAGTGCATGGGGTCCTGGTAGCTGTAATATAATAATAATTTTTAAGAAAAAAAAAACCGCCTTCCTTTGGGGTTTTGGTGATAAATACTTTCAAATGTTGGATTATGTTATCAATTCGTCTGTATATTTTTTAATGTTTGTTATTAGATATCTCCGTCATTTCTGAACCAATTTTGAAATTTGGATGATTCTGAAGTACTTACAGATGAGAATGATTATCAGAACGGAACTCTAACCAAGGGCGGCTCACTCTTCATCAGCAGTTCCACTTCACCAAATGTCACTATTCTGGACGTAAGTGCATGCTGTTCTTATAAAAATACCAAAGTCACTATAAGTGTGCCGTTCAGATTTGGGGAGTTCCGTTCTGACCATCATCAGCAGTTCCACTGCACCAAATGTCACTGTTCTGGACGTAAGGGCACGCTGTTCTTATAAAACTACCAAAGTCACTATAAGCGTGCCGTTCAGATTTGAGGAGTTACGTTCTGACCATCATCAGCAGTTCCACTGCACCAAATGTCACTGTTCCGTACGTAAATGCATGCTGTTCCTTCAAAAACACAAAAATCACCATATGTATGCCTTTCAGATTTGAGGAGTTCCCTCGATTTCTCCAGGATCCCATCATCAGAACTGGGTTCTGAGAAAAATGGGACCAATCTGTATGCATATACATTCAAGCAAAAAAAAAATTTCAAAATCGGTCCAGTAACGACGGAGATATCGAGGAACAAACATTAAAAAAAATAAAAAATACAGACGAATTGAGAACCCCTTCCCTTGAGATTTGGAAGGCGGTTAAAAATTACGATTATACAAAACTGTTCTTACAGCGAAAAAGAAAGACTACTATCGTACAGTATGGTCGCTCCCTGTTTCCCGCTGAAAGTGTCGCCTATTCGCTCTCAGTTACCAGTCGACTAGTCTAATCTCACTCATATAAGCACGGTACGCGTTCGCCTACACGAGCATAGACTGTGTGCATACGTTCCTATACAGGAACGTTCTTACATATACACCGTGTTGTTCAGAATCGAGAGTAGAATCGATTGAGCTATATCTTGATGGGGGTAATATTTTTATTTAAATTAGTATTATTAGTTATTTTTTATGTGCCTATTCTATTGTATTCGTAATACAACATTGTGTATATCGCATTGCTAGAGGTTGTTTACCTTTTTCAGTATTTAGGGGTAATAATACTGGCTGGTTACTAAACTTGAACGATTATTTTTTCCGCTACGAGTTTGACGTTGTTTGTCAGTTTAATCTTAATGTTTATCATAAGTCATAACAAATTGAACTCATACCTAATTACAACCTTGTCATTTTGAATGTTGGGTTTAAATTTGCTTTACTTGTCTAATTTGAAGTTTACTATATACAAAGCTTTAAAGTGTTTTACAGTGACATCTTAGCTGTCTATTGGTAAACCTTATGTTGTTATGTTGTACACAAATAAATAGTTTTATGGTTTATGATGGTAGTTAGCAATTATTTTATTGAGTGTAGAGCTAAAAGTCAAATAGAGCTGTATAGAAAATTAAAAATTCAATTTAAAAAAAAGTAACCATCAGATTAAAAGATGAATACTCTAGATGGGTTTGAAAAAATAAAAATCAGTTGGGGTATCTGAGGTTTTGAGTGATACCGGAAACACGTATATTATATTTGATCGCCATAGCCCGAGGTGTGCTAATAAATAGGTAGATTTTCTTGTTCTAAGAACTTCAAGATATAATTTTCATACGTAATCAGTCAAATAAATATTGACGTACCCATATTTAAGTAAACTCTGACAATGTAAACGACCTTTCTAAAATAAGAAGTATCTACTTATTTACATGTTACGTTACTTATTCCACTTACCTGAAGATGGTGGGACACCGCTAACTGAAATTAATAATAATAACACAAGGCCTATAATGATAAAAAACCTCATTTTGCTAAGAACTCTGGAACACTAAATAAATCAGCACGAATCTTCTTATCAGATGTTTCTCTTTATGAACTGAGGCGTTTATTATGCATTATTAGTCGCTATCATAATAGTTGATATCTATCAAGAGCTAAGATGACGTACATACTATTTAGGCTTGATGTGACTGAAGTAAATTGTCTTCAATCGCTTTAACGAATTCGGTAGGTATTATTTATAACTAATAACTATTTCGGGCAGCGCCTTATGAAGAACAAATTATAAACAAAAAATAAATAAATTATTTTATTTATTTATAAAACATTCACCAGCATAACAGTCGAAACTATTTAAATCACTGCTAACTATATAAAACAAAACATACAACACAACAACAGTAAATACCAACAAAAGACAACTAAAAACATATTACATTTTAACTAAAGTAGGCCTTGCATCCACCCTCTCACAGAACCTCAGACTCTCATCACGCATAATTTAACATTTTGGATATATAATGAAACGTCTTTATTTTATGTTTGTATGAGAGATCATATCAATTTAATTATGCGACCGAGTATGTTAAAGGGGTATAATAAGCAGCCTTTTTGTCCAAAATAATAATCAGCGTTTTTACTTCAAGAAAGGTAACTAACTTCCAAGGAACAAATTAGCTTTACTCAAATGTCATATGACCTGAAGTGACAAATATGATAAAATAATTGTAAACATATATTTGTGTTACAATTCGAGCAATTCTCCGTTTAAGCGATCCCGATTAAATTTGTTTTTGGGATAATTTTAAATATGTAATTCAATTGGCAAATATGGGACATAATAAAACTGCGTTGGTTATAAAGAAATGACACCAATTATATATTTACTTGTTGGAAACACATCAAATACTCGACAAGGGAGTAAAATCATAAACATGGTTACTATTAAGTTACGTATAATGAAATAGTAAAATATACTTATTTTTAATTACAATTTCATTAGTCAATTTCATCAATTTATTCAGGTAGTTTTCATTAATTCATTTTCATAGTTAAATACGGGTACCTAATTATTATTAAATAATCAGACATAAACAGCGTTGTAGAGTTATTTATAAAGAAACACTAAAACATTAACTTTTTAATTACATTTTCATTAATCCATTTCATAAATTAATTCAGACAATTTTCATTGAATAATTTCATAAATTAATTCAGGTATTTATTAAATAATCATATTAAGGTACTTCAAATAATTTCATAAATTAATTCAGGCAATTATTATTATTATATAATCAGATTAAGGTACTTATCTCTGTTCGTGGCGCTGGTAGAACTAAAAGTGACTGGTCGCCGACGAGCAGTCCCTTTTATAACCAGTCCAGGTAAACTTGCCAGACCGACCCGGTTTCTTTGTCTACAGACATTATTGCCATAAATTTAAATGTTTGAGAGAAACGTACCTTAAAATGTAACAATTATTAAATATTATAATGGCAAATCCAACACACAATAACCTGTCTGCTTGCTTACATCAAATTGGTAAATGATAATAAGTCTCAATTTCGGGGAATGTTTGTGATTTTTTTAATATTGAATAGATTTCAGACGGTTAATTACATAATAAAATTTTAGGTTTAACGTTGTACGAGTAGAAAATACACAGACAGAGTGTGTATAGGATTATATTGTACAACGTGTGTGGGGTGTTTTTTTATGATTGAGTTGCTGTAGTTTTTTTAGTGTGTAAGTAGTTTTGAAATATTTATAATTTAAGTTAGTTTTAGTTTATTATTTATTATGTTTAATGTACTATGTACAAAAAGGAGAGATGGCGGGACGACCTGGACGCATTCTACCCAAAATGGAGGGAAAATGCCGACAACAGGGTCGAGTGGAGAAAGCCTTTGCCCAGCAGTGGGCTAAACTAAAAGAAGCAAATTAAAAAAAATGTACAATCATTAACAATGGACTAGAATTATAATTGAGAACATTGATATGAATGTACATTTTTTGTCTTCTATCTTAAATAATTTCTACTCAAACTTTTGGCCCTAAAATTATGAATAAGTATTATAAATCACCTTCATAATAATAGGTATATTTTATTTTTATTAATTGAATGGTTTGTATTTTTTTACTTTTCGGAAATCGGAATATAATAAAATAAACTTTTTCACAAATAAACCATAAAGAAAGGGAAGTCACTTTTAATTATGAGACGAAATTCCATGGATATTAAAAAAATATTACAATAGAAATAAATATACAGTAACAAGTCAGAAATAAAACGTTTAGTATTCGAGTAAACAGACAATATAAATAGGTATAATAAAGTACGAGATAAAATTGTACCTCTTATCTTCGGGGTCGTTGATTACATTTACTTAAAGCAAGTTATTGCTCTAGTCTAGATATTATTTTAAGTACCTACATAATGATACTCATACATATAATAATAGTAACATTTTATAAATGAGTAGAAATAAAGAAAAACCTACCAATCGTGAGTTGGTAAAATAATTGTACAAAATTCAATTTACCTAAGGGAACAAAAATGAAGTAACTAACAGGGAACTTGCCTGTCTTTTAAATAATATTTAGTAAATTTCAATACAAGTGCGGAAAAGAGGAAAATACGATTTCTCTCTTCGCCCGTGTATTTATTTATTCGTATGGCGCATTTACATAACTTTCAAACAATATGTAGCTAGAATAATAAGTCCACATTCAGGGTCCCAAGCCACGAGATTGCGTCAGGTGTTAATTTAAACAGGTCTTCCGGAGGGCCTGGGAAAGCATGCAGAGGGCAGCGCTGTATAATGTGCTCAATGGTTTGAGCCTCTTTAGTAAGTATCATACGACGGTTTTCAGTACATATGGCCCTTTAAAATTTCGACCTGACAAGAAATTTCCGACTTTGCGAACCAGTGCGGAAAAAACTCCATATGTAATTATGTATTTCGTAGTTTGTGTCGATTCGAAAATCGTTCAAGGGCATTTTCGAAAAAAAAATTCAAAAGCTTTTTATTTCTAAATTAGGTAAATTTAATGTTTTCCTACTCAGAATTGCGAGCCCTTTTCATCCTACTAGGTGGAAAAAAGCGTGCCAAATTATTTTTTTCCACTTCGTTACCATTTTTCAAACACTTTGTGCAGCGGTTACAAAGTGGAAAGTGTAGTGTATTGATGTTCCTAAAACCTGTCTCAAGCGCAGACGTCAGGACCTGAGGAGTGGGAGGCGGCAGTTGCCGATAGACCACCACACGGAGTGCAAGGCTTGATGGTGCGTTGCTGAGCCAGTTTTGTGTTTATAGTGACGAATAGAGGAATCTTACATGTGGCGACGAGGATGGGATAGAAACATAAGTAACATAACCTATAAAATCGAGTAACGATGCGCCATGATGCACCGTTATCTTTTTGTAAACAGGTTTGGTTACCTGCCGTTTTAAATTACTGGCATTCTTAGTAGTTTCGGAAACGTGATGGAGCTAAATGAAAGTGTTCATTAAATACTACAAAACGAAATGATTATAACGGCAGTTTTTCAAGAATTAAGTCAAAACCAAATAAAAATAAATGAAATGTTATTCCTTTCAACCGTGCGAATATAAACCTTAAGCAGGTAACCGAACGATGCAATTAATAAAACGTTTGAGGTAATTGTCAACGTGGCCAGCCTTCCTAGATTGTCATGCCTATACAGGTGTTGGTGTGTGACTCTTACCTACCTAGTAAACGGTTTGGTTACCTACCTAGATTGCAAAATGTTTTAGGTACCAAAATGTTATTTGAGTTTATGTGTAGTGGGTTTATAAAATTAACTTATTACATAAATCACAGCCCGGAATCATTACAATAATTTCCGTCCAACCAAAAGAAATGATATTTATTCGTAATTAGTGAAGTTACCATCTACCTGTTGGTTGGTTTAATACACAAAATTATGTGATGTTGCTAAATTTATGAATGGTTAAGCTATTTACCTAAATAAGGTATTTACTTGAATGATAAAATGTTGATAATACCAACCTACTTTAAGTTTGCTTGTTATAACAAATAAACAAAGATGTTGAACTGGCATTCCAACAAAACAATTTAGTTAATCTTGACTTTGTTAATGCGTAATCTAATGAAGTGGGGTTATGCAACTTTGTAAACAAATGGTAGGTGGGCACATCCTTTTTTGAACGTAATGTAGACGATGCAATGTTTGCATTACTTACATGTTTAAGTAATAAACATGCAAGATAAGCTGGTATAACATTTAATAAGGTACCCGCGGATCAGCGAGTTTTAACTATCATTGTGCAAAATCGTACCTACCACACTACGCATTGCGTTATATTATAAACAGCAGATTACAGAATCTGGACATTTAATTGTCATGTGTGTGAATTAGTTTTAACTATCATTGAGCAAAATCGTACCTACCACACTACGCATTGCGTTATATTATAAACAGCAGATTACAGAATCTGGACATTTAATTGTCATGTGTGGGAATTAGTTTTAACTATCATTGAGCAAAATCGTACCTACCACACTACGCATTGCGTTATATTATAAACAGCAGATTACAGAATCTGGACATTTAATTGTCATGTGTGTGAATTAGTTTTAACTATCATTGAGCAAAATCGTACCTACCACACTACGCATTGCGTTATATTATAAACAGCAGATTACAGAATCTGGACATTTAATTGTCATGTGTGTGAATTGGATAACAAAAATTCTGGTTATTAAGCTAGTTAATACAGCAGATTACCGAATCTGGACATTAAATTGTCATGGAAAAAAAAAACCTACTGGTAACAGAATAACAACGAACTGACCTGTACAGTGTGCACGGCTCATTCAAAGCAGATAAAATGTATCTGGTCATTAAATTGACATGACTTTAGCCTTACGAGGATAAATATAGATATATGTGGACCCAGCAGATTACTGAATCTGGACATTTAATTGTCATGTAAAATAAATGAAAAAAAAAACATACTTACCTTGGTTAAAGCAGATATATTTATCTGGTCATTAAATTGACATGACTTTAGCCTTACGAGGATAAATATAGATATATGTGGAACCAGCAGATTACTGAATCTGGACATTTAATTGTCATGTAAAATAAATGAAAAGAAAAAAAAAACATACTTACCTTGGTTAAAGCAGATATATTTATCTGGTCATTAAATTGTTATAAACATAGTTAAATAGCAAAAAAAAAAACTGAACATTGAATTGTTGCAAATATGAGCTTAATGATAATAACCTAAACACGAAGTAAATTACGGTTATACTGGTTGAACGTGCGCTTAAATGACGCTTAGATCAGACGATGAATACTATCTGAGCCTTCAATTGTCATAATAGTTGATTGACGTCGGTCAATAAATATCATTAAATTGAAACCGAAATAAATTACACATATGAAAGAAAAAAATACCAAGGCCTCCAGTGCCTGAGAGTCTGAGACAACTACCCCAGTAAAACACTCAAGTACAATGACTGAGTACTTTGAGATAGCATAAGTTGAAATATTTTCAATAGAATATGACTTGTGTTAGTTAGAATCATTAAATTGATTGGGTAGGTACAGGTTGCCCCAAGAAAGTCCAGTATGGCTTCTTAATTGTCGTTGGAGGCATTTGACAGCGAAGGTGATCCTACATCAGTAGGAGTTCGGTGGGAGCGCTGGAAAAGAGCACTCTTTATATACCTAGATGCCGCTAACGTCAATCAGAGTGAAAAAAGTGAAAAAAATAATTAAATAAAGACAGTGCATTGGTTTGACATTGCATTGTATATATAAAAAAAAAAAACACGTAGTGGTGCAGTTGAATTGAATAAAATTAAGCGAACGCTTGATACATTTCAACAACGCGAAAACTCTGCTTACCGTCAACAAGGCTTTGTTAGGTATGGGTGACCTCAAGAGAAAGACATGCCTATTTAAGTTGATCTATGATAGATTTTCAAAGACAATCTACGTCAGTTGAAAATCATTACAAAAATATCCTGAAGGTCCTGGTCCCGATTGGTACTGAAGGTACTCGTTATCAGTTAGGGTAATAGAGGTACATACTGCAGAGATTCATGTAGGTGAATCTCATATAAGTCAGGTGTCCAGTTAAAACAAATAAACTAATGGATCTGTGAGCCTCTATTGAACTAACTCACTGTTGGAATTAACAAAACTAAATCTATCTTACTCTAACAAGTATATTGTTATACTTTCTCTTTCATAAATGTAAACTATTGAATAAAAAACAACAGCCCATAGTTCCTAATCTTAAGGACTTCGTTTGTACTTTAGTCCCTTGGTAGCTATTAATAGGAGCACACCTTGCCTTACTATATTGCGATAATATATTTCAACTCTTATAAATCGCCATGTGTCTTTTAATTAATTGCCCTAAATCTAATAGGTTATGGGCCCAGACACATTTAATTAGATTTTTGTAAATAGTGTTGTGAGATTCATTTGTGGACAATGTTGTGTAAATATTAAATGGAACATTAACCCTTCAGTGGTGAATTGGTGATAAGAAGAGTATGCGGAACTTACAAGTTCAATAGTTAATAAACTATCTACGTTTTTTAATGGTGTTTGATGGAAAAGGAGTCGTAAACCTAAAATAATGGTGGATTTGAAAAGCAATAAAACTGAGGCAGCCATTGTTCAGTATTTGATGTACTATTTGAAAACATATACCGACTTAGGAGAAGAAAATTATATTGCCGCGGGTTTAAAATCTGAAGAGAAATAACAGTACATCATCAAGTTTTCAACGAACGTGTGCGAACTGATAAAAACGGATGCAATATTATACCTATTGTTAAATTAAAACAAAATACATGCTGACTCAACTGACGTTTGCCGTGTTTAAGGACCAAAGCTTCGAACCTTCAATAATAACAGAGTATTTCTCTTTTCGCTGCCAGCAACGCACTTACAACATTTGTGATATTACAGATATATCTGTCTGTGACAATAATTACTTAACATTAGTGACTGCTTACTGATCCGTCCGCTAGTTTGCTTCTTATCCCATAAAAAGGGGCATATTATCAGAGTACGAGTTAAAATAGCAATTGGATACAGTAACTACAACGACATGAAAGTTGTTCCATTATCTGAGAAGGAGTAAGGAATATGTTTGTGACCAAGAAAGAGAGTTAACTATGCAACGCAGCGCTCAACGTTAATGCGCTAATGGTAATGACGAGAGACAACTGTAATATAATTGATCGACGTGAGTGCTACGTGGGCTACGTCTACCATATGTTTCCTGACAGTCAAAGTAATCAGCAAACCTGAATTTACAGCACCTTCCTATGCTGACATACTTGTCAGCGTATATCCAATGATGGAATCATGGTATTGACTTACACACCAGTAAGTGTAAGGTGTGGTACGTATGGTATAATTATATTTATTATTCTTTTACATTCCCTGAGTATGTTTTGGAATACTTGTCGTCACTTTAATTAACAATACAATTAATATTATAGAATTGTGACTTTTGAACAGGAAGTACGTATTAATTAGTATTTGTACTTTATTTTTGGGTCACTACACAAATACGAAACATCTAATGCTATAAAATTTAAATATACAAGCATTAAGTACAACAGTGGTGTTAAAATACGCACGTCAAATATCTTATTTCCTTTATTATTGTTGAAGTCCCATTTTTGACGTGTTGTGAATAGTGACGCTTCATTTGACTTGTAAGGGCAAAACACATGTTTTGTTGAATTGGCCCACTGGTGCGCCCGATAGATACTTGAAATCTCATAAATTAGTATTTTTTTTATTTTATTATTAAAGGAGCTCAGTTTTTTATATTTGTCAGATTGTCTAAAGAAAGTATCTGAGAATGATGACATACGTATTTAAAGTGGCACATATTTTATTTTTATTTTTATTTTTTTAAATGGCATTATGCTTAAATATAAGTACCTTTATGATATTAATGATGTAAGAACGAAATAACATTTTATTGTTGTGTTACTTCATGACTGAAAACTCGTTCTTTTGAATTAAATTAGCACTGGTATAATAATTGTAATACATCTTTGTGGTCATATAAAATCCTCGAGGTATATGGTTCTGTGTTTGTAAACATAATTTAGTTATGTCTTGAGCCATATGAAAAAGGTGTAAAAAAAAAAAAATAAAAAATGATAGCGCAGTATGTCATTGATTGAATTCCATAATGACATTCAGAGTGTTTCTGAAAAGTCTGTTTATCGACCATGTGAGTCTGATTATCAACCATGTGAGTCTGTATGAATTCCATAATGACATTCAGAGTGTTTCTGAAAAGTCTGTTTATCGACCATGTGAGTCTGATTATCAACCATGTGAGTCTGTATGAATTCCATAATGACATTCAGAGTGTTTCTGAAAAGTCTGTTTATCGACCATGTGAGTCTGTATGAATTCCATATGGACATTCAGTTTTTCTGAAAAGTCTGACTATCGGCCATCTGGTCTTGAGGGAAATGGAAATTCGTTAGACATTCGGGAGTTTTCCGAAAAGTCTGTTTTTGGGCCACATGAGTTTGAGGGAAATGGAAATTCGTTAGACATTCGGGGTTTTCCGAAAAGTCTGTTTTTGGGCCACATGAGTTTGAGGGAAATGGAATTTCGTTAGACATTCGGAGTTTTCCGAAAAGTCTGTTTTTGGGCCACATGAGTTTGAGGGAAATGGAAATTCGAAAAATGTCTTCAGGATTTGTTGTGTTATGATTAAAACTATTGTGTGTGTGTTTGTATAATTGACATGTCCATCGTGGTTCAGCGTGGAAACGCGGCCACTGTGTGATGGTCCATCGTGGTTCAGCGTGGAAACGCGGCCAATGTGTGATGGGTATCTTTGCGTCGCGTCGGAAACGACGCGGGATGGTTTGTTTTACCGACAGCTTTTATACAAGTTTTGAGATAAAATATCCAAGCACAAATTTTAAATTTAAATATTTATAATTATAATTTTAGGTGGTTGAGAGTAGATAGATCAATCGAAACTCAACAGTTAAAACAAAAATTAAACAAATAAAAACTAAATAGTTTAGATCAAAAATAATATATAAATTAGTCTAAACATATAAAGTCCATTTTTCGTTGCACTTGTAGTTAAATATAACAAAATTAAACAAATTATATTTCTTTGTGAAATACATGTGCAGTTACACTAGTAGGTATATAGTTTTTTTTTCAAAGCAAAAAGATTTCCAGAACACATAATATAAGTAGATACCTTCCTAAATTGCATAAATAGGTACCATTGTTTATAAAAATCATAACTCTACTTTTCTTTTAATATCTAGTCATTCACACAAAGATAGTAAGAAAATAATAGCACGATGTTGCATCATAGAAGGTATATAATTCTTGTAGCCGTCTCTCTTATTTTTTATTAGACCAACTGGGAATGCAACAATGCATAATATTATTTATCTTTAAAATTTACAACTTTGTCTAATACTCATTAAAAAATGGGTTCCGTATTATAATGATTAAATACTTACCTACAAATTTTATACTCGAAAATTGCAAGTGAAAGAGTCTTATAAGTCTTTCAATTATATTTTATTTGGTTAGCTAAATATGACCTCCTCTCAGAACACAGCAAAACTAATACCTAACACTTGGTTATAAATAAATATAAAAACCTAATTCTATTTTAACCATTATCTAGTAGGTACAGACAGTGATAATATTAAATAAATTTCATTTTAAATGATATACATACATTAAGAACTATTAACCATAAATAAAGAGTCAAATTAAAAGAATTGTATTTAAAATATAGCAACACACAATAATAAGTAAAATAAAGCAATACTCGTATTGTTGTAGCATTTTAAATAACTATACTTAGCTAAACAAATCTTTGCATTTGGAATGTGAAGTAAAATAATGCAAAGAGTTCCAATTGAAGAACAAAGGACTTTGTAGAAATAAAGTGGTGTTCTTAGCCAACTTAAGCTAATGTAAACAAGGCGATACGTTTCGTTATGCTAAAGAGTGTCAAGTTGATTCTCACGGATAAGGAAATCATAAGTGAGCCGAACAGTGGACACTCTATAGGGGTGACAAACTTCTATGAAGTGGTTTTCGGTAATTGTCAAACAGCAAAGTGGCATTGATAAAGCTGAACTTTTAAGTTCATTGATAAAGGATCAAATAGATTGTTTCTAATTCTATTATACATATATAATTGGTGGTAGTTAATACAATGTGCATGTACAAGCACAGACAGGTTAGTTCTAAAATATATCTACATATGATATGAACCTGTCAGAGAAAATGGTACATGAGTAATGTATAGAAATGTGAACCTTATGTATTCCAGTACAATCTTACAGAATGATTATGAAAATAATATACAGCTTGTGGTTTATATAACTATAGTTAATTGACAATAGTGAAAGCTGAAACTACGTATTATAATTGATACGTATTTAACTAATAAGTTTTATGTCATGATTTATGAATGGTTGTTTTATTGTGAAAGTAATATGTTTCATTATGTATAGTTGTAAGAAACTGTGGTAATGTAGTAGTAGGAGTAAACACTTTATTGCACAGAATAAATTATGTGAAGTACAGACAGTACAGTAAATAATTTTAATGGTTATGTACAGAGGCGAGCTTATTCCCTTTAAGGGATCTCTTCCAACTAACCGTAGAACAACTGTATTTTTAATTTGTTCATGATGTACAGTTTGTATGAATGTTATACCTATGAAACATTACAATATGAATACATGTCATATACCTGTTGACATAAATTAAAGCGTATAAAATGTCAGCGTTAATATTAAGACTTAAACGTTATAAGTGTCTGTGAAATTTATATTTATGTGTGGTTTTATGTGGTTATAAATGTGTTGTATTTAAACGACTATGTTTTGACTTATAATAGTTATAATTTACTTGAATCGATCTGATCAATCGATTCTGGTGTGTTAAATCACATATGCATATGTGTTCTATGTTCTTAGATATGGTACCATATAGGTAGGAAATGTCAAACAAGTTGGATTGTATTTTAGAAATAAGTTGATGACATGGCTGGTAAGGTTTTACTGGGTTTCCCTTACCTTTGAACAAATGTTGGCCATAATGTTTCCCAGAAAAAGGCGGGTGATGCTGTTATTGTTTTGTATAATGATTTTAATCATAGATTTATTTTTGAGGGGGCGTGTTGGAATTAACAAAACTAAATCTATCTTACTCTAACAAGTATATTGTTATACTTTCTCTTTCATAAATGTAAACTATTGAATAAAAAACAACAGCCCATAGTTCCTAATCTTAAGGACTTCGTTTGTACTTTAGTCCCTTGGTAGCTATTAATAGGAGCACACCTTGCCTTACTATATTGCGATAATATATTTCAACTCTTATAAATCGCCATGTGTCTTTTAATTAATTGCCCTAAATCTAATACTCACTCTCTCTCAAATGCTCAAAGGTTAACTGGAAGAGATCCCTTAAAGGGATAAGTTCGCCTTTGTACTGAAACTTTTTATTTTAAATATTATGTGCTGTATTCTTTTCCTGTACAATAAAGTGTTTACTTACTTACTTACTTAACTAATATTGAAAAAAATAAGAAATAAAAATGCTGAACTTGTTTGCGAGATTTCACGGGAGGATATTGAAATGTGGTCCCTCTTTCGCGAATACATATTAAAGATTTTCCAAGCGAACTAGTAACCTAAGTTCGTAAATTTATAAAATAAATCTCACTAGTGACCTTATTTCGTCTGGTCAAGAAAATGAACAAAAGGACAACAATCAGCGGCTGAATCAGCTTTGTCTGTAGTGATTGTAAAATGTTAAATAATCACAGATTTCAATGCTTCACGTCAATTATCTAGGTACCTAACTACCTACAATGCACATTATTTAGAGGTTAGGGAACATGATTTTATATATAAATGGATTGATTGATGAATGTGAAGTTAAGGGTACAACTGAGAGAAATTTGCCTTGTGAATCTAACAAACTCGTCTTGTTGCGTGTTTATCTGTTTGAAACAATAGTATTTTAGTAAAGGGAATAAATCACAATATTGATGATACAAGTCGAATTTGTACGAACCAAACAACAAGGTCAAACTTGTTAAAATATATTTTATTGAATCAGCTAAACATATGTTTAAAACAATATGTGACATGTGCTTTTACAAAATCGACTTGTTGGTTTAAATAAAACATTGGTTCAAAAAAAAAAGTGTCTTTGTAATTTCTTTAATACTTAATCATATTATAAAATAACCTAGCCTAAGAGTTAAGATCTTAAGATAAATAAAGAGATAATAATAATAATAGAAAAAAAAGATGTTGATAAAATACTTTAAAAGAAAAGTGTTATCTAAAATATATACATACTGTGTAGATATAAATCGGATGTTAGTATCAATCAATCAATCAATCAATGTCAATTGGGTCAATTGGATAAGCACATCTTAAATAGTATATGAACAGCTATCTATTTTAGAAAATTAATCGTTGATTACTTTGTATTAAAGTATCTACGGGAGAGAAAGCTGATCATGATGAAACAAAATCAATAAAACGATAAAGTGGATACGTGACCCTGAATCGGATTCTAATGCATATTCTATATAGTATCTCTATGTATTACAATGAAATGAATCACGAGCCCTTTCTATCCAGAAAAAAAAACAGGAGACAGTAAAAGTTTTAATAACTATGCACTGCAATTTATAATTAAATTTATGAGTAGATCTAACTAAACATTATAATATCCGTAAGTATTATGAATTGCATTAGATGAAATGAAAAATGAAATAAAATGAAATAAATGTTTATTCAAACACTAAACTTACAACTAAATTTATCTTCTGCCAAACCAGAGTATGGTTTGTTGGCAGACGAGGCTCCAGATATATTAGGTTCTATAACTAAATACTTATATGTACTATTTACTAGTTACTAGCAATAATAGGTGCATATAATGAAGTATAGGGCCGATACAATCAGTTATCATCAATAATTACTGTTAGCTACAATGTCTGCAAACTGCTGACGAGGCAACGCGACCACCCGACGGGACCCCTTCCTCAGCCTGCGAGGACCGAAACTCTGCCTATTTGGCCGTAGCGTAGACGCTCGCTCGATTTACATCTTACAAACTTAAATACTAGCTCTCAGATTTTTAATCATAAATTTAATTCAAATATTGAAAATGTACTTGTATTCGTATTTTCTTTAATTAAATTGTATTTAATTTTGGTTTCATATTTCATTTTAATGAATAATCGACTGATTTAACTAAAGTTCCTCCCTAAGAACTAATATCAGAAGCAGGGATAGAACGCCAATATGAAACCGCTTTTTGCCATTTCTGATTAGACTGAGCATTGTGAATTCATGGGAAATGAAAAACGATTATCGCGAGAGCGTGCGTCTTCGCCAGCTTCTTTCCCTAATATAGATGGATTGGAAGCAACTTCGGCGGTGATCCTGAGCTACCCTGGCACTGACGTAGGAGAGGCGTGCTACTACCCCAGCCTGTGTGACCTGGTTCCTGGCGTGCACCTGGACGGCGCAGCCGCAGGACCAGACAGCAGTATCCTGAGCGATTCCGCTGCGAGTGGCTTCAGCGGACATGATGGAGCGTCTTACTGAACACCCGGTGAGATCAAATCATTATTATCTTTATGTTGATCTCAGTGTTAATGGGATGCTATTGCGAGGTGTGATTATTAATTATATTTTGGTATTCGCAAAATCAGTGACAGATGTAACGATGCATTAAATAGTCATGTGAGATTATCAGATTACTCTTAAAATGTAATGAGTGCATTAGAAATTGCATTGATAAATTAAAAGTAAGATCTCGTAATAGTTGTAACATCAGTTAACTCTATAAATTACGAGTATAACTTCTAGTTGCGATGGATTAATTAATTTGAAAAGGGCGTCACATTAGTATGAAATCAGTGCTGAAATCTAGATTACGGTTATTTACTTAGTATGTTGAAAAGCTCAAGTTAGTATTTTGTCATTGAATGAGATTATTGCGCCTTAAAGTATTCTCAATGTAATACGACGAGCCGTCACTTAAAACGTTATGTTGATTTCCACAACAATGTAGAGTTTTTGTCAAGTTCAAGTGCAACTGAATCTAATAATAGAATTGAGTACTTAGTGTGAGCTTTTGATTTGAATAGCAACTTTCTAGTGCTAAATACAGATTGGATTGTAGTTATAAATACATCCGGTATTTAAAACACAGAGTTACAGAAATTATATTGATGCAAAAAAAGGTAACTCTTTAACCATTTGGCATTCCTTGTTAGTCTTTTGATTTCGAACCGTAATTTTTACGAAAGAGACGAGTTTTTGTTATAAGAATAATGTCACGTATGTTGCCGCTATGGACTACTACGAAAGGGTTTGAGAGATTTGTGATTATTTAAATATTACTTTGATTTCATTACTTTCAAGTCTACTAAAGTTTGACAATGAAATTGTGAGCTGTTCCTAAAACATAAAACAATGTCGCTATGATTTTCAATTCATTACATGTTCGACGATCGCGAAATTGTATTGAGTTAAGACAGAGAAATTTGACGATAAAATGGAGATTGCTAACGGTTTGAAACTTTAAAAGTATGCCTATAGTCTTTAATCATAAATGGTGTGTTACCAAACTACAGTAAACTGAAATGTAAGCTGGTTTAAGAGTCTATGATTTTAATATATTTGTGAGAAAGTACAGATGAAAGACGTAGTAAAATGCGTTTCGCTCGTGGAGAAACATTGATTGTCAATGGATTTTGATCTTTGTTGATCTTTAGTACCGTCATGTTTTCTACTTATTTATCTCATTTTCTTCGTATGCGGCCATGCAGCAAGTCCAGTAAAAATTTGGAAAGATTTTATGTATTTATGTGCATACGTACTTGCACAGTCACCAATTACTTTTCAGTGACCATCTACGCACTCTTCTGACAAGTACAGTACACCGTAATTTTAATTACATCACTTTTATCTGCAAGTACATAACGATACATAGAGATGTCTTAAATAATTATGAAGTAGTAGACACTGAGTACATTCATCGCGTTTCTCAGTAAACTTACCTACTTAACTGATTTGGTCTGTGGTTCCCATGTTACTATGTAACACATTGTAACAAATCGACTACGCAGCTCAAACTTAATCAACAAGCTGTTCTTCGGAGACGAACAAAAAAAATGTTTGTTTAAACAAATGCTCAGATTACTTCCTTAGTAGAACAAAGTGTACAAAATATAAATATTGGACTGATTAGAGCTGAGTGCTACAGTGTAGTGCGGTACCTACCGGTTAAAAATAGAATCTTCTAGTAATTTTACGCGGATTTGACACTATTGGGAGAGTTTCTTTCATAAGGTAGCAAGTGTTTGGAATTCAAATTAAATCCTATTCAAGATGGTAGTGTGAGAGTTAACGATTTTATAATAAATCTCATAAAAGCAATTGTCGAGCAACATAGTAAAATTTGAATGCTTATTGAAGTTTTGATGACACAATTACTGAAAAGTTTAATATCTTTTTGTTTAACCATTGAGAATGGTTCTGAATAGTTCTGATGTTCATTATTTTAATGTTTTGCAAATCGAGTATGATTTTTATTGAAAAATGAAATGATTTCTTAAATAGATGAATTAAATTTGGTGTAAACTATCGCTGGATAGTACCTGATACTTAATGCTATCATGACTTTGATCATGGTTTTCTTATGTCTATTGAGAATAATTTAATTAGTTTTGAATAATAAAAATATTTTGGTTGAGAGTGTTGAGACTGACCAAATGTATGATTTTTCTGCACTTTATTCGAAAACGGATGGAAATACCTAATCAAGTAACTTATAGGGTAGTGAACACCATTAAGATTTAAATGATGATGCATTTTGAAGTGGTAATTGATTTCTGCTACCAGATATTTGAAGGTAATGTAGGTGTGCTTTGGCGTATTTTAGATCAGAGGCAAAATACGTTTTTGTGTTGGTATGGAACAAAACATTTATTTTGATCGATTTTACTTGAGAAAGGTTTGTCAAGCAATGCTTTCCTGTAATTTTACTGAGAACTGAGAAGAGATGTTTTTATTAACGAATTACACTAATGCAACACACATTTTAGAAACGGTCAGGTCGGCCGAACGGAAAGAAAACATTAGCTTAGCATCGAAGACGGTAGAGATAAATAGGCAGTTTTAAAGCCTAGTTGATTGTTTCAGAAGGTGACTCCGTTTCTACACAGAGAAGTAGTAGCCACTGTGGTCCCAGTGCAGACAGTACATTTTATGGTTCATTGTGGAAACCCGTTGTGGCATCGTTGTTTGTATTCGCGTGTAAGACCCGCTGTGGCATCGGAATACTGTGTTGAGATCGTGTAAGGCCCGCTGTGGCATCGATGTATGTATTCGCGTGTAAGGCCCCAGTGGCATCGGAATACTGTGTTGACATCGTGCAAGGCCCGCTGTGGCATCGATGTGTGTGTATTCGCGTGTAAAGCCCCAGTGTGGCATCGGAATACTGTCCTTACATCGTGCAAGGCCCGCTGTGGCATCGATGTGGGGATTATCGTGTAAGGCCCGCCGTGGCATCGATGAGGGTATTCTCGTGTGTGGCCTTTATGGCATTGGAATATTCTTGGATGATAATTATTTAGACGAATGATGTGAACGAGAGGTGGATTGGTCAATAGACCACGATGTTTGCTCAATGCGAATGATGTGGACGAGAGGTGGATTGGTCAACAGACCACGATGTGTGCTCAATGCGGAGATCACATTTGATGTATTAATGTATTAACGTATGTGTTTACTCCGCAGATGACGAGAGCCCAGACTCTGAAGCAGCCCTGGAGCTGGATCCAAGACAACTCAAGAACTGCATCGAGGACGCTGCATGTCAGGAGAGGCCGTGTTAGCTACAATGTCTGCAAACTGCTGACGAGGCAACGCGACCACCCGACGGGACCCCTTCCTCAGCCTGCGAGGACCGAAACTCTGCCTATTTGGCCGTAGACGCTCGCTCGATTAAGATCTTACAAACTTAAATACTAGCTCTCAGATTTTTAATCATAAATTTAATTCAAATATTGAAAATGTACTTGTATTCGTATTTTCTTTAATTAAATTGTATTTAATTTTGGTTTCATATTTCATTTTAATGAATAATCGACTGATTTAACTAAAGTTCCTCCCTAAGAACTAATATTACCTAATATACATTAGACGCCTGACAATAGCGACCTAAAAAAAAAAAAGTAAATCATGAAAAGGTATGAAATTAGTGAAATATTATTGTACGAGCCGTACACCTTAGATGATATGATTCTTGATGGTTGATTGTAGTCTTGATAGAAACACTGATTTTTGATACACTTATAAATTTAGTGATAACCAAGGTATATTGAGTACTAGCTAGGGGCACTAGCTAGGAGCACGTATAAACGTAAACTAACGCATAAATCGATGTATAGCGTAATCGCAAATACAGCAATCAAACAATCAATAAATTTAACGTATTTAATTGACACTATTTATTCACGATGTCCGCAACCAGTATGCTGTCCCGCACATCTCGCTGGCTCCGCAGAAAACCAGCGCCGTTGACACGCCTGTCGTGTCAGCTGCATTGCTGAGTGGAGACCATTTCAGCCTCTCATTTCTACTTCTACTGTTTTGTTTTAAGTCTTTGTATTTCTATTTCTGATGTTTGTAGTGATGTATTGGCTGAATAAATGAATTCTATTCTATTCTATTCTATTCTATTCAATCAATCATTATTTATTTGCAATAAAACATAACTAAATGCATGCAAATGCAATCAAGCAATGCAAAGCAATTCTAATCAAGTCATAATTATATTCATTTTAATGCTGACGCGAGAAATGTGCGATGCTTGCATTGTACAATTATATTGTATACTATTGAAGAAAGAAAAAAAAACACTCATATATGTATATAAATATTAAAAAAAAAAAAATAATGTACTAATCTAGTTTTCAAAACAGTCTGAATTGAAAAAGGTAGCAGATTTAAAGAAGAAGGAGTGAGACTGACATCTAGGAATTGTAGTTAATAGAACACACAAGTATGTTTGAGTATACACTGCAGGTGGTGGTGCAGCGTCCGCTCTGAGTCAACCCTCAGACCGGAATGTCCTAAACATATGACTAAAGATAGAAAATTAATCCCTAATTATAACACTACTTCACATACAGTACTAAGTGGTAAAGACGGAGATGTTCAAGTTAGGAATGACGAAAGTGGGCAGACTATTAGAAGAAACGTAGTACATTAAAAAAAAAAAAAAAACGCGGCACAGCATGGCAAGTATTTGAATTAAAACTAAATTGACCTATTATTTAAATTAAATGATAATTAATATTAACTAATTAAATAAATCAAAATAACAAGGAAGGGATGTAGTGTATTGATGTTCCTAAAACCTGTCTCAAGCGCAGACGTCAGGACCTGAGGAGTGGGAGGCGGCAGTTGCCGATAGACCACCACACGGAGTGCAAGGCTTGATGGTGCGTTGTTGAGCCAGTTTTGTGTTTATAGTGACGAATAGAGGAATCTTACAGAAAGTATGTAAAATGATAGAAAATTTTGGGACAATTTTTTGTCCCTTGTTTTTTTTCCTAGATCGAGAGGGCTCGTAATTCTGAGTAGGAAAACATAAAATTTACCTACCTTCGAAAAAATATTTTTGGTGATTGTTCTCGCGAAAATGCCCTCAAATTCGTTTTGACTGTTCTCAAAAAGAATCAGATTTGACGAGGGAAAATGCCCTCAAATTCGTTTTGACTGTTCTCAAAAAGAATCAGATTTGACTTGAGGGAAAGTAGTTCAAAGGCCGGAAAAATATGTACCAAGCTCAAAATAAGATCGAACTAGATCGAAAACTACTATAATAGGTACTAGAAGGATTCAAATGAATTTGTGTTGTGACAACCGTCTTTGTGTTGTGACTCTTTTTATGTAACAGCTACGGACATGCTTCTTGTTGCCTACTGGGTCTTGTGTGTATGTGTAGGTGTTGTCTGCGTGTGTGTATACCCCGGTACTCCCCCGTCGCTATCAACATGTACATATTGACGTTACCAAGCCATGCCACAGGTCGCTCAGACGTCCGCTCGGGACTTTTTTGCAGACTTCATAATGTTTATTTATATTCAACCGCTTTATCGACTGATTGAGTCATTACCGACGGGTCAGTCGTACAATTCAGCTGAGGTCTTTATACTCCGACAATAAAGATTAATTTTGATTAGAAACCTACTTATTATTGCTATAGTTAAAAATGTGTTTGCAAATCACAGCGCGGTATATAAGTTTAAGTTGATATATCTCCTGCAGTATCTAACTATCCATCTCAAAGTGAGTTAAGGAATATTTTTAAAATGAAGGGTTACTTCTTTGTAATAACCGTATTTCTGGCTTTGATTGCCTCATCATTCAGTTCACCGGTGCAACATGAAGGTTTGTTTAATGCTGTATGTTATAATAGTCACTTTGAAATATGATTTATTTCATAGTTTGAGCATTTTATCTGCTATTAAATTATAATTATGATACACGTTAAAATACGTCTGTTATGTTATTTAAAACCATAAACATAGCTAATATTTTGTTGCTTGAATAGGTACCTAAGTGGGCTAAGTGGCGTAATTACTAAACTAAAATTTACTTATTGGGTTACACTTCAACCTTTTTATTCCATGATTCATGATTCATGAGTCCATGATTTAAACTAGATTTAGGTAAATTCATTGCTAGTGGTTCAGTGCTAAAAAGGAACCCTTATCTCTTCCCGTCTGTCTGTCACATTGCGAAATATCTCGAGAACTATTTATGCTATCGCGTTTTTTGCAAAACACCCAAATTACTGACAAATAACCAATCTTTTTTTTAGTCGGAGAATTGAAGCCTCTCGACTCTTTTCGTCCCGAGACAACGAAGGCACCCCGCATCTTCCGTCGCTCCACTAAGTGCGACTTCCAAGCTTGCGACCAGCTCTGCCGGCGGCTGAAGTTCCCTGGTGGCGCTTGCATTGGCGACAAGTGTGACTGCGACAAATTTTAAAGCGATAAAAATATATGTATATAGAATTATAGATTTAGAAATAAAAGTCTCACTCGCTATAGTACTCTGCGATGTAGCAGTGTTGCAAAAGCTCTCGAGACTCCATTGTGTACTTAAAGTCACGCTCAAAGTACGGACTAGCGTACGAGTACCTTGGTACCGAAGTTGAGCTTGACCCCCAGAAGGCCTTGCATGGCATGTGGATCAGATATGTCAGTGTAACAGCTGATTTAAAAAAATGGCATTGAAATATCCATATCGTATCTCAATCAATAACCCTAAATATCAGATGTATTTTAAAATTCGAATCGAGCCGCAAGTCGTTTTTGTACTTTCTGTTTCAAACACCCGCAAATCAAGGGTGTTCAGGCATCTTCTCGGCGAGCTCACTCCATCGTAGACCACGTCTTTGCCTTTGGCTAGTCTGTGGCCAAGAGTAAACCATTATAATAATAGTAAAGAAAAACTATCCGTAGCTATTCAACGCTGGAATTCTGTGAGCGTTTCGCTCTTTTATAAGTTTTTATTTTCGGGCCTGTTTTAATATTTATGTGATTTATTCAGGATTTATTTACCAATAAATTGAGTTAGTCAGTGAATTGCTTGTATGATTTACCACGCAATGACAATAGACCTGTGTGCATTATGTTATGCAGTGATCATTCGAGGAAAATTACCGAGATAATCCCATAAGCCCACCCAACGTTCTAGCTTTGGAATTGATCGTTGTTTACAAAACAATGTAAATTAATAATACTACAAATAGTGAATATTAGAGGCATTGTGAATTTTGTTACATCAGTGCATTTTTGCCATCTCCCGACATAGAAATAAAACTTTTAAAATTTATGTTTTGACTGTTAATTGTTAAATAATATTCATCAGGGTTGCTATGATCGAGCATCAACGAAAAGTGCATAAAAATAGGTAAATAATTTTTTCTTAATTTTGCCGAAATACGATCTATCAATTTTTTTATACTACGTTGGTGGCAAATAAAGCATACGGTCCGCCTGATGGAAAGCGGTCACCGTAACCTATGGACGCCTGGAACTCAAAGAGTGTCACATGCGCGTTGCCAACCCATTAGAAACTTGTACACTCCCTTTTGCTGTGTTAAGTACACAGCAAAAAGGAGTGTACAAGTTCCAAGAAGGCTTTGGAGGATTTGGTAATTTATCTTAAAATCGAACGATTTATTTAAATCGATCATTTGATCGTCTTACTTATGGCTGTATGTATCCCAAGCTTGAACTTACGAAATTATTTTAAAATATCAGCGCGCGCTGATTGCATTTCAGCGGAGATGACGCGACCCTGTGTAATTGGTCTGAGCGGAGGTGAAACACATCTCCTTAATAACTGCGATACTCCAATAGTGAGGAACCGTCTTCGATTCTTTATAGCTAGCTACCTAATAAAGTAATAAAAAGGTATTAGCAAAATTCCTTATAAAGATTTCGTAAAATGAATGTGTTTTTCAGTCTTAAAATGACTTATGTACCTACAATATAGGTAAGTAATTACATTTTAGATCTCACGCCTATAAACTGGAAAGATCTCAATGAACTCATTCGCCGTTTAAAAAACCCTCCTACATTTCTCACACATCGAAGAGGGCTATTTTTAATATCAGCATTATCTAATCATTATTAAATATAGTAAAATGATTGGAAAATAAAATTTAACCCTGCAACGATATTTAGTTCAAATGAGATTTAGTTAGTTTTTTTTATTGTACTATGTTTATTGAAATGAAATGAAATGAAATGAAATATTTTATTGTGTGTTGAGTTTAGGTTACAATGGTTGCAGGTCTAATAGCTCATAATGTTATCCTCCAAATCCTACCACGCTGGTATACACACATTAGTTCCACATATCTACTAAATTATTCAACTAAAAATTAAAATTATCATTATACACATATTAATCCTTATTCTAAATCATCATTATTATTGTCATTAAAAAAATCATTTAAACTATAATAACATTTATTTATCAGCCATTGCTTAGTCATTTTTCGAAATCTGCTGAGATTCTGGTCTTTAAACCTATCTGGTAACCTATTATACTTCGGGTGTCAACCGAAGACGATTACATATATTTACATGCAGCAGTACGCGAGTACGTACCATCCCTGTCACACATTTAGAGTTAACTTAAAAAGTTAAAGGAAACATATCTTCTTTCTCGCTCACTCCCTCCCCTACAACCAGCTCCCGGCCGCATGACGACTCCATTACGTGATTTTGTGTCATCCCGTGCGCACGCTTCACATTCACTATGGGAAAGAGAAAACGGTCCAGGTCCAGAGAAAGTGATTACAATACTATTCTAAGGAAAATGAAGAGATTAGAACGAAAATTAAAAGAAAGACGAGAACGTTCGGAATCACCAAGTTCAAACTCGTCAGGTTATAATGAAAATTATGCTTACGACCGATATTATGGCGTCTATACAGGTAAGCCATGTTGAAAACATTTTAAATTGTTATTATGCTGATAAGGTTTTGTTTTTTCAAGCGCTTGCGTCGCGTATCTTAGTTATATACGCGTACAGTTACCTATCGTAACTACTTATACCGAAATTACGCATACTGTGTAATTTCGTTTCTGTTAAGATATAAACTATTATCTTATGATTTTAACTGGTTAAGTGTAACTTCACATAACCTCAGATATTAAAAAATCTGCACGGGCACCTACCTTGGACCCAGTTGTGCATAGGTACCTATCTTGGACCTTGGAGGGATCCTAACTTGGACCCACTTTCTTTGATTGTACTGTAGGTATCTATCTTGAACCTACTTACGTATGTACATTAATTTAAGGGTAACTACCTTGTACCCACAACGAAACAATGCGTGTATTTTATGATCGATACTTAGGTATCGCCATCTAAATTATTTTGTCTGGTTATTATACCTACCTAACTTTAGATAGGTATCTCTGGTATTTTTTAGATGAAGACACATATGACCAAGTAATAAATCTAGAGGAAGATATTGGTGATGAGGAGCGCCCGCGCCCCACGCAGCTCGACCCTCCCCCGCCCCCGCCTCCCCCGGCACCTGCCCCCGCGCCGGCTCCGGCTACACTGCCGCCGCCGCCCACAACACAGTTACCATCAACGTCGCTGCCGGTGGAGGCCGTGCCCGGCTCATCATCAGCGGTCACCTTACATGAAGTTCAAGGCGCAGATGCTGAAGTGAGTCTAGACCCCGTCATTCTAGGTCTTTTAGGGGAAGACCCTTCAACTAAAAAGACTTACGGTACAAGCTTGCACAAGGACATTGCTCCTAGGTGGGCGCATATCCTCATCAACGGTCTGACGAAAGAATCTCAAGCCGATCTAATAAATCAGTATCCGCCACCTGAAAACTGTACCAACTTGTCATCACCAAAGTTGAACCCTGAGATAAAAGCTGCACTTTCCGAGCTAAGTGTTAAACAAGACCAATATAGTCAGGGTAAACAAACTCAACTTGGAAGCGGTCTTGCAGCGTTAGGACATGCTTTAAACTGGGCGGTCCAATCCAAAGATATTATCCCCCCAGATATAGTTAAATATTTAATTGATGCAGGAAGGCTTATATGTGATAACCACTACAGAGAATCGTTATCACGTAGATATGCGGTACTAAATACACTTAACAAGAATATTAGGGATACTGTTAAAGATACAAAAGCAATTTTGGAATACTTGGGGTTCGTGATAAATACCAAAAAAAGTGTAATGATACCAAATAAGACCTAAGGTTCTTAGGTTTCATTTTTGACACTAAACATATGATTATTACTTTGCCAGAAGATAAGAAATTACGTATTAAAAATAAAGCTAACGAATTGATGGGAAAAAGGAAGTGCACTATTAGACAATTTGCTGAATTCATAGGCTTATTGACCTCCGCATGCCCCGCCGTGAGTTATGGGTGGATGTACACCAAGCTATTCGAACGTGAAAAATTTCTTGCACTTAATTACAATGATGACTATAGTAGGCAAATGAAAATAGAATCATTTCTAGAGAACGATTTCTTATGGTGGGTAGATAAAATTGATTCATCCTTCTGCCCCATAAGAAAAAATAATTACCAGATGGAAATTTTTAGCGACGCTTTGAATACCGGTTGGGGCGTGTCATGCGGGGATCAAAGTGCAAATGGTCACTGGACCGAGTCAGAATTATACCTTCACATAAATACCCTAGAATTAAAAGCAGCATATTATGGATTGAAAATATTTACTAAAAATATACAAGGCTGCGATATATTGTTAAGGATTGACAACACCACTGCTATTAGCTATATTAATAGGATGGGAGGTGTACAACACCCCCATCTGAACGATTTAGCCCGAAAGATATGGCAGTGGTGTGAAGATAGGAATATATATATATTCGCCTCTTATATTAAATCATCAGAAAATGTTATTGCTGACAGAGAATCTCGGCGCATTAATATAGACACAGAATGGGAAATTAACCAACGTGTTTTTGAGCAAATAACTAATGTATTAGGTACACCGGAGTTTGACCTTTTTGCCAGTGCCCAAAACAATAAATGCACTAGGTACGCCTCTTGGAAATTAGACCCTTTTTCTGAGGCAGTCGATTCATTTACATTTAATTGGCATAACATACATTTTTATGCCTTTCCTCCATTTAGTCTGATCTCTAGAGTATTGGATAAAATTATTACAGACCAAGCAGAAGGAATTGTAATTATACCTGACTGACCTTCACAGCCATGGTACCCTTTGTGGTCTAGGCTTGTTATATCAAAGAAATATTATTTCGGTCCTGATAAATCACTGTTGTACTCCCCTTTCAGAACCTGCCATCCACTTCACGCGGATCTCGTTCTGGTGGCAGCGAAGTTATCAGGGACTCATTGATACACCGGGGTGTACCACAGGCCCCGTAGCCGAATGGCATTTCTCCGACGCCAAACGAAAGCGATACGCCGCTGGCTCTGTCGCGCCAATACGCAAGCGCGATAGAGATAGATATCTACTAGCGCTTCGTTTCGTGAGCGTTTCGTGAGCGATTGTGCCATTCGGCTAGCCACCCTGGACTCTTTAGATATAGTAATGGCTTCATTTTCAGCACAAACCTTAAAACAAAACAATACAGTAGTACAATTTCACCTTGGATTACATACTGTACACAAAATAACTTAAACTTATTAAAGGTCGCCAGTTGTCATGTAATATCCTTTCTCACACAAAAATTTAACGAAGGTGCCAGTTATAGTTCTCTAAATACACACAGATCAGCCTTAACGTGTGTTTTGGGTATAGATGTAACATCAAATGATTGTATTAAGCGATTTATGAAAGGCGTATACAGACTTAATCCACCTCGACCTAAATACAATTCAACATGGGACACAAGTATTGTGATTAATTATCTCGCTAATACGTACCCTTACCCGTATGATAATGCTTCACTACCTAGTTTAACTTATAAAACTTGTGCTCTTCTATGTATAGCATCTGCTCAACGAATACAGACCATTAGTTCAATTAAATTAAAAAACTTGACATTTCAGGATGATGCGATTATCATCAGAATTACTGAATTAATCAAAACGTCAAGACCTGGGGCTTGCCAACCCCTCATTAGATTGCCCTTCATCCGTGAAAACCCTAACATTTGTCCGGCTTTAGCACTTAAAACGTACGTAGAGAAAACTCAACATTTACGGAAGAATTCACTAGATGGGCATCTGTTTTTAGGAATTTGCAAACCTCACAAGGAGGTTGGAACCCAGACTTTAGCGCGTTGGGTAAAGAAAGTTCTAAAGAACAGCGGCATAGATATATCAATATTTGGCGCTCATAGCACCAGGTCGGCTTCGACGTCTGCCGCACACAGGTCAGGGGTCAATCTAGAGGTGGTTCGCAAGGCCGCAGGCTGGAGTGACACCTCCAATGTATTCCTCAAGTATTATTACAGAGAAGTTATACAAGTAAATCAAGATGACTTTTTTAATGCTATTTTTAATTAGTTAACAGGCTATTTGCGTTTATATATGTATTAACGTAATGTTAAGCGAACGATAAATGTAGAACCTTTGAGAAGTTTGAGATAATTCTTAAAGTACTTTATGATTAACTTACTTTCCCTTTTCGGAACGAAAATTAAAGAAAACTTGTTGATTTGAACATTTTGGTATTTGTATTCTTTCTAGATTAACTTTTGATTAAAGAAAATACTCTAAACATCTGCATGTAAATATATGTAATCGTCTTCGGTTGACACCCGAAGTATAATTAAGAATCAAACGAACTTACCTTGTGTTGAAGTGATGTTTGATTCCAATTATGCGAGGGTGTCAACCGAAGACGATTACAGCGTCCCAACCCTCCCATACCCAAACATATCTTAGTCAAATGTTCAAATTGATAACACAAAATCTGGTCTCTCTTAAATAATGGAGTCGTCATGCGGCCGGGAGCTGGTTGTAGGGGAGGGAGTGAGCGAGAAAGAAGATATGTTTCCTTTAACTTTTTAAGTTAACTCTAAATGTGTGACAGGGATGGTACGTACTCGCGTACTGCTGCATGTAAATATATGTAATCGTCTTCGGTTGACACCCTCGCATAATTGGAATCAAACATCACTTCAACACAAGGTAAGTTCGTTTGATTCTTAATTAAATATTGCGATGCACATCATATAAGTATTATCTGATGTCAACCTTAACCTTGCGCATGGCTTGAAAATTTTATGTTTGTATTGAGGACGAAGTTCACGTGATGATAGTTCCTGTGCAAGCTGAAACAATGCCTTATTCTTATATACAAACAAACAGACTTCCAGAATATATACACAGGGAGCTGTTAGAGTATGATATTCTTTGAAATATTCCTGACAAGAATCTAGTCTTTTAAGACGAAAAATGGCTCTGACACATCGTTTCTGAATCAATAGTACCCTTTCCTTGAGTGGATAATTCCCCCATATTACAATGCCATAACGAATAGTGGAATCTACATAGTCATGGTAAGCAGTAATGGCTGCTCGTATTGAAATTAATCTACTAACTTTCCTCAGAGCAAAAACAAATTTATTCAGTTTAGAACATATTCCCTCAACATGAACACTCCAATTACAATGACAATCTATATTTATGCCCAAAAATTTTGTAGATTGTACTTCTTGGATTGTTTCACCCTGATAGTGGACGTCCAGTGTAGACTACATTACTTTGAACACATCGAAATTGAATATACTTAGTTTTATTTATGTTCACTTTTAAATTATTCGCTGATAACCAGTCTACTGTCGAATTCATATAAGTAGATGTCGGAAGTATTATTATGAGAAAAAAACTATTATTATAAAAAAAAAACTATTTTACACAATGTATACTTGGTGGTGGAGTCAATAAATACGTTTTTCATTTTTCGTTTTCATTTTTATTATCGGTGATCTCTCGAGCATTCCTGAATTCTCCGGGAACGGGAAAACGGAACATTCCTACGGCACATCGCTACGCTCGTTCCGTCATACGTTAATGGAAATGGTATTTAATATTCATGAGATATTCTTAGGGTGAAAATTCGGAGTTTCACTTTAGCATATGGCTTGACAGACGTAAGGGGCAAATTAACAGATGTAACAGTCACTTGACAGTGATGTTGTTTGTGTTACATTGTTAATTTCATAAACAGCAGAGCTTTAAATGGAAACATTCACTGTTGTGATTCTGTAATGTAACAGAGTAATTAATTTAATTGTATAAGTAAATACCTACATTATGTCGATGTTTTGTATCGACATGCTATTTGTTGAATTTAGAAGACGGGAAACAAATGTGAAGTTGAAATGCATATTATTTCTGCTTTTGTTTGCTTTTATATTAATTATTTAGTTGACTTATTCGTAAACTGATAATAACCTAACCACAAAATTAAAATTTTGAAAAAACCCCCGACCGCGACCTAGTGGACCGATTTTCATGAAACATGACTAAGAACACTCCCGACTAACTCAGCTTTCAGACAAAAACAACTAAATTAAAATCGGTTCATCCGTTCGAGAGCTACGATGCCACAGACATACACACACACAGACAGATAGACAGACAGACAGACAGACAGACAGACAGACAGACATACACACAGACAGACACGTCAAACTTATAACACCCCTTCGTTTTGGCGTCGGGGGTTAAAAAAGAATATACCTGAATATATTCAATTATTCAGTCAAAAATAATATTCAAATAAATCCAGTTTTATATATTGTACCTATTCTAATCAATTTTCTACGATGAAGCAGTATTTTGTTAAAGCTTTAGGAGTTCAAGCCTTACCTTAGATACCTACCTACCTACCTACCTACCGATTTTTAACTTCTGATTAGCAGAAACGTCTGCAATCGATGCCACTAGGCTTAGAATAAATTTAAAAGTGGAAAATGTCTGCCTTGGGTGAGACTTGAACTCACGGCCTCTGGATCGATACTCCAGCGCTCTGCCAACTGAGCCACCAAGACTTCAATCAAGCCAGCGAAATTTTCCACTACTAAGGTCAATGGGACCCGTAGCGACATCTACCGTAAGAGTGTTAAACTTCTTAAACGGCAACCGGAGTTCCAAGTCATATTGGAAATTCACCAGTTATGATGCGCTAACCATGCTAAATTTTTTACTTCTGATTAGCAGAAACGTCTGCAATCGATGCCACTAGGCTTAGAATAAATTTAAAAGTGGAAAATGTCTGCCTTGGATGAGACTTGAACTCACGGCCTCTGGATCGATACTCCAGCGCTCTGCCAACTGAGCCACCAAGACTTCAATCAAGCCAGCGAAATTTTCCACTACTAAGGTCAATGGGACCCGTAGCGACATCTACCGTAAGAGTGTTAAACTTCTTAAACGGCAACCGGAGTTCCAAGTCATATTGGAAATTCACCAGTTATGATGCGCTAACCATGCTAAATTTTTTACTTCTGATTAGCAGAAACGTCTGCAATCGATGCCACTAGGCTTAGAATAAATTTAAAAGTGGAAAATGTCTGCCTTGGATGAGACTTGAACTCACGGCCTCTGGATCGATACTCCAGCGCTCTGCCAACTGAGCCACCAAGACTTCAACCAAGCCAGCGAAATTTTCCACTACTAAGGTCAATGGGACCCGTAGCGACATCTACCGTAAGAGTGTTAAACTTCTTAAACGGCAACCCGTCCCAGTCTCACCCAAGGCAGACATTTTCCACTTTTAAATTTATTCTAAGCCTAGTGGCATCGATTGCAGACGTTTCTGCTAATCAGAAGTTAAAAATTTAGCATGGTTAGCGCATCATAACTGGTGAATTTCCAATATGACTTGGAACTCCGGTTGCCGTTTAAGAAGTTTAACACTCTTACGGTAGATGTCGCTACGGGTCCCATTGACCTTAGTAGTGGAAAATTTCGCTGGCTTGGTTGAAGTCTTGGTGGCTCAGTTGGCAGAGCGCTGGAGTATCGATCCAGAGGCCGTGAGTTCAAGTCTCACCCAAGGCAGACATTTTCCACTTTTAAATTTATTCTAAGCCTAGTGGCATCGATTGCAGACGTTTCTGCTAATCAGAAGTTAAAAATTTAGCATGGTTAGCGCATCATAACTGGTGAATTTCCAATATGACTTGGAACTCCGGTTGCCGTTTAAGAAGTTTAACACTCTTACGGTAGATGTCGCTACGGGTCCCATTGACCTTAGTAGTGGAAAATTTCGCTGGCTTGGTTGAAGTCTTGGTGGCTCAGTTGGCAGAGCGCTGGAGTATCGATCCAGATGCCGTGAGTTCAAGTCTCACCCAAGGCAAACATTTTCCACTTTTAAATCTACCTACCGATGCCGCTAGAATTAGGCCGATAGTTAGTGTTGTTATAAGACTAGTCTTGAAGACTTTTAAACCTTAAAGACTTGCAAACCCTAAAGGTTCACGCTTCAAAGACTCAAGCGTTAAAGGCTTTAGCTCAGAAACGGTTCAGAACCTTAACGACTCAAGCTTTTTATGAGCTCTTAAGAGTGAGTCTTTAAGACTCGGGCTTCATAGAGAGCTCAAGCCCCCTAAACCTCGAAGGCCTGTGTCAAGCCTTAAGAGCTCAAACAACGAGCTTTATTAGGCAGATAGTATTTATTTTTAACCCTTAATTTGACGGTGTCGATTTGGTAGATTTTAGGGTTCCGTACACAATGGGTAAAAACGTGTCTATTACTAAGACTCAGATATCCGTCCGCCCGGTCACGTCACCACGCTGTATCTCATGTATCTCAGGATACTAAAAAGTACGGAGCTCAGTGGGCGAGTCCGACTCGCACTTGGCCTGTTTTTTTACTTCTGTTGACCTTAGGATCTAGTTTATTAAAAGCCCTTAAGACTTAAATGCTACAAACCTTATAGACTTAAACCTTCAAAACTTAGGAGTCTTTAAAGCTTGAGGACTAAAGACTCGAGGATTTTGTGCTCGTAAGCAGTAACGCAAACTTATAAGGTTGAGGCTTATATGGTCGAGGCTTTAAGACTCAGAAGTCGCGACTCGAGTTTTGTAGTTTACGCCTCAAAGCTTAAATTCACAACACTACCGATAGAGCACTATCATATTTATGTTTATCATAGAAGTGTGATCATAGTCATCATGCCGTCCTTTTTCTTCAGGTTGGAGCAAAAGGGAGACCTATGATCATATTTCTATGATAAAATTTTGATAGTGGACTTAATGATCGACATTCCATAAGATACGCGTATTTGTGATAGTCATTCCTTCACACATGTTACCAGTAGCAAAAAAAGTTTTCATCAATCATGTATTGTGTCCATATTCAAAAAAGAAAGATGCTGGGAAACATAATGTCTGGACCTATCCTAGAACATTTGTTTAAAAGTTTGACACGTCATTACCGCCTTAAATCCCTTGTCTACATGTAAACAATTATAATACATCGCTGCGTCTAACGACCACCGTACTGACGACAGTCCCGGAAATTAGATTTTTAATCTCCTCTGTCTGCCACATATTACCTACAACACGTCCTGTGCCAGCCATTTTATAAAAGAGTGTTCACGTTGCATTGGCTTATTAAATTCTGCGGCAAAAGCTTTATTGAGCTGCATTTCTTGTCCTCGTACGAGTATTTACTTTTAATGTTAATTATTATATTTCACTTAGGGCAACTTACACCAACGAAAATGGAGGGTTAACCCGAAGGTAAACCCACTATTTTACATGGAATTTGACAGATGACAGCCCACTAACCCTGAGTTAAGTGATTGGTGCAAGTGGGCCTTACAGTCGTGTAAATGGAAAAGTTGTGTTGTGTAGTACGGTCGATGTGGCAAGCGAAAACTGTAACCTTGACTGAGAAGCCGCAATTATGGAGAACCATGAGGCATCGCCAACCTAACACCTGTACACAGTCCATGCAAGGGGCAATAAAATGTTTTGCAGTCAACCTGATTGAGCCGAAAAGAGGAAAAGTAGGTACTTCATGTTTTTATTTCAAAATGTTCACTCGCTTTAAGATTAGCACAGTATATATATTTCATAGTTGAAGTATTGAGCCTCTAATTCCAATATATTGTACATAATTATCATTCGAACAGTTCAAAACCGTTATGTTTGATTTCGATCAAATTAGATAAGCTGTGTTTCCAAGACCTCCCGATTACAAAGCTTAATCTAACACAGACACTATTGAACTATAACCATATGAATATCCTAGAAACAGAAACCCAGGAATTGGTTTATGTCAAAGCACTAGTCTTCAGTAATGTTTGTATTTGTAGTTCCGAGTTGTGCGGCCAACCTGGGGAACCGTGAAAGGAGATGTCACAAGCACTAGTCTTCAGTAATGTTTGTATTTGTAGTTCCGAGTTGTGCGGCCAACCTGGGGAACCGTGAAAGGAGAGTGCGAAATCAAACAATGGTGGCTTTATACTCGCAAACACGTGTAGTAACAGTAGTCAATAAGCATATTGGGTATTGTTACATATATTCATTGTTATCTGTTATATCATAATTTCCTGGATACGTATCCAAATGGAGAAACGCTCTCGATACTATTGTTATCGTAGCTAGCTATCTCTATCGTTCTTCCGTATTAGCGCAACAGAGCAAGACTGCGTTTCGATCGGCGTCAACGATTGTCATCGGCTAGGCCGGCTGATGACGTACCTAGAACAGGAGGCATTCTGAAATTAGAGGTGAACTGTGTGTTTCACCCAGAAAGTGGAACAGCTACCAGTTCTACCATACATTAAAAATATCTACTTACAAATAGTGCGATAGGGACGGCCTGCTATTTTATCGTCTATCGCGCGACCATGCTTCCCGTGCAGGTTGCGTATCGCAGGTAGACAAGTTAGAAATATCGACCACGATCCGTAGCGTATTGTTGTTAGACCTATCTCTCTTCATATTGTTACAATTTTGGGGAAAACCTAAGGGTAAACAAAATAAAATAGGTATTTATATAGAAAATAACTTTTTAATGAACTTTCTTTTTGAAAATAATTTCGAACGTAATAATACACTACTTAGTAACGCCTAACTGGTAGGGAATGAAACTACCCTTATTATAAATTATATCGCTAGCTCAGTCTATTTACTTAAAAAAAAAAACAAATACCTCAAATTTAGAGCATAGGGGTGAGTCAGTAGTTCTGGTACTGGAAGACCGGGTAAAGGGTAAATTTATTAATAAAAAAATTAATTTATGTTGGGCGCCTTTAAAAAAAACCGGCCAAGAGCGTGTCGGGCCACGCTCAGTGTAGGGTTCCGTAGTTTTCCGTATTTTGCTCAAAAACTACTGAACCTATCAAGTTCAAAACAATTTTCCTAGAAAGTCTTTTTAAAGTTCTACTTTTGTGATTTTTTTCATATTTTTTACACATATGGTTCAAAAGTTAGAGGGGGGGGGGACGCACTTTTTTCCCTTTAGGAGCGATTATTTCCGAAAATATTAATATTATCAAAAACGATCTTAGTAAGCCATTATTCATTTTTAAGTACCTATCCAACAATATATCATACGTTGGGGTTGGAATGAAAAAAAAAATATCAGCTCACACTTTACATGTAGGGGGGGGGCACCCTAATAAAACATGTTTTTTCATTTTTTATTTTTGTACTTTGTTGGCGTAATTGATAAACATATTGGTACCAAATTTCAGCTTTCTAGTGCAAACGGTTACTGAGATTATCCGCGGACGGACGGACGGACGGACAGACAGACATGGCGAAACTATAAGGGTTCCTAGTTGACTACGGAACCCTAAAAACGAGGAACGCTCTGACCTTGGTAACGTATAACCGAATTGAGGAGAGGTGACCGCTGCAGCCACGGAATGGGAGTTCTTACATACCGATCGCCACAGCCTCCTGTCCACTGGCCCAGGCTCGGGAAGCATCAGCTCTGCTCTGTCTTCGATCGTTAACCTCCAAATCTGAGGACCCTGAAATAGGTTGGAAAAAAAAACAATGACCCTGAGGCTTTCACCAACCCTTGGCGAGGGTTAAAATATTACTCGAACGAATGTGAAACGTACCCATTCCAGAAAAGAAGCCGGCTTGTGGTTCCGTGCATTCATGTCAATGGAAGGAGTCCTCAGTAATTTTATAAAAATAAAATCATCTGAAAATAATGGACACAAGAATTAGCACTAAACGTAACACACCAAATTGTATTCGAAGATGGAAGAAAATACTTACGATTATGCGAGTTTTAATTCACGGTTATCATTAGACTTATATTGAGATATAGACCGTGATTACCTTTTTGATTTTTGTCGAGCTCCCGATATTTCGACGCAGTTGCATGCATCATGATCACGGAAAACTGACGAAAGCGGGTGGATGTTAAAGTTGTATAGACAGCGCGCGATCTACCCTCCTTCGCGCGCGTCGGCTGCGTTCACTTTCAGCGTTACCACTGGTCGCGTTCACACTCGATGGTCTGGTGATGCATGCAACTGCGTCGAAATATCGGGAGCTCGACAAAAATCAAAAAGGTAATCACGGTCTATATCCCGGTCAATATAAGTCTTATGCGATTAATTCGCGATTTAAAATTAGAATGTGGCGCATTGACCCTTGAAGAATTTTAAAAACCACCCGTCTACACCGTCTACATCCTTTCCAATATGCAAAGTGCCGACTGACAGCTCGGCCCACAGATACGTGACGAGATGCATACGCCTATAGACAACAACTTTAACTTCTTTCTTAAAGAGGGTAATAAAATATTTCCAAAAAGGAACGAAAACCAACATTGCAATAATAAACTGAGTTTTATTTTTAATAAATGAAAATTAAAAAGGGATTTTAGAAGGAAATAAATTAACGACGATCGACACGCCATCTTTTGTCATTCTAGCTAACAGCAAACTGGGGGATCAATAGAATCCTGCCGATAGATGGCTCTGCCTGAATGAAATCAATAGTTACTTGAATATAATATCATCTAAATAAAAATATACCTACGAGGTTTGAAAAAATATTGTTACAATATCGCTCTTTTGTCCTTATTGGTGCGAAAGCCAGTTCCGTTTTGTTCGCTACGGTGCGTTGAAAAAATCTGAATTTGGCTCAGCAGATCAGACAGATTCTTTGGGCGAAATCAGTCACGTAAAATTAATATCAATACTTACAATTCCGCTGTTTTCCACATCGAGTGACGAAATTGACCAGAGAAAAAATATTAAAATGCTACTTGAACTTCTGTTCCTTGCCAGCATTGTGATGCCTACTACAGCCGCGCCCCGGGCGCCTGCGGCGGCCGTTGGAACTAATGGCTCATTCATACATAAATAAGGGATGCGAATCGAACAAAAGCTCCGGACTTTTTTACGTACGCCGTTCAAACGATTTACAAAAAAGAAATGGGAATAGCTCCATATATTCTAGCTTGCTGCAAAGATTTCTCACTCTATTTATAAGCTGATTTGTGATGCAACTTGTTTTTTGTCGCTGCTGCTAATAAAGGCTTTTCCTATTGTGGATGTACACATTAAATTTAAAATCCGTCGTCGTTGTTAAGAGTAGTATTTAGGAGAGTACGTTTACTCGATACAATACCTAAATAGTTTTTGAAGCTAGATTTTTTTAACACTGTGTCGCATGTCGTACCAATATACCTACAGTTTGGCAAAATTGGCAACATCGTATTGCCCTTTCAAATCAATGTGTCAGAGAAAACGAGACGACACTACTATGAGAGTTTTGAATGATTCACAGTTATTTTATACGATGTTCCCACTTTTTAATTAGGGTTTTTGATAAGTACTTCTTCTTCTTCGTTTCTTCAGAAAGCTATTCTGGGGCATACCTGTCTTAAAATGTGCCCGCGTGCCGTATCTTGACCTAAAAGACAGAGTTTCCTTAAGCAAAGTATATCATTATGATGGCTTGAGTTATAGGTAGGAAACGGGTAGAACTGCGTTAGTTAAGTTAATTTTGTCAATTCCGATTATTAAGTATGATAATAAGACTCATATGTGATGTATTCGATAGCAGGCAATTCCCATATTCCTTCCTTCCCAAGTCGCAGAAACCGAGTCCAAAGTTCAATCTAAACTCAGACTGTCCATTGGACTACGATTAATAGCCAATAAGCACTAACGTGAGAGGCTTAGAGCGAGAAAACCGAACTCTCCTCTGATTGGCTAAAAATATTTCCTTAAAGTTCCGAAATCATTTTCCTTTCACCCGAAAATTGCCTTAGGATTACTCGAATCCAAGCCAATAACTCGATAACTATAAGACATATAAAGATGTAAATAGTTTTAAAACGTAGCTGGGAACTTACGTAACACGATAACCTACATTTCCATAGTAATATGCCGTTATCGATAACAATGGAGCTCAAGGCAAGCTGAGAAACCAGTCTATTGTATGGCCCGGACGGCTAATCACCTCTTCTATTGTGTAAAAACGTAAACAAACGCAGGTGCATTCCACTCGAGGTGAATGACCCTAGTGTCAGGTGCATTGTTACGTAATTTCGAAGCGATAGCCTAATTAGTTTATAAGTAATTAGGATTTGAACGAAAAATGATAGCGTTAAATTCACGTAATCGAGCGCCGTAACGCGTTCGACCAATCACGACGCGCCATCCGTCGCCTATCGGGCGCAATTATTTACCTCTCTATCGCACGGAGCCTCGCGCTCAGCCGAGTCGTGATTGGGCGAATAAATTGAAATGTTTCTTTCCGTGAAGCGTAGGCGCATTCTGAAAAGGGGTATAAAAGGAACGATCGCTCGGTATGGGATATTCGAATTCGACCGGAACAAGAAGAACCAGCAGCCTCCAAGGAAAACCAGCAGCCAGCAGCCTACTACAAGCAGCCTACAGCCAGCAGCCTACAGCCAGCAGCTAGCAGCCTACAGCCAGCAGCCAGCCACCCTCCACGACGGGTAGCGGCAGCAGCAGAAAACGACAGCATCGCGACGTATCGTCCGTACCGAGCGTTCGTTAGGATATTAGCTTAGGAGTATTTTTATAACCGCGTTAAAATTAGAGTCGTTGATTATTGTAAATATAAACCATTTGATTTGATTCGTTTTTTAGTTAGTTTAATCCAAAATCATAATCGGTACGGTTGATTGCTGAGGACGACATCGAAGCTCAAGGTACAGGCCCGGGACGAAAGAGTGAGTCGCACGAGCTCCAGCACATTCTCTCCACTTCGAGCCGTCGATAGGAAGCTTTGCGGACGCGGTCTGCAACAGTTTCTGGTCCTTCGAGCCGGATCTTCGTGCGGACTACGGGTCTACAGCGACGTACCTGTCATGAGCGACGACAGGATGGTAAGGACGAGGTCCAGGTCCAACCGAGCTGCGTCAGTGACGAGCGAAGAGGAGAGGCAGCAACTACTCGACGAAGGCGCGTCGGCGGCCCGCGAACGAGAGGCCGCACGCGCAAGCGCTGAGAGGGCGATGGGCGCCGACGCGGCGCGCCCTCCTCACCTCCTCCGGACCCGCTGGCGTAACGGAAGGGCTTAGCGTCGCCGGCGCGCAACCGATGGGCGCGGCGACAGCTAACAGCACGCTCAGGTATGGATTAACCGTAGAGACACCGAGGTCACCGTCCTACGACACGACATTGCTATGGCGAAGGGATTTAGCCAAGCGGTTACGGCGTCGTTCCAGACCCACGCCGATCCCAGCTAGACATCCCAAGGCTGCCGTCATAGACAGAACTACCGAGAAACGAAAGTCGCTGCAGGAAACTACCAAGGAGGTAAATAAACCAATTATTAAAGCTCAGTCCGTCAGATCACATGCGAGCAGTCGCACTGTGATAGAAGCGCAGCTGTCTCAGGCGGAGCTCGAGGCCAGCGAACGGCTAGCGGAGATATCCCGGAGGGAGTTGCAGCTAGAAGCGGACATGGTACGTAAACGGCTAGACGCCAGAAAACTGCAGATCCGCGCTAATGCGGATAGCGCAGACGAGCACGAATCTGCTGGTAGCGTGCGGAATTCGAATCAAGATCGATTAGACGAATGGCTAGAGAACTCGCGAGACGCGACGTCAAAACCCATTTGTAAGAGGTTAACCGACGAACCTCTACCCAAGTACGAGACTCCGAGACGACCTGCGCAGGCGGAGCGGCATATTCGAGGCCTCTCACCGGACCGCCAGGTATATCGGCGATCGATATCGCCACCGTCGGAGTCGCGTAGGCGATCGATATCGCCACCGGAGCGACGCAGGCGATCGACGACGCCGCCGGCGCGTCGCGAGCGATCGACGTCGCCACAGCTGGACGCGCGTACTCCGCACACGGCGCACACGCGCGCCACCGAAGGTACTGTAGCAGAGTCCATGCTGCACCTGTTCGAGAGGATGCAGATGGCGGCCCGTCCAGCCCCGAAGGATATATTCGAGCTGCCGCATTTCTACGGAGACGTCAGCGAATGGAGAAGTTTCTACAATACCTACGCAGAGACATCGAAGCGGTATAAGTTTACTGACTACGAGAACGTGGCGCGGCTCAGGATGGCTTTACGCGGGGACGCAAAGACGTGTGTGTCTCACGTGTTATCGACAGCCACCAGACCCGATATGATCGTGAGAATACTGAAAAAGCAGTTTGGACGCAGCGAGGTATTGTTAGACAAGGCGATTGACGACCTGCGAAAGTTGCCGCAGTTGGGGCCTACCGCGAACGACCTCAACACTTTCGCGATAAAAATAATGAACGTGGTATCTACAGTTATGGATATCGATCGAAGGCACTATGCCGATAACCCCATGCCCATCAGAGAGGTTACGGACAGGTTGTCGCCGCATCTTCGAAGCAGATGGTGCGACTACGCGAAGAAACATCGAGACAGCAAGGACCCGGAGATTCTGCAGTTGGCGGATTTCCTCATGGAGGAGAGCGAACAGGAGATGTCCTTCTGTCACGCCCGCGCCGCCCCGAGGCGAGCGCAGGCGCCGTTATCAGTGCCGCACGCGCGCGCAGCCGGCGCTCGCGTGAAAATATCCGCAACGCACAACCCGCCGAGAGCTCCCACAGGACGTCAACACGAGGTGCAGAAAGTGACGTACGCGACACGTCAAGCCACAACATCCCGTTCGACGACGTGCCTGTTCTGCGGTGGCGGTCACCCGACGCCGGACTGCCGCAAGTTAGCCGCCCAATCCGTGGGCGCTAGATGGGAGTGGGCGAAATTAAATCGTATATGCTATCGCTGTATCGACGCGAAGCATATGAAAACACAATGCAAGGCCAAAGCGTGCGGCGTTGCAGGCTGTCCTCACGTACACCATCGACTGCTTCATGCGGACTCGCCGCAGGAAGTGCGTGAGGATACGGCTATGGTGCTAACACAAGAAATCAGGTCAGTACCTACATCGTCAGCAGTGACGTCATCGGCCGAGCCAGCGGACACGACGGAGCCGCGAGCTGCGGACGACGAGAACGACGCCCGCGTGTACGTGTCGTCAACACCGGACTACAGCGTGCTGCTAAAGGTACTACCCGTAACCGTATCAGGTCCAAAGGGAACGGCGCATATCTTCGCTTTCCTTGACGATGGATCCACCTTGTCAATGATCGACCAGGACGTCGCGGACGAGATCGGCGCGGTCGGTCAAGACGAGCCGCTATGCATAAGAGGTATTCAGCGGTTGAAACTTAGCTCAGTGACACAGACGGTCAAGGCTAAAGTAAGCCCCGCTCGTGGCGGCTTGACATACGATATATCCCTAAAAACGGTAGACGGACTAGGGATACGCTCGCAGTCATTAAATAAGAAGCGTCTATTGGAATACGAACATCTGGCGGACTTGGGCGACGAGTGCTACACGGGCATGGGCGTGCCGCAGATGTTAATAGGCGGAGACTTCAGTCATCTTATAAACCCGACGGAGGTGAGGCAGGGCGGCGAGGACGAGCCGTGCGCAGTTAAAACCTCGTTAGGATGGGTTTTCTTCGGGCGAATGCCGAGGTATGTACCAAATAACGAGCAGGTCGTGATGCACTGCCACAGTGACGACAGTGATCTCGTGGAGCAGGTCAAGAAACACTGGGCAGTCGAGGCGCTTGGCATAACGGCAAAGGACAACATTCGACCCGACGACCAGCGAGCGATCGATACATTCGAACGAACAGTAAAAAAGGTAGGACAGAGATACGAAGTCGGCCAACTATGGGCTGCCGACGACATAAAGCTGCCACCGAGTTTCAACATGGCGAAGGCGAGATTACGCAATCTAGAAGCCCGCATGTCGAGAGATCCTGACTTCGCCAACGAGTATCAAGCACAGATACACAAGCTTCTGGAAAAGGGGTACGCAGAGCGCATCATGGAACCACCGCAGTCAGACCGGATGTGGTTTCTGCCCCATTTCAGCGTCTACAATTTAAATAAAGGAAAGTATCGCGCTGTATTCGATTGCGCCGCGAAAAGTCAGGGATGTGCATTGAACGATTTCATCCTCGCGGGACCGGATTTACTACAGAGCCTGCTGGGGATACTACTTCGATTCCGTGAGTGGGAATTCGCCGTCACCGCGGACATACAGGAAATGTTCCTTCAAATACAGCTGCGAAGAGAGGATCGGCATAGTCAGCTCTTCATCTGGAGGGGATCGCGGCGTGACGTGACACCGTGGACGTACCAGCTAAACCGGGTATGTTTCGGTAACATCTCTTCTCCTTTTCTCGCACACTCGGTGCGGAATAGGAATGCGACGGACAACAAGGATCGCTATCCGGACGCGGTCTACGATATCCATAATAATCACTACATGGACGATTATGTGGCATCATATGAGACAGAACGGGAACTCATATCAACAGCGACACAGGTGAGACTAGCACACGCGGAGGCTAGCTTTCGGCTGCGCAGCTACGCTAGCAACAGCGAGTTGTTAATGCGAAACATCGATCCGGAGGAGCGAGCGACGGGACCTTCTCACCTCGGAGAAAAGCAACAGACCGTCCTCGGAATGACGTGGGACCCAGAGACGGATACGCTGGGGTACAACACGAAAATGCTACGAGTGCCAGACGACGTGAAAAGGTACGAGCGATCGCCCACTAAAAGGGAACTTTTGAGTGCCGTAATGTCAGTTTACGACCCATTAGGCCTCATAGCGCAGTATATGATAAGCGCTAAGATCATATTCCAACGTGTGTGGACAAAGGGCACGGACTGGGACGAGCGGCTGCCGGCGGAGGAAGCGGAGGACTTTTTCCGGTGGCTGAGGGCACTGAGCGACGTGTCCGCGCTGCGAATACCCCGACGATACGCCACGCCCACCGGTGCAGCTAGAAGAGAATTGCATATTTTCAGTGATGCATCGACCGAGGCCTACAGCGCGGCGGCCTATTGGCGAGTATCGAACGACGAGGAGGAAACGCAAGTGAGCTTAGCTATAGCGAAAAGCCGAGTTTGCCCGCTAAAGGTAATGACAGTTCCCAGGCTCGAATTAACCGCAGCAGTCGTCGGCGTGCGGCTGGCGGAGACAATTTTACGCGAGCAGCGTTATCCTGTGACAAAGGTGACGTATTGGACAGATTCCATGGTTGTTCTCGGATGGGTTCGCGATGACGCGCGAAACTATCGTCCGTACGTGTCACACCGACTTGCGGAGATCGCCGAGAAAACAGATAGAGACGCGTGGAGGTATGTACCAACCGCTCAGAACCCCGCAGATCGAGCGACGAGATGTCAACCAGCGCAGAGCGTGCGCATCGAGGACGAGTGGTACGAAGGACCGCGCTTTCTCTATGGACCCGAGACATCATGGCCTAGTCACACATCGAATCGAACAGACGACCTGCCTGAGAGGAAGGCGAGGCCGTCAACCGAAACATCACTGGCGATCATCTCAGCGAAGCCAGACCCTTCGAGCGTACTGCCAGACGTGAGACGATTTAGCAGTTACGACAGACTGTTGAACGCGACAGCGAACGTCTTGCTATTCATCGAGAAAATGAGAACGAAGAATAGAGCCTTGCAGCTACAAGTCAGACATTTGAGAAAGGCAGAACACATGTGGTTGCAATACAGTCAACGACGAAGCTTTCCCGAAGAGCTTCGAGCCTTAAGCCAGAATAGGCTCATCGATCGCAAATCGCGATTATACGACCTGGCACCCGAGCTAGGCGATGACGGCGTGTTACGCATGAAGACGAGGCTGGGCAGCGCTCCAGTATTGTACACCGCGCTACAACCGATAATACTGGATGGCCGCGAGCCGTTCACCCGTCTACTCATCCTGCGAGCTCACCGACGATCAGCGCACATTCACAACGAAGCAGTAATCAACGAACTGCGACAAGAATATTGGATACTACATCTGCGGCCGACCGTGAAGTCTGTAGCTCGAAACTGCGCGCTATGCACACTACGACGAGCAACACCGAGAGCGCAGCCCTTAGGCGATCTCCCGCCCGAGCGACTACAGGCGTATCAACGTCCCTTCACTCACACCGCACAAGACTACATGGGACCGATGTTCGTCACGATCGGACGGCGCAGAGAAAAACGCTGGGTGTGTCTATACACGTGCCTAGTGACGCGCGCTATTCACCTTGAAAGCGTGCACAGTCTTTCAACCGACAGCGCGCTACTATCACTACGAAGATTCGCCGCGAGAAGAGGATGGCCCAGGACGATGTACAGCGATAACGCGACGTGCTTCAGGGCGGCGGCGACGGAACTACGTGAGGCGTACCGGCAATGGCTGCCTGTACTGCAAACTTACGCCACTCAGAACCGAATGGAGTGGAAATTCATCCCACCTGGCAATCCTTCGGCCGGGGGCGCGTGGGAGCGAATGATAAGGACAGTTAAGATAGCGATGTCCTACACTTTCAACGAACGAGCACCGAAACCCGAAGTTTTCGAAACTCTACTCGCCGAGATAGAGAATATCGTCAACCGACGACCACTTACACATGTCAACGTCGATCCAGACTCCGAAGAAAGTTTGACTCCAGCACACTTTCTACTTCTTCATAACGCTAACCTACCGATGATTGGCGTTTACGACGAGAACGAGAAGAAGCAATGGAAGATGGCCCAAGCGCTTGCCGACCACTTTTGGCGGCGCTGGACCAAAGAGTACTTTCCTCTACTGGCACCGAGGAAGTCGTCCCACGACGGAGGGCGGCAACTTCAACCAGGCGATGTGGTCATCGTCGCTGAACCCAATGGTCCACGCAGCGTGTGGCCCCGAGGCGTCGTCGAGACTACCTACCCGGGACCCGATGGACGGGTCCGCTCCGCTGACATCAGAACGAGACACGGGACGCTACGCAGGCCCAGCTGCAGGCTGGCGGTCATCGCGTCGCAACCCATGCACCAGGAGTCTTCGACTGCGGGGACAAAATGTTAGCGACGCGTCGAAATATATGTAAAATAGCATAAGAATTCGATTAAGACTGTATTCGCAATAAAGATTATTTCGTAGGTAGGAAACGGGTAGAACTGCGTTAGTTAAGTTAATTTTGTCAATTCCGATTATTAAGTATGATAATAAGACTCATATGTGATGTATTCGATAGCAGGCAATTCCCATATTCCTTCCTTCCCAAGTCGCAGAAACCGAGTCCAAAGTTCAATCTAAACTCAGACTGTCCATTGGACTACGATTAATAGCCAATAAGCACTAACGTGAGAGGCTTAGAGCGAGAAAACCGAACTCTCCTCTGATTGGCTAAAAATATTTCCTTAAAGTTCCGAAATCATTTTCCTTTCACCCGAAAATTGCCTTAGGATTACTCGAATCCAAGCCAATAACTCGATAACTATAAGACATATAAAGATGTAAATAGTTTTAAAACGTAGCTGGGAACTTACGTAACACGATAACCTACATTTCCATAGTAATATGCCGTTATCGATAACAATGGAGCTCAAGGCAAGCTGAGAAACCAGTCTATTGTATGGCCCGGACGGCTAATCACCTCTTCTATTGTGTAAAAACGTAAACAAACGCAGGTGCATTCCACTCGAGGTGAATGACCCTAGTGTCAGGTGCATTGTTACGTAATTTCGAAGCGATAGCCTAATTAGTTTATAAGTAATTAGGATTTGAACGAAAAATGATAGCGTTAAATTCACGTAATCGAGCGCCGTAACGCGTTCGACCAATCACGACGCGCCATCCGTCGCCTATCGGGCGCAATTATTTACCTCTCTATCGCACGGAGCCTCGCGCTCAGCCGAGTCGTGATTGGGCGAATAAATTGAAATGTTTCTTTCCGTGAAGCGTAGGCGCATTCTGAAAAGGGGTATAAAAGGAACGATCGCTCGGTATGGGATATTCGAATTCGACCGGAACAAGAAGAACCAGCAGCCTCCAAGGAAAACCAGCAGCCAGCAGCCTACTACAAGCAGCCTACAGCCAGCAGCCTACAGCCAGCAGCTAGCAGCCTACAGCCAGCAGCCAGCCACCCTCCACGACGGGTAGCGGCAGCAGCAGAAAACGACAGCATCGCGACGTATCGTCCGTACCGAGCGTTCGTTAGGATATTAGCTTAGGAGTATTTTTATAACCGCGTTAAAATTAGAGTCGTTGATTATTGTAAATATAAACCATTTGATTTGATTCGTTTTTTAGTTAGTTTAATCCAAAATCATAATAGGTAAGGTTGATTGCTGAGGACGACATCGAAAGCTTGAGTTATACCATTACTGCGCACCCAAGGTCTCAACAAGGTCTCAACTAAGGGCCCATTTAGACGGTGCGAGTTTTATTACATTGCGGTTTTGGATCGGTCTGCTGAATTGTATGTAACCTTCATCATCATCCTTGCGTTATCCCGGCATTTTGCCATGTGTCATGGGGTCCCATTTAACAATTAAGGGTCTCATTAAGCGTCTCACGAGGGTCGGCGTCGGGCCAACTGTACGGAAAAAGACGCCTCGCCGTCGGGGCGTCAGGCTGTGCCATACAGTTGGCCGGACGCTAACGCTCGCGAGACGCTTAGTGATAGGGGGCCCTAATCCCAAGATTTGGCGTAGGCACTAAGTTTACGAAAGCGGCTGCCATCTGGCCTTCCTACCCCAAGAGTCACTAGGCTTTATTGGGATTAGCCCGATTTCCTAACGATGTGTTCCTTCACCGAAAAGCGACTATATACATATAGAATAGAATTTAGAATATAATAGAATTTATTCGCGAGCACAGTCAGAACTAATCACACATTACAACACAAACAGAAAGGAATGAAGTGCCACGAAATCAATTGTATTGTATGTAACCTTAACAATCGGCAATGTAACTAAAATCGCATGTGAGTTCGCACGTCGTCTAAATCAGTCTTAAAGCTTTCTTTATTCTCGACTGTCTATGAATCATCAATATTGTGTTTTATTTAACAAAGTTAACTAAGCGCTAAAATCTTATCCAGCTATTTTTCTTCTTTGCACGCAATGCAGTATATTCGATTTGCAGTATAGAAGTTGTGACCTGATTACGATATTTGCCGGTAAGTGCTATGTACATACGGCTACGGCTAAAAGTTAAAATAAACTTAAGAAGCTTAGAATCTGGTGATTTTGGAAATATTATTGATTTTTTTTTAACTTTTATTTTTAACGGGTAAAGATTTTCATAAGAATTATAAGTCACCATGCTGCGTTTTTTTTTTATGGCGACGTTAATAATCCATATGGTAAAGATTTTCACTTTATAAATCGCAAATTTGTCGTTACAGTGATTTCATTCAACATCTTATTTGCAATTGCGCCAGCCGATCAATGACTGGCTAAATATTATGACCTTTGAAACTATTTGAAATGTTTTGTTAAAATTTGAATTCTGGTGAGAAATGCACGAAGAAACGCTTGTCAAAGTGATATACATGAAAAGTCAGATAAAACATCATGGAAATTGCAAAAAAATGCAATTTGAAAGCGTTGTTGGCATATTTTGAAGAATACTCTCGCCATCGACAGTTCAATGTACGACGATCCACACAAATATTCCCATTCATTATGAAGTAAGTAACTAACCCATTTGAGTTTATGTATGTGGCTGTCGTAGAAAAAGTATAGTATACAATCGTAACATTATGCGTAAAGTTCAATTTTACTCGGCAAGCCTTCGGCCTAACGCATTCAACTTTTATAGCCTTCATAACGTTACCGTTATATAATATACTATTATTATGCTGTACGATAATACATTTAACGACCAGTCTGGCTCAGTTTGTAGTGACCCGGCCTGTTGAGCCGCTGTCCTAGGTTCGAATCCCGGTAAGGGCATTTATTTGTGTGATGAGCACAGATATTTGTTCCTGAGTCATGGACGTTTTCTATTATATATTATCGTTGTCCTAGTACCCACAATACAAGCCTTCTTGATGGGCTTACCGTGGGACTCAGTCAATCTGTATAAGAATGTCCTATAATATTTCTTTATTTATTTATTTACATCATACAGTAATCATTTAGTAATTAAGGATTTATTGTATTAATTTTTAATGAATTGAATAAATGTATTTTGGGAATATGTAAATGTTTTAAGTTTGATAAAATAAATGTATTGTTCCAAAGAAATATAGTTAAATAATTTGGTGCTGTAGAGGTGTGGCGTGATTACTCGATAATAATACTTTGAATGTGGTTAATTGCTCTTGTAACTATAGGTAGATGAACACATTTGATTTTGTATACCTTTTTTTTTGACTGACTGACACTACTATTCAATAGATATTGTACCTCTACTAATAGGTACCACTATCATTCGTCCTTCTTCTTTTCCCTCCACCGTCCATCAGTGTAATCAGGTTTTTGAATAAGGCTTTGGCTAGGCTCTGAATTACAAAGTGGGGTTTACTGACGGAGGGTTTCATTTTATCACACGATTGCATTAGTGTGTTACGTGTTGAAATGTCACTTTTTTTTTATACCACGTCGGTGGCAAACAGGTATACGGCCCGCCTGATGGAAAGCGGTCACCGTAACCTATGGACGCCTGCAACTCAAGGGGTGTCACGTCCGCGTTGCCAACCCATTAGAAACTTGTACACTCCTTTTTTGAAGAAACCCATACTTGAGAAGGAATACGTATCTAAAATAGTATGTAGGTATATTTTAGAACTACATAGTCGTATTTATATTATACTCGTATTTTTCCGTGATAGATATCATAAAAAAAAATATTCCTATTCAAATTCCATTGTCAGTTTGATCTACCTACTTATTATTTATTGGCGGATAATATTAAAGCGAATGATCATTGAAAAGCAAGTGGCTCCAACCTCGACGACAAAAACCTTACGATAAAAAAAATAACCTTCAACTTGACATTTCCGATTCTATACTTGAAACATCCATTTATAGTCCTTCAGTAAATGAAAGTAACATAAGAATCCTCAAAGGCCCACTTTATTTCCCGGAATAAAGAAGATATTCATGTTATTTCCAGATTCAACCTATCTCTGCGGGCGGCATTACGGTCGAAATTAAGGGCTACTTAAGACCCGCATTTGTGCTTAATCGAAAGGGACATTTGTAGCTCTAATCTACATCTATTCTGAAACGCCGACTCTGTTTAAGTCGTTACACACAAACTGTAATATTATACCATGAAACGTTCAGTAGATATAATTTCAAAAAGGTTGCGGTAATTTTTTTTCAAAAAAGTTTACCCACTTTTTTTTTTTATTTGGGTGGTTTCCACTCAGAATCGCGAACTTTTTCAATCCTAATTTTTTTTCAAATTTCAAAGTTGTCCACCCCACTTTTTTTTTAATTTGGAAATTTTTATGTGGTTTCCACTCAGAATCGCGAACTCTTTCAATCCTAATAGGAGAAAAAAAGTGTCCCAAGGTTTTTTTCCCATTCCGTTACCATTTCTTCATACATTTTGTATGGCGGTAACGGAATGGAACGTCTAAAAATGTATGAAAATCTTGGGACATTTTTTTTTCTCCTATCAGGATCGAAAGACCTCGCGATTCTAAGTATGAATCGCGTAAAAAATACCCATGTTACAAAAAAAGTGAGGTGGACAACTTTGAAAAAAAATGGCCCAGGTATTTATGAAATTTTTTTGTGTCCGTTGAAACTCGTAACTTGTTATTTTGTAGGTTGCGTAGGTGTTTTCAACAATTTGCAATTCTCAGAACCTTAAACACACATTTTCCCAAGTTCTGCCCTAGACAAGACATCCAAACAACTTCGCTATATCAAAAACTCAACTGTTACAACATATCGTACAACCAATAAGTAGTAAGAACACATAGATTGTACCACAGCCAAACGTTTTGGCCTCGGGAGGTATATGCGAAGCTCAGGTGGCGTTATTTACCGCGCCCACTTTCCTTTCCTAAGGACCTCGTTAAAACGTGGGCCGACTAACTAATGACTTATGAGTACGCGCCTCCAGCTATCTAGGTACGTAACGCACGAAGCGAGATATCTATCTATCGCGCTTGCGTATTGCGCTTTCGTTTGTAATCGGCTATGCATCGCTTGCGTGTAATTATGCTGTAGTGTGCATACTTTGAGCTGAAGTCATGTACATCGAAAGTTGAAATAGTAACTATTATGAGATGTCACGTTAAAAACCTGCTGCTACTGAAAAAACAATAAATCATCCTAAGTTTGACATTTTTTGCCACTGGTTTTGGCTAGTTTTGTACGTATCTATATAGTTAAATAGGTACAGCAGCTGCAGTGTGCATACTTCTTGCCGAGCTGAAGTCATGTTTTTGGAAAGTTAATATAATAGGTAGTCATTTTTTTTTAGTAAAAACGCATCTTCTTTAGTTTGACCTACAATTGAAAACTGCATTTAAGTGTTTTGGCAGTTTTGAGTAAGTACAGAAAACTGGTTTAAACTGGGATTAATCTGACAAAACCAGTTTTTTTTTAAACAGCGTTGTGATGTTTTTGACTAGTCGTCAATTTTTTTAGACTATATTTTACTAAATGATGCAAGTACTTGTACATAATTATAACAAACATAACGATACTCAATATACTGTAAAACATAAAACATTTTAATTAGAATTTCGTAATTACTATTTTAAGACACCTTCACACATTTGCATGCTGTTTGTACACGTCTAAAAAAGGTGAACCCAATGACTTTAAGATCTGTAAACCATACCATTTTTGCAAACAAATTATTGTTTGTTTGTTTGTTTGAAAAAAAAAAAATCTAATTAGAGATAACTCGGTTTCACCAAAAGCAGAGTTAAACGGTATGATTACGATTACTTGCTCTATTTAACATCAATGGATGACATAGGAGGTTAATTAAAACATAAATTAATCACGTTGATGGACATTTTCTCATTATGATTCATCTGAATTGCAATGGCAGCAGTCGGACTGATGCAACTTTAGGGCTTCACTTCCAGCCTTCAATTGTGTGTCAGTACAATTGGCAGAATATAAAATCTACAAAGAACAAAATAAAAATGAGTGCAAAAGACTATACCATAATTAATTATTTTCTTAAACTTTGTGACATAAGTATTATAGTTTAACAGTAGTTGGAGTTGGCGTTGTACTCTATCGTTTGTACTTGTAAATATGTAGTCGTAAGTCTTTCTAGTCAGTAAGAAAAAATTGCATGCCTACACCCTCGGCGAAGTGTGACGATCAGAATAATGCATGTTTACCTACCACCTAATCATACCACATTACCACATTCCTTGCAAATAAAATATTTCATTTCATTAATCTTTATTGCACAAAAATCGTATTTCATACAACCGTGATTATAAGACCGTGAAGATATTCACATAGAAATATTAGCATATCGGGCGTTATTTACTTATAATATTCCTTACTGCAATTTCTTTATTTATTTTGCTTCTTAGGTTAAGCTTTTTATAATATGAATATAAAAGTAAAATACAAAAACACATACAAACCAATATAAAAAACATATAAACACATTATAAAAAACCTAACCTAGGGTGCCGCCAGCAGCGGGGCAGGGCCCAAGCTGCCGGTGGTTAGGGCTGCAGAGAGAGGAACCGTCGGACTATCCGCGCCGTGTCCAAGATCACCGCCTTCTGCATCTGGCCCTTGATCCAGCCACCTAGCGAGAGTCTCTTAAGATGTTGGTCGAGACTCTTCGCTATGAGACCGTTCGCTGAAACGACTATCGGAACAACGATCGTTGAATCAACATCCCACATGGCGGTTATCTCGTGAGCCAAGTCTAGGTACTTACTGGATTTGTCCTTCTCGGCTTTCACGAGATTCTCATCATGGGGGATGGTGATGTCAACGAGCACGGCCCGGCGTTGCGGTCGATCTATTATCACAATGTCAGGCTTATTGGCTACAATAGTCCTGTCAGTGATAATAGATCGATCCCAATAGAGCGTGGCACGACCATTTTCAAGAACTGGCGCAGGCAAGTACTTGTAGTATGGTATTTCGCGGTCCACAAGGCCGTATTGAAGAGCAAGTTGCTGGTGAATAATCCTGGCTACGAGATTATGTCTGTGCAGGTACTCGCCGTTAGCAAGATGAGAACAACCGGAAATGATATGCCTGAGTGACTCTCCGGGACGGCGGCATGCCCGACAAATGTCGACCGTACCGTCCTTCAGGATATATTTCCGGTAGTTGTTCGTCATCATAACTTCGTCCGCAATTGCACAGGCAAAACCCTCGGTTTCTCCGAAGAGGTCCCCGAATCGTAACCAGTTCACCGATGCGAGCAGGTCTACATCGGGTCCCGTGAGGGCCTTGTAGAACCGCCCGTGTAGCTGCTTGCTCTCCCATACCGCCTTATTGCGGTCCGAAGTACTTAGTACCACAGGTTTGCGCCAGTTCTCTTTCGCCAAGGAGAGCGGCGTGAGGTTTCCGTCAACTGCCACCACATCACGATGCATCCCACACTCGTTGTTAAGGAAGTAATTCCTGAGATTGTACACCTCACGGTTGTGGAGATCTTTGGCGTTTAGGAAGCCTCGACCTCCGCACTTCCGTGGGATATACAATCTCATAACAGACGAGCGCGGGTGTAACATACGATGTGTGGTAAGCAGTGAACGGACCCTCCGATCCAGGGCGTCCAGCTCAGTCTGGGTCCACCGTAGTATGCCAAAGGAGTATGTGAGTAGAGGCATTACCCAGGCGTTAAAGGCGCGCACTTTGTTGCCTCCTGACAAAAGACTGTTAAGGACTTTTGTGAGCCGACTGAAAAAGCGCTCCTTCACCGACCGTCTAATGCCAACATCCTCAATACCCAACGACTGTGACATACCAAGGTACTTATAGGTTTCTGATTCAGAGATAGATCTGAACGACATCGTCTCAGAAAGTTGTAAATTTTCTGAATTTACAACCTCCCCCCGCTGTACATGCATAACCGCACACTTATCGACACCAAACTCCATTCTGATGGCGGTACTGAAAACTTCTGTGGTTTTCAATAGCACCATCAGGTCTTGGGTGTTCGGTGCAAATAGTTTGAGATCGTCCATGTACAGAGTTCATAAATAAATTTTAAAATGCAGTGGATACGAAAGGACACTAAACTTTTTCAGTTTTAATACTGAAGATAATACGGATGGAGCACATTTAGAAAGTAGTTAGTACTCTTAATTAAGGAAAAAAGAACACTGTTGACGCATATTGCATTACAAAATAATTAGAAGCCACGGGCACAGCGATAATGAAGGGCGACAACTCAGGCTTCATTATTCTAATTAACTTTACAGCGCAGGTCGCCTCGGGTGACAACGGCCGACGGTAGATAAAGCATTTTATTATCGTTTAATTATATACTTAAATAGACAAGTTTTTAGGGTTCCGTAGTCAAGTAGGAACCCTCATAGTTTCGCTATGTCTGTCCGTCCGTTCGTCCGCGGATAATCTCAGTGACCGTTGGCACTAGAAAGCTGAAATTTGGTACCAATATGTATATTAATCACACCGACAAAGTGGTAAAATAAAAAGTGGAAAAAATGTTTTGTTAGGGTACCCCCTATATGTAAAGTGGGGACTGATTTTTTGCATTCCAACCCCAACGTATGATATATTGTTGGATAGGTATCTAAAACTGAATATAGGTTTACTAACATCGTTTTTTGATAAAATAAATATTTCGGAAATAATCGCTAAGATTAAAAGTAAAAAAAAACGGCCAAGTGCGAGTCGGGCTCGCGCACTAGGACAAAAAACAGAGAACAGAAATTTGTAGCAGCAAATATAATAAACCAATAACTTAACCAAAATTACAGATTAAATCAACCTATCACACTATAAGAGATACTTTGATCAAACCAAAAATCGTTGAAAGAGTTAAATCACAAAACGGGAAAAAAAGCATGCATCACCTCTATTTTTTTTAGAATTCAGCTGTCAGCCCTGCCCGCCGCATCTAGTTATAAAAATAGAGGGGGGGGACATACTTCAAGTAAAATGGGCATTCCGAGCAGCGTTTTTTTGAGAGCTGTTTACATCTAAAACTATATACATTTTGCAGGTTCCTTATAGGCGGGGAATGTTATTCCAGATCTTTGTAATCTCAAAAACCGTTCACTTTAAGAAAAATGTTTTTTAGAAAACTTTATATCATTTTAAAAGACCTTTCCATTGATACTGAAACCCACACGTGGTATGTACATCGAGAGAAAAAAATTTTCATCCCTCAGTTACATGTATGGGGGCCCCACCCCCAATTCACTTCTCAATTTTTACTATTTAGTGTCATAATTTTGTAGCGGTTCATACAACACATATTCCCATCAAATTTCATCACTGTAATATAGTTTCTTGAGTAAATCGGCTGTGACAGACGGACAGACGGACAGACGGACAGACGGACAGACGGACATGACGAAACTAACATCGTTTTTTTAAAATAAATTTTTTCTAGGAAATAATAAAAAGTGTCCCCCCCTCTAACTTTGAACCATAATGTTTATAAAATATGAAAAAAATCACAAAAGTAGAACTTTATAAAGACTTTCTAGGAAAATTTGTTTGATCTTTATAAGTTGAATAGTTTTGAAAAAAAAATACGGGAAACTTCGGAACCCTTCAGTGAGCGTGGCCCGACATGCTCTTGGCCGGTTTTTGTAAACTATCATGTTTTTTACTAAAACTTGAAATATTGATGCAAGAAATGCCTGGCATCCGTTTGCTAGCTGTGTTAACGACATCCGGAAAATTGCGGGTCACAGTCTGGATGAGAATAGCTCAGGTGCTGTAGCCGAATGGCATTTCTACGACGCAAAACGAAAACGAAACGCCGCGAAAGGTAGTCTGGCTCTATCGTGCCAATACGCAAGAGCGATAGAAATTGATATTTACGAACGTTTCGTGTGCCATTCGGTTACGTACGTAGGATCGGGATTAGAGAAGCCTATGCTCGGCAGTGAGCAATAAGTAATTGACTATGACTTGAAAGGGGACTTAATCGCGTGTATTTTTAAACTAACCGATGTTTCAAGGACGGCATTATACTTGTGATATCGTAGATGAAACCTCCACCCTTCATCCTATCCATAAAACGTCTAACGTGTGAAAAACACTGTTGTAATCACATTTATTAAATCGCTATTGGCGACATGTTTCGAGTTATATGTTGTTGTTGTTTGTCCTAAGGCACCCCATAGGTGCATAGGGCCTCCACAAGATCCTTCCACGCCTTTCTATCTTGAGCCATCGCCTTGGCCTCGTTCCAACTCAGTCCATATTCCCTCAGCTCGTTCTCAACGCTCCGCCTCCATGTGTGTACGGGGCGTTTGCGGGCCCGCTTTCCTCCTTAAGGCCGCCACTCAAACGCGATACTGGTAGCTCCTCTTCGAAGGGTTTGACCGATCCATCTCCATTTCCGAGTTATATGGAGGTTCTTTATCTGGGATGATATGAGTGCTCGCGGTGGCTAACATTCCCTGCACTCGGAAGTTTAAATACATAAAAGTACTTACACAGTTAGGCCTCAGTAAAATAAAGAGTACTATCGTATGGTTATACGCTATGAATTCCCGTTTGTAATTTTACATTGTTTTGTTATTGCATGAACTTATATAACATTGAACAGACCAAAGATCTTTCTGGACCTAGTCGATCCGGTACCTGGGACTTTCCGACCGGCCGTTTCTTAATGAATCGCTACAGGTAAGCTCTTTTCATCATCTCCCATTCTCTCCACATGGCCGTGCCAGCGAAGACGAGCCTTGTTTTCGCCGATGCTGACGTTGGGCTCGCCCACTAATTTTTCCATTTTCCACCTCACTTTCCAAGAAGCATCCTCTCATCTCGCAGGGTCCAAAATCTTTCTAAAGGTTTTCCTCATTGCCACTAAGAGCTTATTTTCCTCCTTCAGGGTCAACGTCCAAGCTTTACATTCATATATGTACCAAGATTGGCCTTATCACGGTCTTGTAAATCCAGGCAGGCAAGCATGGTCGCGCGATAAATGATAAAACATCAGGCCGTCTCTATTGCACTATTTGTAAGTGCGATAGGGACGGCCAGATGTTTTATCATTTATCGCGCGACCATACTAACTTGCCTGCCTGATCTTAGTTCTTCTGCCGATAAGCTTGGACATTAATATTTTGTGAAGGGCTGCTGAGCATCTTAAGGCATTCTGGATACGGTTGTCGATTTCGTCTTCTCTCTGGTTGGTGTCAGTTATCGTGCAACCGAGATACTTGAATGTTGATGCGCGCTTGTAGCAGTTCCCGTTAATTGTTATCCCGTCTCGGCGTCGTATCATTCTCCGTCTTTGCATGTGTCCAGGCTTATTATGATCCCTCTTTCCCACTCTTCTCATCCAGAGCTTGTGCCATTACTTGAACGCGCAACAAGAGTGTCTCACCCAGTGGGGCCAGAATATGTGTATGTGTAATACAGTATAAATTAATAAAATACGAACAAAAACCAATAAAACGTCCTTATAAATGTAATTTAAAATCAAGTGGATATAATCTCTTTCGTTAGTGTCGCGTTGGGGTGCGATGGGAATTGAAAATAAATTAATGCTAAAACGATATGTTTACAGAGCACCAGAGAAATTTTAATTACAACCTGAGGCAAGGAATAAATAACACCAGATGAAACATTGGCATTCTAAAAAATAAAATTGATTTACTTAAATAAATGTTTTGATGTCTAATAATAGTCACTCGTATTTTGAATAAAGGCACAATTCAGTAATTTAATCAAGACGAAAATTGAGAACCTGCCGGCTTAGCCGATATCACAATCATTGACGCTAGGTGGCGATTAAAACGCAGTCTGACTTTATCGCGCTAACCACAGAAAAGCGATAGGGAGAGGAGAGCTACGATACTCTTACGACGCGTAAACAATTGTGACGTTGGCTAGGCACCCCATGCTATCCTATGCGGGTTTGCCTTTTCTTCGCAGTCGTAGTCCTCATCTTTCTTTGTGGATATACATATTACCAAATATTCATATTCATTTATTCATAAAATTCAAAATTTTACATGTCAGGTGTGTAATATTAATAAGTAATCTATGTCTTAAAGTAATTATCATCATAGGTTATAAAATAAGAAAATTTAAATTACTATGATAACAATTAATACAATATTCATGTCAAGCAATACATAATAAATATAAAATTAAATTATATTCAAATTTAATTACATCATTGTTATAATATTCCTGAAATGTCACAGAATGCATACTATATTGGTTTTGCCATGTCAATTTTCTCAGTAATACATATAATTATTTTTTAATCACATTTGCTGTTTAAAGGTCTCATTGCGTCTACGTGTACTGAAGAATAATGTACTATTTTATTCCCAAGGGAGTAATGGATTTAGTTTTAAAAATTAATACAATCTGTAGAATACTTCAGGCAAAGGATGTTTCAATCAGCTAAGGTTTTTTTTTGCACGACCAAAATTTGACTATTAAGCTATAAAAAAATATTATACGATATAAAAATGCATTTTATTGATGTTTTACAAGTATTTCAGTGTGTTTTACATTTATTAGCAAGGAAGCAAGGGTTTACTCGGAATATTCGTGGATCAAGCGGAAGAGGTCGCCCGCGCACGAGGTGCACCGTGGAAGCGGAGGCCGATTCAGTGGACCTCAGCTGGGCGCGCCTGGATGAAGCCGCATCGGACCGGGAACAGTGGAAGTCCTTCCTAAGAGCCCTATGCCCCTAATGAGCATTCACATTACGCTGTCTCTGTCACACTGTGTTATATAACATTTATAACAGTCAGTGTGGGAGAACCATAAACATATTGGCTTTTTTACGAAAATCTACTCTTTGGCTGCACTTAGGTACGCCTTCCGATGGTGGGCAAAGGTTATTAATTACATCCCTAAAACGGCACAAACATCGGGCGTCTGCTCCGCGGCCCGCAGTTATTTGTTATCCATTACATTAATTAGTGTACCCTTATAACGATTGATGAACTTCTGGAATTCATTCCAAGTATTTGATTTGGGCGTAGATACGCTTTGAGAGATAAATACAAATGTACTGCCAGCTTGACCGGTCGCGACCTCGGCCATTGAAGGGCCCAAATTAGATATTTATTGGACGCTTTTACATTAATAAAACCAACTCTACTTGGATACCCATAACTATGACAGCAACGCCTCACTCTCGTTTTGCCTTTGCCATAGATGTAAACAGCCATAAAGAATGCACATCGGTCTTTGGAAAGAGAGAATTAACGTCACATAAGCAAGAAAGAGACAACGCTCTACGAAGACGAAAAAGCGATGTGCATTCTTTATGGCCGTTTAGGCACTGTAGACTGCTCAAAGTACTCGCCCTGTTAAGTTGAAAAAAAATACCAAACTAGTATAATATGCATTCGAAGGGATGGGCGAGTTGATCAGGTGCTTCATTATCATTTGCATGACATTCTCGTTGATTGTTACTTTATTATGCAAGAATTATATCTTTTAATTAAACATAATACCTAAATACAATAAAATACGAACACTAAAAGAGGCCTACTGTTTCATTTGTAAGATCAAATTACTGTACCTATATTTGATCATATTTCTAGTGGTACAACAGGTTTGACCGGTTTGACTAAAAGATTGTGCTAATCGTGAAGATGCCGATTCCGACTGAAGAGCTGAGTCCGTTTATGTTTAGTACCTATAGGTACTACCTACTTCTTCTTCTTTCAATTTAACCGTAGAAATATCAGTATAATAAAGTCATTCACACCAGTTTTTGTGAAGCTGCTGTAGGGCTGACACGCTACACATGATTGACACGACATCGACAATATCTCGCCACGACATAGATCTCGCGTTTTATTGTAATTGTCTATCTCGCGGTGAGACAGTCCCGCGCCAAGCATATTATGTTACGTAGCATCCGGGACTTCCCTTATCGAAACTGTCTGTGTTTATTTTATACAAGGTCAATTTAATCAGCTGACGGAAATGTGTTAGACTGATTATTTGAATAATTTTTGTGGTTTTAAAATTTGTCATTTCATTTTTCTTCTTTTTGTGACTCAGAGGTAAAGTGCGATGCTGTAAAAGTTTTGTATTGAATTAGTGGGTTGTATAAATTTCGAAATGGCTTCTTAAATAATATCTCAGGACTGAACACAAATACTAATTCTACGAGCCCCAATGCAAATGATATCGTCTAGTCACACTTCAACGTGCGATATTTATTTCCGAAACTGGTGTTTAAACCCAGATTGACTTTGATGATAAATGGAATACACGACACACTAAGCCATTAAAACTAGTTTAATCTTGCGCCGTACAAAATGCCCTAATGTTATATGTTTTAATATAATCATATCATAAAAATAACATATCTAAAGCAAAAAAATACGCCTAGTTCATATTTGAGGCATAATAGGTCGTCTATTTTAAATAAAAATAGTTTAGTAAGATTTATATTATACAATAATATTTTAAATTGAATTAATAATATTATAAGTCGTCTGATATGATATACGGCTACATAAAAAGGTAAATTCTGTAAAAAATATAATTATTCTACAACATTTTTATACCAAAATAGCAAGAGGTAAGTCGGTGCCTGAATCAATGAGGAAAATTATAATTTCCAGTAACAATAGCGGCAAATCTACGTTCCAAAATATCCATAGACCTTTTTTTGCCAAGATCTACGGCGCATACAATCATCCAGCATCAACTAAAACACGGAACCGTCTCCTGTTTAAATAAATCTGGCCGTCGAAGAATAACTGCCAAAGAGAAAACAGGATTTTGAGGAGCATCATCAGGAAAAATCGTCATGCAAGAGCAGGAGAACTTACCTAACTATGGCATGACGCGATCAAAATAAACATTTCAGTCGATACCTGAAAGACAGTAATGAAAATAATGGGCTTCGGTTTTCACACCGCTAAACAGAAACCATTACTAATTCAAAAGCAGAAAACTAACAGGTTGAAATTTGGACAAAAGTACAGAAACTGGACTGCCGATCAGTGGCGAAAAATAATATGGAGCGACAAATCCAAATTTGAGGTCATAGTTGGCGATGAACGAAGTAAAGTCATTCAAGAAAAAGGAGATGCATTTCACAAAGACTGTCTTGAACGCAAGGTGTAGTTTCCAGCATCTTTAAATGATTTGGGGCTGTATGTCGGCACAGGGTGTGGGATGTCTGCAATTTATAGATGGAACCGTCAATGCAGAGAAATACAAAAGCATCTTGGAATAGAGTTCACTACCGTCTATAAGAAAGTTCAAGTATATAAATGGATTTACTTTTCAACAAGATGGTGCCTTATGTCATACTAACAAGACAACGATGGAGTGGCTGAAACAAAAACAAATTCCTACCATATCATGGCCATCCAGCAGTCCAGACTTGTCTCCCATAAAAACTTTGTAGTGGTAAATGAAGAAAAAGTTGCGAAAAGATCCTTCTAAATCCAAAGCTGATTTTAAGGAGAAACTTGTGGGTGTCTGGAATGGAATAACCCCTGAGGAGTATAGACAGTTGGTAGATACAATGCCGCTCAGAATTAAGGCCGTTTTAGATGCAAAAGGTGACGCCACCAAGTGGTAGTTGTTCTTTTCTGCATCGGCTACGCTGAAGACGAACATTTTTGCGAGTGTTACATTTGGTGAAATTATGTTTTTTTGTTTACTAGTGAGGAAAATTGTTAATTTATGTTTTGAATAAATAAAATATGCATTATAAGCTCTCTTGTTTTTATGTTACATGTTCTACTAATCATCTAATTCATCCTGAATTTTGAGGTCGAAGTTAGGACATAATATTTTTTTCATACTAGACGATATCATTTGCATTGGGGCTCGTACTAAAGGAAATCTTTTGTTCATAGCTTCAAAAGTCATTTCAACATGAAATGTCTGACATACCATCATAGGTCAGTGCCATTTACTAAAATTAATCTAACAGCACCTCACAATTTTCAATATACATATCTCATACCATGAAGCGAGAAACTCGTCTAAAAGTTGTCAGAAAACTAGGCACTACTTATAATGACGTTACAGCTATTCAGAGTATTCCGAAGCTATAATCGACAGCGCAATATCGGCATACCGCGCGCTCAATAGTCTGTATTAATATCGCCTTAATTACTGGGAGTGTGTTTCACGAGTCTCACGTACCTAAGAAATAGGTAAGTAATAAATATTAGATAGGTAGTCGGCGGCGAAACATAAATATGTACGTTTATTTACAGGTTGTTTGGCGACATATTGGAAAATGGCGACTGTCGGATCGTGGGCGTATCATACCAGAACCGTTGTCAGGACCCGTTGTAGTTGTTTATGAGAGCTTTCAATGAAATACCATGTCCATTTCACAGGATTTACTGCACAAAACCGATTACACATTTAATCACATCTAATAATACATTCCGCCTATTATTTCGAGCAAACCGCCGGATTAGACCGAAGAATCTCCAACAACGCCAGCACTCCTCAACCATTTTCCAACAGCCTCCAATCATCTGTTCATGATCTGTTTTTCGATTCTGTTCTTTCTGTTGTCAAAGCGGACCCCAGGCTCCCATGAGCCGTGGCAAATGCCGGGATAACGCAAGGAGGATGATGGCGACATATTGGGTAGATTGGGTAGGCCAGCAATTCTCGATAAGTTTGTACATTTGGTCTTTGATATTGATAAAATTAGTAGATGAAAGATTTCATGATGCTGAACAAGCTCTACTAACGTAACATGTGAAATCCAGCATATGTCATACTCTGAAACAAATAACTGTTGATAGTACTCAAAGCAAAAGACAAAATATAAAAGGCCTTCTTAGTTATTATTTATGTCTCTTGGATAACTAAAATAGTGATCCAGTAGAACGTTGGGACAGAAGACATGGTTTATATCACATTTTAATAAACACGTAATTCAATATTACATACATTCCTGCATGTTTTGAGACGCAATTATGTATGGGTAGAGTGAGTGGCAAATATTAGCACCTCTTACTTATACCTTTGTTTCAAAACTAGCAGCAATAACTTGCAGTTGTACCTAAATTCAGCTTTACATTAGGAACAATCCGTTACTGGTTTAATGAGCAATACCCTGCTACTCAGAATAGAACCCTAATTAATAATTATTGATTTTGTGTCAATAGCGGCCTCTTAGGTATTACAATCTGTCAAAAACTTTTAGAAATACCCACAGTCGTTAATTATTCCGTGGAAATATTCTGGAACACTAGAGTAATTACTCATCTTTTTCTAATTAATTCCCGGTAGAAGTTAGAAATTCGCGAACGCGGTACGAATCGCTAATTGAGTGGCTGTAATGAATATTAAATATTAACATTTTCTCTTGCAGGTGTGCTCATATAGTAAGCTTTATAGATAGTCTTAATTGCTAATAATGCTAGATATTTATTTTGAACATCAGTGCACAAAAAATCAGCAACGTATTTTGGCAACCGACTTCAAATGTATCAGTTGCTAGCTACAATTTAAATGTGATGATCTGATAATAATTTACTTTAGAACTAAACTGGAGTTAATCGCTTAAACGCTTACATTTATTTTATATTTGGTCCGACGTTTTGAACATCACGTATGAAATTTTTCACATTCTGAATGTAGATTATCGCTTAACGTTTATATAATTAACACAAAAACAATATTTTTATTGAAATTTCTTGCTTAATTGTCGTCACAAAACTGACAGTGAGCTAATTTTCGTTAACAACTTTTGCTAATTGGGCGGACCCAAATTCTGAAAATACTCGTGTAGGCAAAGTGACAGCCCTAGCGTAAAAGTGAATAATCAAGAATAAGTGCGGGTAGTTCGAAAAACTCGCGCGGCTAGAAGATGTTGATGCAATTACTCACCAGTCTACCCTTGACCACGAACATAATGTGATGTTTGAAACGTCGGCCCAAATATAAATGTAAATGTTTACGCGATAAAGTCCCGTTTACTTCTAAAATTATGACTGAGTGCAAATCGTGTCAGTTCAAATCAATATAATTATTAATAATTTATTTCATTATTTTTGAACACGGTTTAATTTTTGTTTCATTGGCCTAGGAACTAGGAAGTTACCGTACCTTTTAAGGAAAAACGGAACCCTTATTAAATCATATGCTCTGTCTGTCTGTCAAGGCCCTGGGAGCTCGTGGAGCTTTATATAACTTAGTAGATATTTGTATTTAGCTCCCAATAAAATATGTTGCCCTGTACCCAATGTATACTTTAATAATTTTATATTTGTCTAAGCAAAATCAAGGTCTCACTTTCTCGGAGCAGTTAGATAATTTTTTAAACAAATTAAGTGATGTTGTGCTCAGTAATCCTGACGATAAATTCCTAATAATTGGCGATTTTAATATGAGTAACATTCTTTGGACCAAACAGAATTCCTTCATGATTCCGTCTAATTACACAAATAGTGACGAGAGTAGCTTAATTGACGACTTATACACGCATGGCTTATGGCAATTTAATGATATTTATAACCAATTCGGTAAATTGCTTGATTTGGTCTTATCAAACGACACCGTCAGCGTTTGCGAATGTCTCAATGCGTTAGTACCTATTGACCCTTATCACAAAGCGTTATTAATACACACTAGTTTTTCAATAATTGACCATCTTAAAACTGCACCACTTTTAAGATACTTTTATAATAAGGGAGATTATGTTTCAATCAATAGAGAGTTGTCAGGGATTTGCTGGGAGGAGGAATTTTCCAAACGTACTTTAGATGAGTGTCTTACCTTTTTATATGATACTTTAAAAAAATTAAGGAATAAATTCATACCAAGTAAATACATTAAATCTAATTCATATCCCGTGTGGTTTTCGTTGCCTGTTATTAAAGCTATTAAAGAAAAATATAAGTACCTAAAAAAATATAAAAAATACAATAATAAATCCGACTTAGTTTCTTTTAATGTTTTAAGAGACAGAGTAAAGCGGATGGAGCAAGAATGTTATGATACCTATATAAAACGCGTCGAGAGTAATATAGCTAAAAACCCAAAGCAGTTTTGGTCCTTTATAAAATCGCGTTCTAGTTCTCGTGGTTTACCAAGTGCTTTAAAATATAATGGTAAAATGTTTAACTCTGGTACGGATATATGTAATGCCTTTTCTGATTACTTCTCAACTAGTTTCTTGGCATCAAATAATAATAATAATAAGCAATCTATATCTAGCTTCCCGTGCATATCCTCAAGTGCATCCCTATCGAATATAGAAGTTAAACCCTCCGAGATTACCAACATTTTACTGAAGCTCGACCCATCCAAGTCCGCTGGTCCCGATGATCTACCAGCATTGTTTTTAATAAATTGTGCTGAAAGTTTAACTTCACCTATTACGTTATTGTTCAAGCGTTCATTCTCGGAGTCGTATGTGCCACGTATTTGGAAATCCGCATTTATTACTCCGGTTCATAAAAAAGGCCCCAAAACGGAAATAGTCAACTATCGCCCTATATCTAAATTATGCATTTTATCAAAAATCTTAGAAAAAGTAGTATATAATCAAGTGTATAATGCCTTTAAAAATTCTTTAAGCCCTAACCAACATGGCTTCCTTCAGCGCCGATCTACAGTGTCCAATCTTGTTCTCTTTAATGACTATGTCTCAGATGCTATGGATAACGGTTACCAAATAGACGTCATATACACAGACTATAGCAAATGTTTTGACAGAATTAATCATGCGACGTTGCTATCCAAATTATATCAAATAGGTATTCACGGAGACTTGCTCAGGTGGTTTTCTTCCTACATAGAGAATAGGAGTCAGGCTGTTGTCGTTAACAATTATATGTCCGGGTGGATTATGGTCCCCAGTGGCGTCCCTCAGGGCTCGCTGCTTGGGCCTTTGCTATTTAATATATTTGTTAATGACATCAGTAAATGCTTCGTTCACTCCGAACTTCTTTGTTTCGCAGACGATATGAAGATTTTCAGGAAGGTTAGGTCGGCTCACGATTCATCACTTATTCAATCAGACCTCTCGCGTCTAGATCTTTATTGCGATGCTAATAAATTAGACCTTAACCCTTCGAAGTGTCTCTCAATTACCTTCTCGCGACAACGCCATATCATCCCATTCACTTATTCACTCAAAGGTCAACCCCTGAGCGCAGCTAATCACGTGAAAGACTTGGGCGTGGTTCATGACTCTAAACTTTTGTTTGATAATCATATAGATGGCATTGTGAGCGGCGCTTCGAAAGCCTTAGGATTTTTAATGCGTAACTCCGGTCACTTTACCCAGGCTAAGACTCTTAAGGTCTTATATTGTGCTTTAGTTAGGAGTAAACTTGAATATGCTTCCCAAATTTGGAATCCATGTTATATGACTTACATTGATAGGATTGAACGCATCCAAAAAAAGTTCATGAAATACTTAAGTTTTAAGCTCAGAAGTCCGTATCGTTCTAATGATTATCTAAAAATTTGCAAAAAACATCATCTGTTACCATTACATAAACGTCGTGAATTGGCAGATATAACTTATATACTTAAAATTACCACAGGAGATATTGATTGTCCTGAACTTCTTTCTAAAGTCTCGTTTAATACGCCCACTCGGTCAAAAAGGTTTTATCCCCCCCTTTCAGTCAAACGCACTTTATCTAAATATAGGCAAAACAGTTTCTTGTGTCGCGCGGCGCGCAGTTTGAATGGCTTGTCGAAGGATCTAGATATTGACGTTTTCAATTGCTCAATCCCTAGTGTAAGGCGCAATCTAGTCAATCGTTGCTTCTAAACAGCATGCTGCAGGTAGTGATGTGCCAGTCTGTTGATGCCTTGGAGTCTAATTTGTAATTTGTAATACATTGTGTCTGGTCCACGTTGTTCAAATTAACTGATAATTGTCTTATTTATATGTTCTACCCAATTAAGTCAACATAATGTATACTTAATGTACCTTAGTATCATATAGGTATTCATTCATTATAATTATCTTGTTTCTTACTTCAAGTTACTTAATACCACTTAGGTTATCCAATGTACTGGGTATCTCGATCACATGTGCATGTGTATTGTGTATCATAATTTAAATTACTGTGTAAAAACTATCCATCCAGTCTCTATTTGTGAGTTCCTATAATTGGCTCTGTATTGCTATTCTAAATGTATATTGTATCATTCATAGCTGTTGGAATTCCTTGTATAAATAAATAAATAAATAAATAAAGCAGTAGATACTTACTATTCGGATTAATCGATCCGGCTTTATTTGCCATTCTAGCTCGTAGATCTCCTAGTTCTAATACCGAATTCCTTTATTTCTTCCTAAACGCGGGCAGAAAGTATTCACGATATATTCCAACCTTTTTTCGCACCAAGCTCGTATTGTCCCCGTGTCTTTATAAGGTATTTTTTCATATCATGAGAATGTTAGTTCGCGGTTTTTGTGGTCTCCTCAAAAGGTACATTGTTTGTTATTTTTTTATATATTATAAATGGGCTTACTCTTGGCCACAGACTAGCCGAAGGCAAAGACGTGGCCTACGATGGAGTGAGCTCGCCCGGAAGATGCCTGTTCACTCTTGATTTGAAGGTTGACAAGACAATTTGAAGACTTGCCATTGAGCTGGAATGCAGAATAATGAGATTTCTTGTGCGTATCTCCTCTATTGTAGTTTAATTGTAGGCAACAAACAAGTCACATAGGGAACATGAGCTTTGTTACCTGTAGTTTAATAAGTCATGTTTTTGTGGACCCGAGTATGCCCTTATACCACTTTACGGCAAGGCAATGTGGAAAGGCACAGAACATGCAGATTTTATTCAAAATCAAAAGCAAACCTGCATGTGGGAAAAGAAGTACCATCAAGTTACAGAAAACTGCAGCTATATCACACTAGATTCTAAACCATTGTGTTCTACGTGTTGTGATCTTGTCAATGAAGCAAGTTGCCAAAGCTAGAGCAAAGTTAGGATCGGCAAAATTGCAGGCGACTATGAAACTGAGACTAATTAAATCACCATCAGGCGAACCATACGTTATGCTTGTTTGCCATCGACGTTGTATTAAAAACATTCCTACAAAGTATGTTGTAAGGTATAGAAGCTTGTTCTGACATGCATTATGCTTTCATATAGAAGAGTTATGGCTACTTTTATGCAGAAACCTATTATATTACATAATAAATCTCTCATTCTTCGAAAGAGTCCATGTAACTTTATGTTATTACAAAATCCCCGCACATCTTGAACGTTTAAGCTTCCAAGAACTATTTTACATTTTGAGTGCATCTATCAAAACAGTATGTTGCCTTGGTTCCCTCGGCATTACCCACGGCGTTTAAGCGTTATGCAAACTTTATAGAAAGCAGAAAAATCTACTTACAAAAATACACATGAATTTCAAATGAATAACTGAACTATTTTTTAAGTTTTATAGTTAGAAATATGATATTACATTTTTGGATTTTCCATGGACTAAATCAGTGCAGTATTAAAATCAATTAGTGTCAATGTACCTACAGTAAAATACATTGCAAATATTCTTTATTGCTCACCAATATGAAAATATTTATTACTTAAGACATAAAATTAAGCACATAGCCATGGTGAGTGAAAGGGTCAGTTGGTAGTGGAAGACCTAGGCGAACTTTTCTTGATCAAATCGGGGAAATATTGCAAAAAGGCCAGGTCAGAAGTACTCGAAACCGACGAGCGTGTATGAGAAACGTTATGAAAGTGTGTGAAGCGAAAGTGGTTTGTCAGGATCGTAGTAAATGGAAATCCGTGATCTCTGCCTACCCCTCTGGGAAACAGGCGTGATTGTATGTATGTATGTATGTATGTATGTATAGCCATGGTAGAGAACAGGCAGTCTAATCGCTGAAAAGCGATCTTTTCTACAATAATGAATTTCAATTATATCCATAGTAATTAGGGTGGTCCAAAAAAATTTTTTTTTATTGTTTGAGCTCCACATGGTTATTTCTACACGAAAACTTATTAAAATCATGTCAACCAATTTTGAGAACAATCAGACTTTATTTAGAGGTCGCTCAAAATAAAGCAATAATGCCATACTGAAATGTATGAAATGAACTTGACTAAAGAAAAAATCTTACATGGAGGTATTTTAATGGTTTAATTATATTTTTCCCTATTTCATTAGAGCTAAATAAAACATGAACCGGGCAGTTTGCAATGTTTTAATTATTTCGTACATAAACTACTAATTCATAATAGAACAAAGGGAACCATGTGGAGAAAGGATTAGTCATATTTATTTTTCTTCCATACAAATGTGGACCACCCTAATAGTAATATTATATATGGGAAAGTGTGTTAGTCGGTTTTTTTGTCCGTCCTTCACGGCAAAACGGAGCGACAAATTGTCATGATTTTTTAAGTGGAAATAGTTGAAGGGATGGAGAGCGAAGCCGCGGGAAAAAACTAGTATTTTTCATAAAATAAATGTATAATTATGAAACTACATATAATAGTTCCCAAAGTCCTATTCTTAAGTAAATGCAAAATTAATTTCTTCTCGTCACACACTATCTTATCGCTATTCATGTCGCGTATGGGACGACCCTTATTGTGATTGCCCTCTTCATCCAAGAATGAGAAGACGAATGAGACGCATTTATTGACGATCTTTTGTGACACAGACACCACCATACGTTCTATATATTTAGGACTAGCAAGCCACCTTAATCAGATAAAGGTATCCTAAATGGCAACTTTTCTTTGCCAGCAAAATTTTGCATCATTCGACTACATGAGGTCAGAAAATTTAATTTTGATTTAGTGTAATTAGTTTATTCTTATTAATATTAAAGAAAAGCTACGAAATACAACATGTTTTTATACGACTTGCTATTTTATAACTTTGTTTCGAGCTATTTTATAACTTTTGTATGAAAAAAGTGTCTCTTCCACTGGGTCACATATTGTTTTAATTAAAAATTACTCGTTTTTTAAATTTTCCCTAATCCGGTATGTAAAATAAGGATCTTTATTAAGGATGGCTAGGTTAAAACTCACAAAAGTATAGAGCTAATAATAAGTAAGGGCAATTCTTGCAAAAACCAAGAAAAAGTTCATTCACCCAAATAAATTTGGAATTGCGCGCACCTTGTCTAGTAACAAAACTACTTACAGGGCACATGAGCCGCTTTAGTACACAAATCACAGTAAAAATTGTGATTTAACGCTTAGAAAATATTTCACAATTGTGGGTTTCAAATGCTTGTACCTATAGGCAGATAAATAAAATAAATAAAATAACAGATAATTGGACGTAAATGTATAGTAAAAATGCGCAAGTTACTGGTTCATCGATTTCCATATATATATATTTTTTTAATTGAAAGATAGGTACATAGCAAAAGATATGCTGAAATGAAGGTTTAAACTTGGTATTTATTCAGAATCTGAATTTATTTCAATTCAGAACTAGAAATGGCCTAAAGTAAAATTTGTAATGCCATACCTACTATGCTTCCACTATCATCGTCCATTGATCATTTACTCTGAATACCTAATTGAAAAGAAATTCAATTTGAAATCCGAACCGTTCCCGTGAAGTAAAAGTAAATACATTTAAATGAATCAATGTAAACATCGCTTACATAATGGAACTGACAATTTGTTTAAACCGCATTGCGGGAACTTACTGGATGTAATAAATAATAAATAAAAATAAAAATGTTATTGATGAACGTGTAATATTTATAATATTATTAATAAAATGTCTATGTCTATGTCTATGTCTAATATCGTTAACGTTCGTCAAATGTATGATAAATCGTAAATAATCGCATTTGCGGTCTTAGTACATATAAACATTACTAAACAAGGCCTACTTAGTAGCTACACTGGGTGGCTAGCCGAATGGCACAAACGCTCACGAAACGCTCACGAAACGAAGCGCTAGTAGATATCTATCTCTATCGCGCTTGCGTATTGGCGCGACAGAGCCAGCGGCGTATCGCTTTCGTTTGGCGTCGGAGAAATGCCATTCGGCTACGGGGCCTGATGTAGATATAAAGATAAATAAATACTTAATAATAAATATTGGGGGACACCTTACACAAATCAACCTAGCCCCAAACAAAGCAAAGCTTGTACTTATGGGTGCTAGGCGACGATATACATACTTATATAGAGAAATACATACTTATATATGTACCTATATAGAAAACATTCATGACTCAGGAACAAATATCTGTGTTCGTCACACAAATAATGCCCTTACCGGGATTCGAACCCGAGACCGCGGCTTAGCAGGCAGAGTCACTAGCAACTATGCCAGACCAGTTTGATTCCCGTAATAAACTTTCATAATCGTCATATTAATATGTTATGTAAGGCACCTTTACCCTACGATTATGCTTAGATACTATAGCACGAAATCATCATCATCATTAGCTCTCGGCAGCGGCACCCGCCACCCTACGCGAAATATTTATTTCCACCAATTTTTCTTCGTTGGGTAACCATAAATGATATATTGAAACAAGAATAGGCTAGTTTCCTATACCTAAAATAAAATATTTTATGTAGTGCACGAAATAAAGCACCTTATAATTAGAAGAAAAATATGGACAGTGGTTGTTTTTAAACATAATTTCTATTTAATAAGTCAAAGAGAAAGATATAAAGTAAATGAATTGACCGTGACGTCACTCCTCAGTATTTCATAGTAATTCCATATTAGCAAATCGTTTTGACAGTTCTTAATAACCTAACCACAAAATTAAAATTTTGAAAAACCCTCGACCGCGACCTTAGTGGACCGATTTTCATGAAACATAGCTAAGAACACTCCCGACTAACACAGCTTTCAAATAAAAAAAACTAAATCGAAATCGGTTCACCCGTTCGGGAGCTACGATGCCACAGACAGACACACACACAGACAGACAAACAGACAGACAGACAGACAGACAGACAGACAGACACGTCAAACTTATAACACCCCGTCGTTTTTGCGTCGGGGGTTAAAAAGAAGCTGATTTGACTAGTAGGAAACTAGCCTATTGTACCGATTCGCATTGGCAGATTTTAATTCAATATTGAACGTTCTTTATGAATTATTTTTTTTATATTTGGTAATTCGGATATCAATAAATAAAACTATATTATTATATTGTTATAGGTACATATATTACGCGATACTATAATACATCGGTAGCGAAGAGGCTGCCTTTTTTTTCTAAATAAATGTAGAAAGTAGAAAGTCGTAAATGTCGTTATAATTAATTTGACATATTATCTTAAATTTTATAATATCGTCAACATTCGCAATATATTCATACCTACTACCTATTAAGACCAAATATTTTCTCAAACTGTATCATACTAATTAATATTATTAATCCACAATGTCTACCATGGTAATTGGTACTCTAACAGTATTAGATAGTAACTATTAATGTACTGTTCGAGAACTCAATCTCTGCTGGTACAGTCGCCACCAGATATATCTGCGCGGCCGGGACGCGCAAAAATATCTCTACACGCTGACAATAGAGGCGTGTTCAGATATTTGTGAGCACCTCGTCCGCTCCAATATATGTATCTGATGACTACTGTTCAGTCAACCGACGACCTGAATCCTAGGCTACCCTTTCACAGTAAACGTCAAACTGACTTCTTTAGCAAATAAAGCACGGTGTCAATACGACAGAGTTCTAGAGTGGCCTGGGATTCTAATTGGTTGACTGTACTTACAGGTAAACGTTTATAAGCACTATAAGCAGAGAGAAAACAAGCCCAGGTGCATACAATTTGGCATGGTATATAAGTTTCGCGAATAACTTTGGAACTTTGAAGCCATTAGCAACTGGCTTGGGTAATTTGTTCCGCAAAATTGATATACTTGCTATGTTATGCATCCTTTGAGCTGTATAATTGTATATTATGTATCCACATGGCTAAAGGTGAAGGATATTTGGGATACTGGGTGTAAAAATACGTCTTATTATTTATTGCTGTATATTAGCAAAGAGGATCAAGTATTATAGAGAATGACTGTCAAAGTAAAATGTGTAATCACAGTGCATAGACTGCCATCTCTCGACACAAGCTTAAAACTTTGAACCTCTGTTTTGACAATTTGGCCCGTATTCTTAGCTTGATATGTTTTAAAATGTCAAATATTAATATTAGCGCCATCTAGCCGAGCGTACCCCAAAGGTGTATCGCCATCTAGCTCACCGTACCTTGTTCTGTATGGTTTTGAGGTACGTTTTTTTCTTAGACTTTATCGGTCTTTACGAAGTTATATAGGTCTTTGATATTAGTAAGCATTATAGCAATGGTTTTTTAGTTTTTTTTTTATCCTTACTTATATATTCATTTATTACCTGTGTAGTTTGACCTCAAAAGATCAGAAATTAATGAATGATACAATTTCAAGAATGTCACAACAAAGTTCACATTTTTGCCACAAAGCTATGCCAGAGATATTTTGTATTTTGAACTCGTGATTATGTGATTCTAAAAGCAGTTTTTGTAGTTCTTGTTTATTTTATATAGTCGATTTTTCATTAACTTAGTTAGGTACCTACATAAATGCACGATTTTCATTCAACGGCTAGGTATTTCTGCAAAAACCTACTCAAAATTATTCATATTATTATACTTAGAATAAAATCCCTCATTTAAATACAAAGCGCTGCGTCCACCATTTTTTACTCCTTAGCAAAACTGTCGTTAATTATCTTAAAATAACTCACATTTTAAACACCGGGCGCGCCGTCCCACTTAGCGAAATGGCGTATCATACAACTCCTACTTATACAGACCCTGTACCAGGTGCTGTAGCCGAATGGCATTTGTGCGACGCGAAACGAAAACGAAACGCCGCGAAAGGTAGTCTGGTTCTGTCGCGCCAATACGCAAGAGCGATAGAGATAGATATCTACGAGCGTTTTGTTTCGTGAGCGTTTCGTGAGCGTTTTTACCATTCGGTTACGTACCCAGGAGTTTTAGACGATTTCATCTGTGCGGAGCAGAAAACATACAGTGCTGAGATCGCGGATCAAAACGATAAAATCAAATCAAATCCCTCGAGCAGGAAAAACTTAAACTACAGGCAAGCCTCCGCTCTGTATCCACACGACTTTCTACTATGGAAAATATCTCCCGAAATTGCAACTTAGAATTACAGGCCGTACCTGAGAAAAAGAATGAAAATGTAATGCACTTGTTCAAGACTCTCTGCTCCACAATCAACATGTCGATAGTCGACAGCAACTTCATCGCTTGTCGCCGAGTTGCTAAGATGGATACCAAGTCAAATAGACCACGAAATATTTTGGTATCACTTTCGTCTCCGTTCATCGGAAGAGACTCGGTGCTGGCAATGGTCAGCCGCTACAACAAGTCGGCGAGAAATTCCACAGGGCCCGCGGATCAGCTCCTCAATAGTACGCACCTTGGAATCACTGGCGAGAGCCAACGGGTCTATGTAGTAGAACACCTGTCCCCAGAATGTAAAATGCTGTTTGCTGAAACCAGAAAAGCAGCGAAATCCAAACAGTATAAAATTGTCTGGACCAGATATGGAAAAATATATGTACGTAAAGACGAACATTCGGACGCTATTCACATCAAGGACTCTAGTTGCTTAAAAAAACTGTAGTGTTTAGTTATTAGTTTATAATAATGTTAGTTTTAGGCTGACTACACTTTGCAACTTATATTTTGAACCTATTAGTCTTGTTTAGAAATTTTAATTTACTACCAAAATGTCAATAGAATTAGAAGTAAGTTAAACGAGTTATATTTAAGTATTCTAATTGCAATTACGACATACTTTGCTTTACGGAAACTAATTTAAACAACGGTGTATATGACGCCGAATTTCTTGATTCTCGGTACAATATCTTCCGCCGCGACCGCGAATCTACTACAATTCATAAAACTGAGGGAGGAGGGGTAACAATTGCCATTAATAAGCGACTGTCAGCCGAGCGCATGTATGCATGGGAAAGCGAAATTGAAGATATCTGGGTTCGACTTGAAGTCGGCCACACCACCTTGATCATTTGCCTCTGTTACCTACCACCAGACCTCCAAATTGATAAACTTGAGCATTTCTATTCTAATGTCCAAAACCGACTACCGCAATTAAATACTGACTTCGAATTTATGCTCATTGGTGATTTTAATCTGCCTCAAATTCAATGGACCAAGGTACCTAACTTTTCACACATGATAACATCTAGCTCTTCATATGATAGCAAAAGTGAATTTTTAATTGATACTATCTCCCTATTTAATCTTAAACAATATAATAATGTTCCTAATAAAAATAACCGGTTTTTGGATCTCGTATTATCCACTTTGGACAATGTTAACGTATACGGAGCTTCACCCTTAAGCCGACCAGATGACCATCACCCTTCTCTGCTTATAGACATTGATAATGTTTCCTCACCAGTTAAATCCATCACTGAAAAATTCCAGGCTAAACCAAATTTTAATAAATGCAATTATACTGAAATCAAGAGGGAGCTGGCTTTGGTTGACTGGGAGCGACTATTTTTGAATACCAGCGTGGATGCGGCTGTTCTGGTTTTCGAAGAAAAACTAAACAATATCATCAAGAGACATACACCTCTCAAAAGAGCTAGGTCAGAAAAATATCCGTGTTGGTTCAGTCCTTTCTTAATTCGGTCATTAAAACAAAAGCTAAAGTATCACAGACGTTATAAAAAGTTCGGCAATCCACTTGACTATAACACTTTCGACCTTCTTAGAACAAGATGTAAAAAATTAATTGATGAATGTTATAAGTCCTATAATAGAAACTGTTAATGTCTCAATCAAACAAAACGTAAAACATTTTTGGAAATTTGTCAATAGCAAAAAAACTACTAACTCTTTGTAAAATTTATTAACAAACTTATGGACTCAAATAGTCTGAAATAAATGCATTTTATTTATTTTTATTTATTTATTTATCTATCCCTGTTACCATGAAATTAAATAACTTGATCTCATCAAATGCGAATGAAGTCGCTGAAATGTTCTCTAGCTATTTCGGCTCAGTTTTTGAGAAACCATCGAATTGTATACATGATCGTCCAGCGCTTGCATGTCATAATAGCAGCCTCTGCGACACTCATGTTAGCATCGATCAAATTAAATCAATAATCAAAAAACTTGACTGTAACAAGGGTCCAGGCCCGGACGGTTTTCCCTCATCTTTCATTAAAAACTGTTGCGACGAACTTTGCCAACCTCTCTATTTGATTTTCAATCGGTCCATTAAAAGTGGTACTTTTCCCTCCCCGTGGAAAATTGCACATATAATTCCAATCTATAAATCGGGCGATAAAAACCAGTGCGAAAATTATAGACCTATTAGTATACTATCAGCGTTTTCTAAATTGTTCGAATCGGTTATGTACAGTTTTTTTATTCTTACTTTAAAACTTTTATCTCCCCATATCAGCACGGTTTTGTTTCTAACAGATCAACTATTAGCAACCTATTAATTTACAAAAATTACATTTGCGGTGCATTTGCAAAAAGAACTCAAGTAGACTCAATATATACAGACTTTTCCAAAGCCTTCGACAAAGTTGATCACAGCCTCTTAATTAATAAACTAGAAGGCTATGGAATCCACGGTAACTTGTTAAGGTGGATCAAATCTTATCTAAATAACAGAAGCCAACTAGTAAACGTTAAAGGCTATCTCTCTGCGCCAGTAAAAGCCACATCGGGCGTACCTCAAGGTTCGCACCTGGGTCCCCTCCTCTTCGTCGTTTTTATCAACGATCTTGTTGAGCGTCTATCGTGTCCATGCCTACTGTACGCGGATGATCTTAAGATTTACTCAACAGTCCAAAACGACGAGGACTGCGCGGTTCTCCAGAGAAATCTAAATATAGTGGCAGAATGGTGCAGCTCTAACCGTATGTTCCTTAATTCAGAAAAATGTTATGTAATTTCTTTTTCGACTTGTAAACAAAAATTATATTTTAACTACTCCCTAAATAATTTTACACTAAATCGTACATCTACTATTCGTGACCTTGGTATCTACTTAGACGATAAATTAACATTCCAATCTCACTACGAATACATAATCGCAAAAGGAATAAAATTGAATGGATTCATATTTCGTTGCACCAAGGAAATTAAAAACGTATATGTTTTAAAATATCTATACTGTACCTTGGTCAGGAGTACGTTAGAGTATGGGTCTGTAATATGGGCGCCTTACTATAATACTCACATGAACAGAATAGAAAAAGTGCAAAAGCAGTTTCTCAACATCTTAAGTAACAGACTCCAGCTTGGTCGCAGCCTTAGATCGTACGCTAGCCGGCTCCAGCATTTTAAAATTCCTTCACTTACAAGTCGCAGGAAATGCAGCGAGCTTTTTACTCTTTATAAAATTATACACTCCCAAATTGACTGTCCTTCCCTTCTTTCTCTTCTCGACTTCATCACTCGTTACAAATCTCGAAATCCCTCACCCAAACTATTCCAACTTCAAATTTATAAAAACAATACCTCATTCTATAATCCCGTTACCAGAATGTGTCGTTCATACAACGAAACGGTTATTGAATATCCGACTATAGACATATTCGAATGTAGCTTACCCTCCTTTAAAAATAAAATCATGAAAATCTTTTACACATAATCCATAAGCTGCGTTCATATGTCTAGTCAGTAATGGCAATTACGAACATGTTTATGTCTATGATAATTTCTACTTTCTACTTAGTTTAGTTTAGTTTAAAGTTACCTCTGTATGTAATATGTATAAGTTTAGTCAGTTGCTTTTCCATAATTGATGTACCTAGTATAAAAGAAGACATCTCACCTCCCTAGCGCATATTGTTTACTTAAATTAAATACTATCTGTGCACACATGTTTAGAGTTATAGGCCAGCTCAGTACTTTAGTAAAATTGTAATGTATTTTTCTATTAATGTCTGTAACTTGTTTTGTGAGCCAAATAAATAAAATAAAATAAAAAATAAAATAAAATTTAGGGTGGTCACTTCTATGAGCATCGAGCCGCATTTTATGTATACTCTGTCAAACAATTGAAAGCATTTAACGCATTTTCTAATGTATTCAGTGAATACGATGTATTATATAACCATTTAATTGAACTACCTATTGTTATTATTTTTATTGATATTTGACACAATGAAATGTAATGTAACCACTGACATGTAATTTACTTTTACCAATAAAAAATATGAATATGAATATGAATATGAATTCTGTCAGTAAATAAGAACAAAGAAAATTATATGCATCCTTTTCTTTAGGGTGATAGAGAAAGGATACCTATAGTTTTCTTTGTTCTTATTTACTGACAGAATTGTTTGACAGAGTATATGAGAAATAGCTCGTTAGTATGAAGACGCTTCATCATCATCATCATCATATCAGCCCTTTATCGCCCACTGCTGAGCATAGGCTTCTCTTCTAGCACTCCACTTCTCCCGGTCCTGGACTAGTCTCATCCAGTAACTGTTGCACAACTGTTGTGCCCCGCAATTTTCGGGATACCGTCGACCCAACGAGCCAGGCACTTCTTACGTTTGTTAGCGGTCACCATTCTGTCAACATTTTAGTCCACCTGCTATCACTCTGCCTAACAACCTGACAAACTCCATTTTACGTTACAAGTTTGAAGTGTCTGTCTGTATGTTTGTCTGTCTGTTTGTCTGTCTGTCTGTCTGTCTGTGTGTGTCTATATGTGGCATCGCAGCTCCCGAACGGATGAACCGATTTAGACTTAGTTTTTTTTGTTTGAAAGCTGAGTTAGTCGGGATTGTTCTTAGCCATGTTTCATGAAAACCGGTCCACTAATATCGCGGTCGGGGTTTTTTTCAAAATTTTAATTTTGTGTTTAGGTTATAGTTTGGTATTAACGAAATCTACGTCTTGCACCGTTGCGACGAGGGATCTCGGTATTCCTTCTTGCATCTTGATACAAGATTAGGGCTCCATGGCTTACGCATCGGAAAGCTGAAAGTACGCATACAGAGTGGGCCCTGTAACAAAGGCGAAGAATTGAACTGTAGGCTATTCTCCTTATACTGATCAACATTTGTTCAGTGACTTTTAAAAATGATGAAGTCTTTAAATTTTTAATTTTTCATACAAAATAAATATTAGCTTCAATGTACGCCATTATTGTTGTCATTGACGTTGTCTGTCACACTTTAGACTTAACAGAATTCGCAATACATTACCTCTTAGAAAAAACTTTCAAGGGTGATAAAAATCAAAAGACAAGTTATTTTTAAAAGTCGCCGAACAAATGTTGATCACTATAAGGAGAATAGCCTAGAGTTCAATTCTTCGCCTTTGTTACAGGCCCCACTCTGTATACGCATTTTCCGATTCTCATACCTACACAAAATGCGGCTCATTGCTGATAGAAGTAATTTCACCGTAAGAATACTTTTTGACAAATAGAAACGTCTGCATAAATGCCGCCGGGCTTAGAATAAATTTAAAATTGGAAAAGTACTACCTTGGGTGAGACTTGAACTCACGGCCTCTAATATTTCATCATATTGATCAATTGCCTTTAGATCTACCATCATCCTCCTTGCGTTATCCCGGTATTTGCCACGGCTCATGGGAGCCTGGGGTCCGCTTTGACAACTAATCCCAAGATTTGGCGTAGGCACTACTTTTACGAAAGCGACTGCCATCTGACCTTCCAATCCTTACTAAGCCCTTATTGGAATTAGTCCGATTTCCTCACAATGTTTTCCTTCACCAAAAAGCGTCTGGCAAATATCAAATGACATTTCGCAGATATAAGTTCCGAGAAACTCATTGGCACGAGCCGGGGTTCGAACCCGCGACCTCCGGATCGAAAGTCGCACGCTCTTAAAGCTAGGGGGAGGCGCGCGCGCTGTCATAGAGGCAACACCTACGTTTGTTTACTCCGTAAATATAAAATAAAATCTGCTGTAAAAAGTTATTATTTCGGATATAAAATTATATCAAAATGTAGTGCATAAAGAGTGGATCAATTCAGTGAAAAGTGCATGAAAATCGGACCACAGAATCGTGAGTTATAGACGAAATACTTTTAAAAATAATTAATAACGGCCGAAGTCTGCATAACACACCGCAGATAACACGGTGATCAGTTGAAGCCCGCAGCCAATCAGCGCCGACTTGTGCACAGCGATAAGCAGACTGATCCAAGCACTCTCTATTTTCGTGGCGCTGTCATATGCGCCGTTAGCTCTACACAGAGGAGGCCCGTCTGCTAAACCGGAGGAGCGAGTTCGAATCCCAGTGAATGCGAAAAAAAAAATTTTTTTTTTCTCTCTCTTTATTGGTTTTTAATTATTTTTATTTTTATTGAGCATTAATTGTGAATATAAAGTGACAAATATGTCGTCAAAGAAAGAATCTATCACCTGTTACAAATGCAAGAATATTATAAAGACAAGGAGGTTTCTCAAATGTTGTTTATGTCAAAACGCTTACGATGTCGTATGTACAAACATTCCCGACAGATACTTTAGAAATACCATGACGAAGGAGGAAAAAGAAGCATGGAAGTGTCAGGGGTGTCAAAACACCATAGATATTCCACTTTCCAAGGACCCAATACCTAATGACATTAATGATAATTCTGGTTCGGCGTCAAACAGCGACCCAGGTGAAGAAAAGTACAAATATTCAGTGTCGACGAAGAATTCTTTTGACTCATTACCCGACGAAGAAGACCTTAATTTTTCATCCTCTTCATTATCATCAAATAATTCAACCAAATTGAATAGGAGCTGTCCTGAAATAGGGGAAAACCTGAATGATAAATTAAATTGCATGAGTAACAAAATCAATGACCTCGAAGAAAAATTGAGAATTGCTGACCAAGAAATCGAAAACTTACTGGCCGAAAATAAGTTGCTTAAAACACAAATAGGTGATTACAATATCAAGGTTACTAAACTGGAACACATCTGTCGATCACATACCAAGAAGCCTACTCCGAAGAAACCGAAAACCTTGAATAAATCTTCTCTAGTTTGTACGCCTAAATCGCCTCATGGAACTAAGCAAAATTACGATGACGAACTGGATACACGTACTGTTACCGATCTAGTCCTGGATCTTGCAAATACACCTAAATCACCACAAGGAAATGATCATCGCAAATCCATGTCTCCTAAGCAAAACTCCGTAGATAGCGCAACGAACGAATCGTCGTCTACGCCTAATGCTGCCCGAAGAAGCGAAGTAGAGCAAAATTTTATTAAAAATAACATTTCAATTTTGAGCACAAATAAACACAATAAAATGTTACAAATTGCGAACTGCATGTTAGGTGATAGCTTTAACGTTTGTCACTATCTTTATCCTGAAGTCGGTGTGCGCACGTTACTTTGCGATATCGCCGGTAAACTAAAAGATTACAATGAAAAGGATTATTGTATTATTTTCATAGGTGAGGATGACTTTAGAAAGTCCCAAAATTATGATAATTTAATCTTGTACATAAGGAGCACTTTGTCCAAACTTATCCACACCAATATCATTATATGTTACCCGAATTTTAATATTAGCCCATTATCAAATATGTGTAATCGAAGAATTGAAATATTCAACCATTTATTGTACATTGACAATGTTAAATATAATTACGTGTACCTACTCGATAGCAATCGTAACTTAGTATATGACTATGACATGTTTTATCGTAAATCTGGACAACTAAATAAAACAGGCTTAAAAACACTATTCACTGACATTTGCCAGCTGGTATCTATCATTCGAATGGAAAACGAAATCATGAATACATCAACTGTTGACGCTAGTCGTGACGCTCTAGGTAATATAAGTAATAGATCAAAATTTTTTCGTGAATAACTTCCAGGTAGCAAATAAAAGTCCCGCTAAGGATAAAACGTGTCCCAGTAATAGTTTCAAAATATTTCATCAGAATATAAATGGATTGTTGAACAAAATTGACTCATTACAAATTGCGTTAGAAGAGTTTCAAAGTAGGAATCAGGAGGTTGATGTAATCTGTTTAAGCGAAACTTTTGTAAAGCGTACCTGTGAATGCAATATTATAATAAATAATTACAAATTGGCAGCATCCTATTGTAGAGAAGGCAGTAGAGGCGGTACTGCTATCTTAGTTAAGAAATCGGTAGAGGCTAAATCTATTAAATTAGATCCTAACCTGGCTACTAACTTTTACTTTGAGTGCTGTGCCACTGAGATAATAGGATTAAATCTCATAATTGTGGTAATATATAGAATACCTGAACAAACTCGATCTCATGTAGGCATATTTATACATAAATTGAATAATTTATTGCAATATTTATCGGTAAAATATAGGAAAAAGAAAGTGGTAATTTGTGGTGATTGGAATATTAACATTTTAATAGATAATCAGTTTAGCCAAGATCTGAAGAGTACGCTTATTAACTTTAATTTTGTGATGCATATTAATACACCAACACGACAGAATACTTGCCTGGACCAGATTGCGAGCAATATCAATAGGAAAAATGTGGTAGCTGAGACTCATAGTCTTTGTCTATCGGACCATGACAAAGCACAGACGCTAACTATTCACATGCGAAGGCCTGATAAATGTATTCGATGGTTTGAGTTCGTAAGGGACTATAGTTCTGAAAATATTTCTAAATTCTCTGAATGTATCTCTGCATTATCATTTTCTGACATTCTGAGTACTAATGATTTTAATGAAGCCTTTTTGAAGTTTTATGACCTTTTGCGTCTTTTTTATGACTTATGTTTTCCTTGGATTAAAATAAAAACTAGCAGTCGCCAAAATAAAACAAAATGGATAACAAAAGGAATAAAAAAATCATGTTACACGAAACGAAAACTGTATATGAAATGTAGATCATCTTGTAATAAAAATGAAAATAAACGAAAATTTAAACACTACAATAAAATTCTTAGGAAGTGTATTAGTACATCACAGAAAATAGTAAACAAACAGTTAATTTTAAACCATAGGAATAAATGTAAGGCGACATGGCAAGTAATATCATCGATGACATCTAATAATTATCAAATCAATAATCTTGACTCTATACAAATTGATAATATGACATATACTGATCCCCAAGACATTTGTAATCTATTTAATAATTATTTTATCGAGTTAACAAATTCTAATATAAAACAAATATCTCCTCCTCAGCTAACATACAATCTGGGAAATCAAGTAAACTCAATGTTTTTGGAACCAGTTGATGAACCAGAAGTTTACAAATTAATTATGTCACTTAATAATAGTAGAGCTTGTGGCTATGATGACATTATTACAAATATTTTAAAACTAAATGCAATAAGCCTTACCTATCCTTTAACACATGTTATAAATTTGTCTTTTAATCAAGGTATCTTCCCAGAACAATTAAAGTTATCGATTATTAAACCTTTATTTAAAAAGGGCAATCGTAAAGATCCCAACAACTATAGACCGATAACTTTAGTTCCAGTATTATCAAAATTATTTGAAAAAGCCATGTGTAAAAGGTTAACAAGCTATTTCGAAAAGAAAAATATATTGAAACCAAATCAGTTTGGTTTTAGGAAAGGTCAATCAACAGAATTGGCTTGCTTTCACTTCATCAAGCATATATCAGAAGCCATAAACGATAAATTACCAATAACATCGGTTTTTCTTGACTTAAGTAAAGCCTTTGATACGGTTAATCACACTATTCTATTGAGAAAACTTGAAACATATGGAGTTAGAGGTTTTGTGCTTACTTGGCTAAAAAGCTACTTAGCAGACAGAAAACAGTGTACAGAAATTCAAAGATTCGTCAGTCAGGGGAAAAGTATTGAGAAACAAAGGTTCCGGTCTGAATTTCGTGAAAATAGATGGGGAGTTCCTCAGGGCAGTAATTTGGGCCCGTTGTTGTTTCTGATCTATGTTAATGATCTTCCCCAAGCTACAACACAAAAGTGCATATTATTTGCGGACGATACTACACTAATGATTAAGGGGAGAACGCTTTAACATATGAAGCTGAAATAAATAAAGCCTTGGCTGATATCAGTACATGGACCAGCAATAATAATTTAAATATCAACCTGACAAAAACTGTATATACACAATTTCATTCTTATCAAACTGATCCTGGCCAACTTGACATCAAATATAATGACATCGTAATAGAAAAATTGGATAATGTGAAATTTTTAGGATTAAATATTGACAAAAACTTAAACTGGAAACGACACGTCGAAGTAGTTTGTTCCAAACTTGACGGATTCGTATTTGCTCTAAGGAAAATTAGGAATACGGTATCTATAGAGGCTGCAACAACTGCCTACCATGGATATGTAGCGTCTGTACTTAATTATGGCCTATTACTGTGGGGTAATTCAGTCGACATTGAGAAAGCGTTCGTTCGGCAGAAAAAATGCATTCGTGCGATAGCCAATGCCTGGATCATGGACACCTGTAAGCCACTGTTTGAAAAATTTAATATTTTGCCTTTACCTTGTATGTATATAAGAAAAGCGTGTCTATTTGTAAAAAAACATCCAGAACTTTTTAGAAAGAGGTGTGATGTATTGCCAGGAAATCAGAGAGCGCAATATAAAGACTTATTATATCAGCCTCCCTCACATTCCACTATATACCACAGGAATGCATATAACATGTGTATAGTTTTATTTAACAGCCTTCCTGATGAACTCAAAAAAATTGATTGTAAACAATTTAATAATAAAATTACCAAATGGCTGTCCGAAAATTGCTTTTATAGTGTAAGGGAATTTTTGGAACATAAATTATTAAACAAGTAGTATATTTCACATTGTGTACGTTTCGTGACATTTAACTTTTATAATTCTTAATTATTAATTCATGACTTCCATTTTGCATATTTTTTAATTTTAACGACTAGTATTAATAAAGTTTTGACAGTTGCATTTTTTTTTTTATAAGTGGATGCCTTTTTATTATGTAAAAAACCCACCAACCATATTATCTTGTTTTAATTTAAGTTTGGTATTATTGTTGTAAAATTTTAATATTGTAATATTGTCAATTATTTGCATGTCGTGTTTTCGACTGAATACTGATACTTTAAAAACCTTCTATCATCCTGTACCATACGTATTCTGGCAAATAAAGAAATTCTATTCTATTCTATTCTATTCTAGGCCACCAGCGCTTTTTCCACCGCGATAGCGACATCTACCGTAAGAGTATTTATACTTAAAATTTTGCAACTGTAACTGGTGAACCTCCAATATGACTTGGAACTCCGGTTGCCGTTTAAGTGGCTTGAAGTCTTTTGGTGGCTCAGTTGTCAGAGCGCTGGAATATATATCCAGAGACTATGAGTTCAAGTCTCAGCCAAGGCAGTACTTTTCTACTTTTAAATTTATTTTTAGCCTTGTTTTAGAATACGTTACTCAATACTGTCAACGTCACGTACTAACTAACCTAACCTAACCACAAAATTTTAATTTTGAACCACAAAAAAAAAAAAAAACCCGGCATAGTGGATCGATTTCCATCAAACATGTCTAAGAACACTCCCGACTAATTCAGCTTTCAAACAAAAAAAAAATCTAAATCGGTTCATCCGTTCGTGAGCTACGATGCCACAAACAGACACACACACAGACAGACAGTCAGACAGACTTTTTGCGTCGGGGATTAAAAAAAACATTCACTAGATATACAGAGCACACGTAAACGGTTTGCCAGAATTTAAGTACTTCTTCTTTGTTAGGGGCTATGTAAGGCTTCATAGCGCCTTATTTCTTTATTTATTTAATCTTTATTGCACAAAGAAAATACAATTGTACACAAGGCGGACTTATGTATCACTGCGACCATTTCTGATCTATTTAAGGTTGACTTAAATTGAACTAACAAAATTAAAATGTCGTTGAAACTGTCTACGTAGATATTGCAAGTTCTAGACCTTATAAGAACGTCTATTATTTACTGAACAAAAGAAACAATTAAAAAATACATACGTTCTGATTCAGATGCACAGCGCAGTATAAGTACTTACATATACATCTATTTAAGTACTTAAATTTTCAGTGAAATTTACATAATCGTACTTTTCCAAATATCAAAAACGTTTAAATAGAGGCTCAGGTCTTATAGGCTAAACTGTAGTATTAATAGCGAGGAAACATTATTCCGGAGTAACGTCAGTTCCATGGAGTTGAACTCGGGAACGGGCAAGTTTCATACATCGTCGGAGGAAGTTGGGTGAGCATATGGACCAAGCACGACTTGGCACAATTACAGTAGACTGTTTTGCATTCAACACATTAACTCACTAATTATCGCTTTAGTTAACAGTTTTGTTCATGGACCTATTTCATTTTATACTAAACTTTTGTTACGATTGCTCTGGTGGCCTAGCGGTAAGAGCGTGTGACTTTTGATCCGGAGGTCGCGGGTTCGAACCCCGGCTCGCACCAATTAGTTTTTCGGAACTTATGTGCGAAATGTCATTTGATAGTTGCCAGTCGCTGTTCGGTGAAGGAAAACATCGTGAGGAAACCGGACTAATTCCAATAAGGCCTAGATACCCTTCGGGTTGGAAGATCAGATGGCAGTCGCTTTCGTAAAACTAGTGCCTACGCCAAATTTTGGGATTAGTTGTCAAAGCGGACCCCAGGCTCCCATGAGCCGTGGCAAATGCCTCCTTGCGTTATCATGTCATGATGATGTTGTACTGTAATCTGTAACCTTACTGTAGTATGTCCAGAGCAGAGCTAGGACTCAGTTCGAGTTGCCAACACTGATACTGGCTAAAATTGTTAGCAGAATAAAATTGAAGACTGCTCGTTTTGTTTAACTTTGAGGACGGAATCGTTTGGCATTTAGTCATAAAATCTTTGCTTATTAAGTGTATGTGTATGCTGTATGTGATTTTAAAGTTCACCAAATGGGTCTTTTGTTACCTGATGGAATAAATAAATAAAATTTAATTAAATTATAGACGTAAAGCGTAGAGCCGCCAGATCTTCCTAATTTTCTCACGGATGAAACTTTGGGATTATGTAGAGTAAGTATCGACTGTTAATGTCTGTATACTAGTTCGGCCCGACGGCCTTTTTGGTGCTGCAAGTTTTTTTTTAATAACAACTTTCCTTCAATTCTGAAGGCTGATGTTTAGCTATATGTGTTAGGAAATACTGTTAGGAATTGATAATCATCATTTCCTGACCAATTTCACAGGCTGTAACTGGTAACAGTACCAGGCGCTTGATAGTCTGGGTAACTTACCGTTATTTCTCAAGCTACGACCCTAGAGCTGTTTAGTTACAGGCTCTGGCAATTTTTTTTTAAAGTGCCAACATCGTAGGGTCGTCCGTTGTCCGTTTCAAATCATTATACTCGTAAATATGTAAGATAACCTAACCACAAAATTAAAATTTTGAAAAAACCCCCGACCGCGACATAGTAGACCGATTTTCATGAAACATGGCTAAGAACACTCCCGACTAACTCAGCTTTCAGACAAAAAAAAATTAAATCTAAATCGGTTCATAGACAGACAGACAGACAGACAGACAGACAGACAGACAGACAGACAGACAAACAGATAGACGGACACGTCAAACTTATAACACTCCGTCGTTTTTGCGTCGGGGGTTAAAAACGGGATGACGCTACGATTTTGCCACTTTTTAATTTACAACTGTTTTTTGCCAGGCAGCGAAGGAAGTCATTCACTACTCACTACAGCTACTTACTACTTAATCATTCAGCGAATTGAAGCATATGGCGGCTATCAAAGTAAAGTATGAGTACAAGTAAGTCGTAACTATATAAGTGTGATGTAAGGATATGCAGCTACATTGTACCTTCTGTCAAGACTTTGTTGCTTCCTCCACCTTTGATAGACAACTAAATCGGCAGCAGCAATGACGCAGCAACACTAACGCAGCTAACTAACAGCACGCACTAACGTGTATGGTAATGCTGATACAGATACACCGTGTTTTTATTGAATTCCGTTATCTTCTCACATGAATTTTTAACAAAAACGACGGGGTGTTATAAGTTTGACTGTCTGTCTGTCTGTTTGTCTGTCTGTCTGTCTGTCTGTTTGTCTGTCTGTCTGTGTGTGTGTCTGCCTGTGGCATCGTAGCTCCCGAACGGATGAACCGATTTAGATTTAGTTTTTTTTGTCTGAAAGCTGAGTTAGTCGGGAGTGTTCTTAGCCATGTTTCATCAAAATCGGTCTACTATGTCGCGGTCGGGGGTTTTTTACAAAATTTTAATTTTGTGGTTTGGTTAGGTTATGCAATAATGTCAACTTTAATTGTCAAATTTTTGAGTTGACATCTTATTGCAAAATGCATGTTGGATGACACATTATTGCGTATCAGTATCCATATTTGGAGTATTTGGACGTAGTTACGCAGAAACGTTCCAATCCATCTGAAATTGTCATTGAAATGAAAGACTTTTGTTTTTCATACAAGCTCTAAAACTTAATGACAATTTCATGTGGAATGGAACGTTTCTGCGTAACTACGTCCAATAGGCTCGGCAACGCGATTTCAATGTAACTCTTCTGGGGGTAAAGACCGTCTGCTTTTTTGTCACCGGCGTATATAGTATAAATAAAACCATTCGAAGATAACCTTAAATCTGAAACTTCAGATGTCACACTTGTGTATCTATTTACACCGATGAATTTAAAACAGGCGTTTAACTTTCATGCCAAATATCGGCGTTTCAGCTTTATCGAAAGCATTTTAAATAGGATCACGTTCGTGATACATTTATAATGTGGCACTCGTTTTTTTGTGCAAGCACTTTCAGAAAATATAAACATGACGTAACTCGTAAGCCAGTTTTTAGAAATGATGAAATTTCTCGAGCTCAGTAAGAAATAAAAGAAGAGAAGATAAGAAATAATTGATTTAATGATAGGTATATTTATTTACATTTAAGTGATGGCTATTTGCAGCTGAATGTATTCTAACTTACTTAAGAAAGTATTAAAAATATTACTTTGCTTATCAGGGAATAGTTAAAAGGTGCTAGTCAGTTCCCAACTTCCCACCCTATCGCCTATCCCACCGCAAAAATAAATAAAGTACAGCGGGGCAAGTCCCGACTGGGGGGCAAATGTCTGATCTCATGTTTTACAATGTTTGCATTATTAAGAGGCCGTCAATATCAAAAAGTAGAAAATCGTAAAATTGGTAGTTTTCTACGTCCGGTTTTAGTTTCAATATATACTTATTGATAAGAAAAGCACTTGTTTTAAACAGCGCGTATTCTTATGTACAAAATCAGTAGTTAACATCAAGGAAAAGTTACTCCCTGAATTAATTATGATTTTTTTCCTGACGCTAGTTTAAGAAAACCCGCAAATAGTGCTCACGTCTGAGTGAGCTGAGCTCAATTTTGTATACTTTAGGCTGCTAAAATTGGTGCTGTTGCATTACTTATATCCTAAACTAAAAATTCAGTAGTTTACATGTGTGTTATCATGCTAATAAAATACAGTAAATGGAAGTTAAACGACATCAATATTTGTCTAAAAATACTTCGAATCAAATGGCAATTACTTCGAAAACCTTTTAGGCAAACAAAAGGCTTTCTTGATAATTATAAACTTTAAGTATGTGTATGCAAAATTGTGTGTAATACAAATCAGGAAACACTTCCAATTTTAGATACATACTTACTTAAAGTTGTAACTAAAATGCGGTCGGCCCCTGTCGGCATCTTCATAAATTTGAATATGTACGACCGTGTTTTAGTTTTAAAATAATGTTATTTTATAAGCTAGATAACTGGACTACAGAATTATTACCTTTTCATATTTTTCCTTACAAAGAGAACGAATAAAATCAATGTTGAATATAAACTTTCGTAAATTTTCCATACAAACGTCAAAACTGCGAACAGATTCTATTGAGTCAGACGCCCGATCGGGCTCGTTCGGAGCGGACGTGTCGCCAAATTTGCTCCAATGACATTTGTTTTTGACACTGGGATACAAAAAGATTGCCAGTGCTATGAATGTATTCAAAAGTAATAAGGTAAATAAATATCGTCACGTCTAAAAGAGTTTCAATTTAAAATCGTTTTTTTTGTGTTGTTTACTACTCATTATTGTTGAGAAATAAAAAAATATATGTAACTTTAATACAATGATAAGAAATATAGGTATTTTTTGTCTTCTAAACTTTATTAAAATGAAAGAGTTTTAAAATTAATTTTAACTCGTTGGACTTTATTTTCATTATACTGGTCACATTATTTAGTGTGTCAGTGTGTGTAACATTCTCTTTCGCGAAGAGACATTCAGTGTGGCGTATGAAAAAACTAACAGAACTAATCATTATAATTATATTCTATAAACGATTATTTACGTAAATGGCGAAATTATTAATTGTAATAATATATTATCTTATCACAAAATTGTTCTGTATGACTTAACGTTCAATATAATTTTTAAATGGTGTTTGCACACGGGGCACGTAACCTTAGATTCAGACAACTTTAACTAAATTTTGAAAATTATTATTTTAATGAAGAATTCTATATATGGCAACAATTTTACATGTAAACTGACTGTCAACCTCTGTTCATACATAACCTCAACCTTTGTCTCAGTGCATTTATAACGGATGTTATAATGGCTAAACCGATCAGGAACAGTGAATTATTTTAATTCATTCGGAAAAGGGTTTAACCATTTATAATTAGAATAAACGAAGCACTGTTTTTTTACACCAGAGTTGTTTTGATTTTATATGGTGTTTGCACAAATTTATTTTGAAAAATAATCGGAGTCAATTCGTGTGAGATGGTAACACTAAATTGACACTGTCCGCAATCTAAACACGCGGCAGCGTGTCAAGCCAAGTTCAAGTAACCGAACTGGCAGACAATATCGTGTGTAATATTACACGAACTATTTGGAGCCTCTATGGGCGTCCTCACAACAAAAACTATTTCACATAAACGTCTTAAATTTGGCTCTTATATTGATATTTGTGACATACATATTATGTGCCTGTCGTGATTGTTTCACCGGATGGTCTGATCGGAAGATTAGACCATTTCGTTGAATCTCCTTCTTGTTTATGTCTTATTATTTGTAACGTTTATTTTGAGTGTGTGTTAACGAATAAATTAATTATATTTTAACGTTTATTGCCAAACGTTAAATAGTTACTATAATGATTCACTGTGGCGAACTTTAAAAAGTCTATGGGTAACCTTTACTGGAGATAAATTAAACTTTAAATGTCCGATATTACTCTGTATTTAATCCGACTTTATATGATCAGAAGGTTACAATTATTAATACACAAAAACTATGTGAGGGCCAGGCGGTGCCGCGGTACGACTACTAGTTTGTGTGCGCGCTGTATGCCTCGCGCTCAGTGACTGACTGACTGTTAGCTAAAGCTCCAAAGTAATAAGTTCATATTTGCTGACTCTAATGCATGCGTCACCGCCGTGCCCCTACATCATTCCCCCCCTTTTCTTTTTTTCAAAAAGAAAAGAAAAGGTCCAAATTAATACAACATCATACAAAAAATAATCAAAGCTAATAATAGCCAAGTATTTGCTAACAATGTAACACAAACCTTACAGTGCTAAAGGTTCAAGGAACGCTTACCAAGCTAACGTTCATATGGTAAACAAGAGTTGCGAAATCATATCCGCTCTAGTTACATTACATTACACAAACACTGTTTCATTTATAATAACATACATCTAGTTCTGAGAACTTAAAACTTAATAACACAAGCTAAACATGTTTCTTCACATAATGACACTTATTGTTAATACACTTGTTGTGGGTTAGCAGGAACAGTATGGACTTTGATCGCTGTGGGTGGTATGTTCTCCACAGTTCTCTGTACCCACGATCTTGCACATTGCTTACATTTCGTTCTTACAATGTAACACATTGCCAAAAACAAAATTATTCCCAAAACGATGAGTCCAATTCCGACATAATTTAGTTTTGACTCCACTTGATTAGACAAATTTTCTACTTTTGCTATAGCTATAGCACTGTGAGAGTTACTATCGTCCTGCTTTCCTTGAGATAATCCCATTGTTACACAATCAAGATGTTCTGACACTATGTGATACTCTAACGTCTAATACGTTTCGAGATGAATTTGGATTTAATACATGTATTTAAAAAAACATCTGTTTAAATATGCTACAACAATCATGAATCAGTATATTACTACTTATGACATATCACGTCTATTCTATTCTATTATAAAAGTTATAAGAAATGATATTTTGAAAATGAAAAACCGGCCAAGTGCGAGTCGGGCTCGCGCACAAAGGGTTCCGTAGCAGCAAATATAATAAACCAATAACTTAACCAAAATTACAGTTAAATCAACCTATCTCAAAAACTATAAGAGATACTTTGATCAAACCAAAAATCGTTGAAAGAGTTAATTAGCATGCATCACCTCTATTTTTTTAGAATTTTATACCCCGTAGTTATAAAAATAGAGGGGGGGGACATATTTTTACGACTTTGAGAGCTGATATCTCAAAAACCGTTCACTTTAAGAAAAATGTTTTTTAGAAAACTTTATATCATTTTAAAAGACCTTTCCATTGATACCCCACACGGGTATGTACATCGAAAAAAAATTTTCATCCCTCAGTTACATGTATGGGGGCCCCACCCCCAATTCTTTTTTTTACTATTTAGTGTCATAATTTTGTAGCGGTTCATACAACACATATTCCCATCAAATTTCATCACTGTAGTACTTATAGTTTCCGAGTAAATCGGCTGTGACAGACGGACAGACGGACAGACGGACAGACGGACAGACGGACATGACGAAACTATAAGGGTTCCGTTTTTGCCATTTTGGCTACGGAACCCTAAAAAATGAAAAAATGAAAAAAGTTTATTATATAAATTAACAATTACAGAAAATCACGACTCTGTGTCCTGAGCTAGGAAACCCTGTGTTACAGGACGCAGTTTCATCGCACTAGTGCCTTAACCTATATTATAAAACTATACAATTCGTAGAGCGAGTTGCATAAGGAAGTACAAAGAGCTTACAAATAACATTTTTTATTTTTTGTGTAACGTAATATATTTAAATTCAAATAATTTGGTATCAACACTGAGCTGCGTGTACGTACGAGTATTTACTTGAATGTACGGGTATGTATGTGTTAGTGTGTGAGAGATTTATACTATAATATGAATATGATATGAGGATATTAATAATAAATTAAGATGAGATAATAAATTAAGATGAGAAGATAGATATTTATATAGCTATACTTATAAATTGGCGTCATTAAACAAAGTTTAAATAACATAAATAAAATAAAATATATACTTAGCTTGCCACATACAGAAGAAGTTCAGTGTCTTGGTAATCTAGCTGGGAAAGCCACTTGGTAAGATACCGTTTGCTAGGTGGTCTATTTGTAGAATCAAGTTTGCAAAAGGATTTCATGACTAGCGGACAAATAAAGGGGTGAAATCTATGGGCAAATTTTGTGCGTGTTTTTGGGGTTTTCCAGCGCTGACGGCGTCTTGTATCTGCTTCAAAGACCTTATCATGCAGTTTTCCGTAATTATACATAATTTTTCGGAAATACAGCTGACGAACCGAGAGAACATTCGCATCTGCGTAAAGCTCTTTTGTGCTGTACCTAGACGGTTTACGGTAAATAACCTTAAGGAGAGAACGTTGGGCTCTTTCTAGGCCGATAAGATGGGTCTTTGCCGCCCCTCCCCAAGCTGAATTACAATAGCATAGGATGGATTCACAAAGAGCGAAGTAGACTGTCCTCAAAAGTTCGGGATAGGCAAAATTTCTTAATGTGCGAAAGACAAACATGAGCTTACGGACTCGAGTTTTAAGTGACTCGATGTGCTGCCGCCAAGTCAGGTGAGAATCAAGCAATACACCAAGGTATCGTATGGTATTGGAACGTTCCAAGAAGCTACCGTTGTTGCGAGTGGGAGATCCGAGCAACGTGCTCTGCGGTCTAACCGTAATGTAAAATCCGTCATGCGGTTGGCCTCTGGAATCGATCGAAAAACACAGATATTTCGTCTTCTGCACATTTAATGTTAACAAATTGGAGTCGAGCCAATCCATCACTAGTTTCAAGTTAAGCTCCGCCGTCCTCTGAACCTCTGGCCAGCTTTTTCCACGTACCAAAATAGCTGTATCATCGGCAAACGAGATAGTTGTAGCGTTTGTTAGCTTAAGGTTACACAAACCGTTAATATATGTCAAAAACAGAGTAGGGCCGAGTACACTCCCTGGGGGACCCCGAAAACCACGTTAGCGAATTCACTAGTGTGTTCTTCCACCCGGACACACTGCTTACGATCTCGTAAGTAGGATTCAAACCACTTGAGCGCAAGTCCCCTAATGCCAAGGCCCTCAAGTTTAGCCAATAGGATCGGAATCGAAACAGTATCGAAGGCCTTGGCAAGGTCCAAAAATATTCCTATGCACTTTTCACTTCTATCCAGAGAATCTACTATTTTACTAACAAGTAAGTCGACAGCTTGTTCAGTTGATCGTTTTTGTCTAAAACCAAATTGGTTAGGCGACAAGCTGCCATTGCGCTCGAGAAACGACAGCAATTGTGCATTAATAATTTTTTCAATGAGTTTACCAATTATACTAAGCAAGGAAATTGGCCTATAGTTAGTGACTTGTTCTTTACAGCCCGCCTTGTAAATCGGTGTTAAAGAAGCTAGCTTGAGAAGACTTGGGAAGGTTGCAGAAGTTATGCTTAGATTACACAAATAAGTGATAGGCTGGGTGACGCTAGTTATAGTCATTTTTAATACGTCTGGTGTGATGCCGTCTAGTCCCGGGGAGCTACCAGCTTTTAGTTGTCTAATAAGAGAGGAAACCTCATCGGTGTCTGTTGGTCGAAGAAAAAATGACGAAACCGGAGAACTTTCACTCTTGTGCATTTTGGCCAAGTGTGCTTCATTTACGCCCATTGCATTAAGCGTCACCTCTGCTAAATTCTTGCCGACAGAACTAAAATACGCATTTATTCTATTTAACGAAATTTTGGGGTCAGTGTCAAGTTTGAGGAGCTCAGAAACCGGGGAGCGGGTGGGTGTAATATTGCATGCCGATTTTACCGTCTTCCATGTTTTTTTTGCATCAAGGCGAGCTTCTAAAAGCTCTCGCTGGTGATGTTTAGCTTTCACTTGTTTTAAAATATCAGCACAAGTGTTCCTATATTTTTTGTATTGTGTTTGAATGACCTCGTCGTGAGGGTTTTTAGTTGCCTGTTGATGCAATTTACTTCTTTTCCGTATACACTTTAAGAGCCCGGGAGTAATCCATTGTTTAATTGTATGTTTTGAGTTATTGGTGGAGATACATTTTTTGTGTTTTTTAATTATATTTGTGATAGAGGTACAGAAAGATTCGCATGCAGCATTTACGTCATTTATTAGGTATAAAGGAGACCAGTCTATACTTTTTATATCGGAATCAATCGATTTTAAATCAAGCTTCGTAAAATATTTGTGTTTTTCGTTCGACACCGTAAGATCAAGGAGTGTCATAATGAGAAGATGATCTGTGATATCTTCATTACACGTGATGACTGACGATTTTAATTTGGATCTTATCATGACGTGGTCTAGGCAATTGTTACCACGAGTGGGCAAAATGTTACCTGAGTAAAAACCGTGCTCTGAGCAGACATTTAAGTAGTCGTCAGCGCCGCCACTGCAGGCATTTTGTGTAATATTTATATTTATATCACCCGTTATGATGGTATGCCTACAGTCTTCACAATGTGATAAAAAGGTATCCAACGAATCTGAGAATGTAGCAGAGTTACTGTAACTAGGTGATCTATATATTCCTATTAAGTCTATGTCGTTATTAATTCTTAGGTACAGAGCATTAGCCTCTTTAATATTATTTTTTAGGACCTTGACACTCAAGGTATCTTTAACAAAAATAATCACTCCGTCATTTTGCGAGTAATGTAGGTCTGATGCGAAACAGTTATAACCTTGTAAAGACGGCAACTGGGGGCATAACTGCAGCCAGCACTCCGTAAGCACTATCGCATCAGGCTCGATATTCGCTCGTTTTAACACACATTTAAAATAATCAAGGTTGCACTGGTGGCTACGTATATTTTGAGTAATCAACATAAAAGGTTTTTTGTAAGTGTTTTTAATCGTGACACATTCCTCTAAAGGGATCATCCACATATTACGTCACACCAAATTTAAGGTTTTTGGACCCCTCCCCCCTCCTATGTCACGCTTTTTTGTATCCCTTTAACAGGGATTGTCACATTTAGTATGACCCCCCCCCCCCCTACACTGTGACGTAATATATGGATGACGCCTAACATGAAACCTGTCTGTTATCGCACAGCTGAGTCGCGTCAATATCGTCAGCCACAGTATTTAAAGCGCCTGTATAAGATTATTAATACAAACACTTCCACAATCTCTTTTATAACAATTAGCTGTATTAAGGCAGACAGGTTCCACGAGTATTATGAAGTAAAAGTACACGATAAAGTTAATGTTGTTATCAGCTGGGAAGAATAATATGTTACTAAATAAATAAAACCCAACCCTAGAAATGTTTAGACAGACATAAAGATGTATATAGATGCTTGAGATAAGAAATAAAATAAAAATATCGTCAGTAGATAAATCATATTTATTGTTTATAGACCGTAACTTAATATTTATATGAATACATAATATTAATATCATGCAAGGATACAGTATTTTATTGTCGTGTGTGTTGTGTGTTGCAAGTCGTATTCGAAGAATTATGCTAACAACTAAGTATATGTGTACATAAGCAACTATAATATGAGACTGCCCTACAATAAAAACATGCAACTTGTTTGTGTGGCGGCCGCCGTGGCCGTGCGTTATCACTATCAGTAAACATATTAAAATCGAACACACTAGGGAATCATCATCTAAACCAGTAACAGGAATTTTATGCACTTGTAAACTGTACATGTATATAAATGTAAGGATGCGTTTGTATGTTCCTAAGAATATCTTACAGTTAGAATCACAGCTCATGCACATATCATTTGAATAATTATTTTTATGTGTACAATTACATTGTAAACCTGCTTTTATTGACCATGTTAGTTTAGTTTTCATGCTACATTCTAAAGTATCGAAACATATTGGTTGTAAGTGTGATGACACTGATAACAGATAGTTATGTAAATAAATAAGTGAAAATTGACTTTTATAACACATAATAACGAGAAGGAAAAATACAAGTGTTTGCTAGGCTGTACTTAAACTACTTATACTTAGACTATTATTGCTTTAAGTTTTTTATTGTTTCTAGGTTTTTAACCCAAATGTGCTCACTGCCTTCAGATTTCCTTAGGTATACTCGACCATTTGTGACCCAGACCATGGCATAGCCAATCTCTTTGGCCTTAAGCCTTGCGGCCAAATGAAGCTCTTTGGTTTCTTTGGTCATGTGCTCAACTATGAACACTTGCGATTTTTGTGTTGTAGCTATGCCCAGGTGGCTCGTATTTAGCTTGTCATTGGCGTGGGTTTTATTATACTTGCGACTAGCCGCGATGAAGCTGTCTCGAAGGCGCGGTGATGGAAACTTGACTAGTATGGAACGTGGTCTTGGGTTGCTGGGGTTAAGTTTGGCAATACGCGTACACTGTAGAACTTCATGCTGCTGCACCGGGTGTTCGATGGTCGAACCGAGTTGCTGGACTAAAGATACGAGGTTTTCGCCCCTGTGCTCGGGAACACACTGGATCTCCACGTTGCTAGCGCGTGCCTGCTGTTCCAGCTGGTTAAGACGGACAGTCAGCTCTTGCACTGTGGTGTTGAGGTGGTTATTTTCAGCCGCAAGTCGCTGGAGTTCCGGTTTGCCGTCTTGAAAGTCCTTTTTGAAATCCTCGTACTGGCGATTTATGAACTCAAGAGAAGACTCAAACTTAGCCATTTTCTGGTTAAAGTCCTTGAACTGAGCATCAAAGTAGGCCCTATTGTCCTTTTTTGATTCGCTTATCGCTTCACGTATTTCACGGCGCACGATTTCTGTCAGGTCGGCCCTGGTCAGGCAAGAGCCGCACTGGTCAACTGGGCGTAGCTGGGCTTTCCTCCGGGTTATGTTATCAATTGGCGGGCTGAGGTCCTTGCGAACTGGTGTGTTTATATTATTGCCTTTTGGTTTCTTGCTGCAGCAGGCCGGACAGGTCCAAGTCGCTACCTGGCTGTCGGACATGTCTGTTATACTGATAACTAGGCACCTTTCGCAGTACTTGTCGTTACATGCGATGCATTCAAGCATTTCATCTTGATTGGTATCCTTAAAACAGCCTGCACACTTCGTGGCCATGTTAAATTATCACAGGTGATGGTACAAATTTTGAGGTTAGGTTATAAATATTAAAAACTTCACGTTATTCACTAAAGTTACGACGAATTAACTATATTTGTCTATTGATGTGTCTGATTATCACAGTCTCGTGCTTATAATATTAACAACACTCAAGAAAAACTTTACAAATCAAAGGATTGTTCGATTTCCATTACCAGCGCCTATGTCATCAATTGTCATAAAACATTTTAAGGACTGCCATTGAACTTGGCACCCGTTTAGATCTCACTGCTTTTTGTCGTTGACGCCAACAACCAAGGCATATAATAATATTGAACTTGGCTCATATTTCCCTTTTTTTGGTTTCGATGGGATTTTAACGTTACAACTGATCTTCAGTGAAACTATAGACCTGTCTTAAGTTCCTCTCACTTAGGTCACTGACCTCTTCCAGTAAATTGCGGTAGTGTGCGAAAAGTATGTTGGTGAGTGTGACGTGCGTTAGTGTGTGTAAATGGGGTAATTTGACAGATACTGAATTTTTACCCATCGTGACGGGCTCTTAAATAGAGTGTCCACCGGTTATTATAATATATAGTAGGCGTGTTCAGTGGATACATGTAGAACTCAACATCATCCATACTATACTATAATATATATACTAGATACTTACTATAATTTAATATCATAGATGGGAAAGTGTGTGTCTGTTTGTTTGTCCGTCTTTCACGGCAAAACGGAGCGACGAATTGACGTGTGTTTTTAAGAGGAGATTGTTGAGGGGATAGAGACCCCCTACTTCCCTGAAAGGGAGGGGGGGGGGAGTTTGTATGGAGCATTCCACAAGTTTCGAATTTAAAGCGATCAAAGCCGCATGCAAATGGAAAAAATGCATTGGTTACAATTGTCCCCCAGTCGAGATTTGCACCGTTGTACTTTTTTTTTATGGGATAGGAGTCAAAGGAGCAGACAGGTCGCCTGGTAAGCGATCACCGCCGCCCATGGACACCCGAAACACCACAGGTGTTGGAGGTGCGTTGCCGGACTTTAAGATGGGTGTACGCTCTTTTCTTGAAAATCACGCAAATAAATATAACAAACCACCACTACCAAAATACAAAAGTCACCGTTTAGTTACAGTTATTTTAATGAAGTAGATTTCCAAATTTTCTATCCACCGACTTGTACACGGTAGACGGAACTTTGCAAGCGTCCAGCCATTGCAAAATCCCATAATATTTTAATATGCATTATGCATTTTCATTAAGCTCTCCGGACGAGTTTAAATCCTGACAGCCTGATTGATCTGTGGCGTTTCCTCCCCTTTCGTCTTTGTGACAATTTTGAGGGGAATTATTTCACAAAACTATCATTTTGCTATCTAATTGTTCGAAGTTTACTTTCGTAATAAAATATTGAATTTAGAGCTCATTGTGACAGCATAAGGTATATCAGAGTTCAAATAAGATAATTTTTAAGAAAAAAAAACCGCCTTCCTTTGGGGTTCTGGTGATAAATACTTTCAAATGTTGGATTATGTTATCAATTCGTCTGTATATTTTTTAATGTTTGTTATTCGATATCTCCGTCATTTCTGAACCAATTTTGAAATCTGGATGATTCTGAAGTACTTACAGATGAGAATGATTATCAGAACGGAACTCTAACCAGGGGCGGCTCACACTTCACCAGCAGTTCCACTGCACCAAATGTCACTGTTCTGGACGTAAGTGCATGCTGTTCTTATAAAAATACCAAAGTCACTATAAGTGTGCCGTTCAGATTTGAGGAGTTCCGTTCTGACCATCATCAGCAATTCCACTGCACCAAATATCACTGTTCTGGACGTAAGTGCATGCTGTTCTTATAAAAATACCAAAGTCACTATAAGTGTGCCGTTCAGATTTGAGGAGTTCCATTCTGACCATCATCAGGAGTTCCACTGCACCAAATGTCACTGTTCCGTACGTAAATGCATGCTGTTCCTTTAAAAACACAAAAATCACCATATGTATGCCTTTCAGATTTGAGGAGTTCCCTCGATTTCTCCAGGATCCCATCATCAGAACTGGGTTCTGAGAAAAATGGGACCAATCTGTATGCATATACATTCAATCAAAAAAAATAAATTTCAAAATCGGTCTAGTAACGACGGAGATATCGAGGAACAAACATTAAAAAAAAAAAAAAAAAAAAAAAACATACAGACGACTTGATAACCCCTTCCTTTGAGATTTGGAAGGCGGTTAAAAAGAAGAAGAAAGAGTTTGTTTTTAGAACAAGTAAAACTACCTGAACTTGAACTAGTATATTTGTTCTTAGAAATTAAAAGACATTCAATTGTAAAATTCTGACTAAAATTAGCGATAAATAAACACGCAAATGATAATTGACTGATGATGTGATTTCATTTTGATGCCGATAGAGATATAGGTTTGCTTTCAAGTGCCTTGAGCTTCCAAAGCACTTGAAAGTTGACTTTGGCGTGATTTCTAAGTTCTCGCTAGTCAGTTACAAGAAAACAACTGTTTAGATATCTGACTGTAAAACTACATTTAATACCTAAATGGTCGCGTACCGTGCGGTTTCACAGGAATTTCCTCCCGCGGACGCTCCGGCTGTGGAATGAGCTCCCTGCCGAGGTATTTCCGATGAACTACAGTATGGGATTCTTCAAAAAAGGAGGGTACAAGTTTCCAATGGGTCGGCAACGCGCATGTAACATCCCTTGAGATGCAAGCGTCCATAGGTTACGGTGACCGCTTTCCATCAGGCGGACCGTATACCTGTTTGCCACCGACGTGGTATAAAAAAAAAACATTTTATCGGTTTTCTATTATAATTTTTAGTTAGTCATTACATTTTATAGGTAATGTACTTACCTGACATATAATATGTTATACCGACGTACAGATGTTATAAAATTTACAAATCAGTTCATATTTTCAATTCCTCTAACAAGGGAACACAATTCAACCCTGTTAAGGCAGAATATACGAGTACAAATGCATGCATGAACAAGATTCATATGCGCTTAACGTTTTCTTACCCATTGAATCGAATAATTCGCTTCGGCGTACTTCAGTACTGGTAAGTAATTCTTGGAAGAAATCTGAAATACAAACTTATGATTTTGTACGATAGTAGTATCCTTAAACATGTAAAATCGGGTAACTCACGTAAAATTGTCGAAGGTCGCTCGACATGTTTCGCTCCGTAATGAGGAGCATTTTCATTGAGCACGCGCGATGCCGATGGTATCCCGACGCAGACTGCGGGCCGCAGCTCGATGCGACCGTTGGCTCGGCGCGGGGGTCGGCGGCGGCAGGGGTGATGCGTAACTACCCTCACCGAAAGTAATTTCGGCATAATGCAGCGACCTTCGACAATTTTACGTGAGTTACCCGATTTTACATGTTAAATATGTCAGTGTCTCACGGTAGTTTTATTATTAAGATAGTATCCTTGTCGTTATCAGAAAATTAAGAAAAAACTTTACAATCCTAATAGGTAAGTTTTATCGTGATATATTAATTGGCAATAAAGATATGAAGTACTGAAACTTTTTATTTTAAATATTATGTGTTGTATTCTTTTCTTGTACAATAAAGTGTTTACTTACTTAAATAATATAATGATTCATGTAAATGTTAGAAAATTACAATAGCTAATAACTAAACACTAATAACAATAAAAACTTAAAACTATCCAAATAAACTATTCCCTGTCGTTCCCGGTGCAAAAGTGCCCATGACGCTCGCAGCATTTCCGCGTTGAATTACAATGGACAGCTTTTGCACCAGGAACGACTCGGAGCGGGGACTTTCTCCTTTTTGCCTGAGTCGGCGGCCCAATTCGCGTACAAAGCACTTCGCGTCTGTTCCCCAGCTCCCCGCCGTCTCTACCGCGAATGGGACAAATATGAAGTTAATTATTATAATCTTTTAATTGTCAAGATTGCTAATTATTGGATAATTTATTTCATAGAATGAAAGGGAAGTACTTAATTAATTTAGTCCTCCGTCAGTCCATCACCTCTTTGTAATAGCGTAACAACCTCACTTATCTTATACCTAATATTTATATCACTTTTGCTCTGTGTTTTTCATAAGAATTACTACGACACCCTTTATCTGTATGAAAATATTACGCTCAAAGACCATTATAAAATCTTCCTACCTCGCTCTAAAGCCGATAGTCCACTATCATATGTTTATCATAGAATTATGATTATTATATATAGGCAACATGGCGTCCTTTTTCTTCACGTTGGAGAACAAGGGAGGCATACAGTTATATGATCATATTTATATGATAAACATATGACAGTGAACTATCGGCCTAACGTGGAAACCCCGCGTGAAGCCTGCGTTATTTCTGAATTAGTAAGACTGTTAAAGCTTCAAGAAAAGCGCGTACTCCTTTGCCGGCAGGAACTAACAAGTCGATGGCGAAGAGCCATGAGAACTCTAACTAAGTATGAAAACATGGGTTAGTTGGGAGTTCATGGTACTTCACTGTCGAAATATAAACTCTCTGATTTTGCGAGTGTTCAGGGGTGACAGTAATCGCTTACCACGAAACAATTTATTTGCTCGTTTCTCTTGTATATTTCGAATCTCAGTAAACAAGTAAGGTATCAGTTGCATTCATGTTTAAAAATAATGATATTATGATACGACCGCTACTGTAAAGAAGCAATAAGTATTATTTTTATTGTAAATTAAATAGAATACCGCGTTTGTCTTATGCATAGCCGGACCACTTTTGCACTATAGTTGTTTCTATTCTCAAAGGCAAATAGCAATCTCTTCGCAAATGTATCTGTTCCTTTTCGATTTCGCTTCGCTTCGGGCAACGCCAATGGGACACGTTTCTTTGTCTGTATTTTATTAATTTGTTTCGTATTTTATGTTAGTCTTGAAGGTTTAAATATGCTAGATTTAGAACGTCAACATTATAACCCTACGACACAAACCTTAATCTAAATTATCAGTACTGCTACTTGTCAATAGATGTCGCGACGAACGAAAAGACTAATGCTCACCAATTTTTAGCTAATATTACAATAGTATTAATCAGTATTCTCTTTTCAATTCCTTTTGGTTGTAATATAAGTTGTAAACTGTTCTAATAATACATTTTTGGCAGACGAGACACAGTTGCCACCTAGTATCGAGTAGTGGTACTGATAATTCACGCTATTTGACGCGTGATTGACGCGTGATTGTCGCTAGATGTCACTTAACTATGCTTATACAAATAACCCGCATTTACTGATGTATGGAGTTACAACTCTTCCCTTACTTTTTCTCTCAATCCACACCTAAAATACCTTCATCATCATATCAACCCTCCATCGCCCACTGCTGAGCGTAGGGAGCGTAGGCCTCCTTTTTTCAATTACGTCACTTTTACCGGCCCCGAGCTACACAAAATACCTTAAATATCCGAGCTAAATCTTATTATTTCAAAAAAAGAATTACGTGTTTCATTATCAGACATCATCATCATCATCATTGGCCTTTGACATCAATTATATGATGTATTAGGCAGCGTCCGTAAGATTGCGGCACTTAGTTACACAAATTACTGGTAAGTCCGACGCGAGAGGAGAATATCATGCCAGGTGAGGAAGGTGGGAAATCAGCGCGCTGGTGTCTCAGTTACACATAAGGTGTTTAAAATGGCGCACATTTTACTTAGATTTTTGGTATTCTCAATGACGAAATACATAGATAACTTAATATTAAGTACAAGCGTAGATAATCAACTGCACTAATCTTAGAAGGTCACACGTCTTATTTCCGTGTCTTAATGCACTACGTATTAAATATGAGTACCTATACAATTAATTGTATATACGTATTAAGCTTATCAATTTTATTACAGCCATATAGAAAGTAGGCAAATATTTGCAGGTGACTCCCTCTTATCTCTACATGATTAAAGTAATAATCATTAAAGATCACAGCAATTATTAGATTGAATGCAGATATCATAGATAAGGTCATGTTATCATTAGCATAAATATAATTGTAGAACCATCTAATGCCAGTTGGTGGTGGTTACTAGTGACAACTCCAAATATGTGGCGAATAAATTTGGTATTTCTCGCTGCCACGTGCATTTGTAAGTGTTTTTTAAATATTTGATCTGTCTGTAAATATACTATCCCTGGCCCCGTAGCCGAATGGCATTTCTGCGACGCGAAATGAAAACGAAACGACGCAAAAGGTAGTTGGCTTGTCGCGCCAATACGCAAGAGCGATAGAGATAGATATCTACAAGTGTTTCGTTTCGTGAGCGTTTCGTGAGCGTTTGTGCCATTTGGCTACGTAGTACGTACCCTGAGCAAATATGACTGACTCAGGGCCCATTTAGACGGTACGTGAATTCGTATACGAGTTTCATTGCGTATTTGATTGGCGCGCTGAGTTGTTTGTAACCTCAACAGTCCGTAATGTATCTAAAATCGCATGCGAGTTGGCCGTCTAGGCCGTCAGCCCTGAACGTTATGAAATTTCTAGTTATCAAGGACGGTAACATTTTTTGATAATTAAAGTATAATCTTTTAACTCCTACCTAGCAATGCACGGTCGAGAAGTTTCCAAAGTTGCAGAACATTCCTCATGAGAATTTTCGGTAACTTCTGAGAATGTTCTCGAGAACGAGAATTTATCAGAATACTTGGTAACTTCGTAGTTTATACCATAATTTCGTCGAACTCAGCAAGTCAAGACGTAGTCCCGTGGTAGTGCGCTGGCTTCGTATGCCGATGTTCTCAGGTTCGATCCTGACAGCGATCTTTTTGTTTTTATTTTGTTTGTTTTTTTTTTGTATATACATAATATTGGCATGACCAAAAACAGGCATCAAGAAATAATAGTTCGGTACCTAATTTAAAAAAGTCAGGACTAAATCTGTGAAGTCTGAAAGTCGAAATGTTCCCTGAAGTATAGTGAGAATTTAAACAACTTATAGTGAGAATTTAGGTAACTTATCACTTATCAACAAAATAGCTAACTGTAATAGACAATATTATACCTATAATAACATATAGTTTTATATTATGCCCATTTAAACATTATTTCAAGTATATTCTCTTGTTTAAATAATAAATTGCATGTTGCGGGAATGTTCTGCGAACATTCTCAAGAATGTTTCCGCTTTTTGGGAATGTTCTGCAATTTCTACATTACTACTCCTACCCAACGTCAAGGTAACATGGATGCCACGAATACCTAACCCAAAATCATAGAGGAATAAGTAAAGGAAGAGTTGTAACTCCATACATCAGTAAATGCGGGTTATTTGTAGTGACATCTAGCGACAATCACACGTCAGCCATGCGTCAAATAGTGTAAATTATCAGTACTGCTATTTATCAATAGATGTCGCGACGAACGAAGAGTCTAATGCTCACCAATTCTTAGCCAATATTACAATTGTATTAATCAGTATTCTGTTTTCAATTCCTGCTTGTAATATAAGTTGTAAACTGTACTAATATTAAATTTTTGACAAACGAGACACTGTTGACACCTAGTATCGAGTAGTGGTACTGATAATTTACGCTATTTGACGCGTGATTGACGTCACTACAAATAACCCGCATTTATTGATGTATGGAGTTACGACTCTTTTCCTACTCAATCATCCCAAAATGGAGAAACATGTCACATTGCTCGGTCCAGAGCGTTACGACGACAAGCCTACGACAACGCGGAGCTTACTGAAATTTTCCTCCAGTCTGTCCTCTTAACGATATTTAGGATGCCCTGGATCGAGTTTATTTAGTGGTCTACTCACTTTATTATCATTATTCTCATCTACTGTTATTTTAGTTTCAGCATGTGAATGTGCATCCGTGGTAGAGACAGCAGCGGGATCCAGAACCGCCCGCTTAACCAATATCAGATACTTCCAATCTTCGTGGTGAGTAAACTTATGAAATATGAAAATTCCTTATCAGACCAAGAAGTCAGTTTCAAATAGTTCAATGAGAGTACCGCTTCTTAATATCGCAGATCGTATATTAATATTTTTTTTTTTTTACTACGTCGGTGGCAAACAAGTATACGGTCCGCCTGATGTAAAGCGGTCACCGTAACCTATGGACGCCTGCAACTCAAACAGTGTCACATGCGCGTTGCCACCCCATTAGAAACTTGTACACTCCCTTTTGCTGTGTTAAGTACATAGCAAAAAGGAGTGTACAAGTTCCAAGGAGGGTTCGGGTTGCCGACGACTCAAAGGACAATAGACGGAACAAGTTAGTTCCGTAAGTCCTCCCGTCATCAGCACACCGCACCTTCGTTGAGCTCTGGCAGCCTTACTCACCGGCAGGAACACAACACTATGAGTAGGGTCTAGTGCTATTTGGCTGCGGTCTTCTGTAAGGCGGAGGTACTACCCCAGTTGGACTCTGCTCTAGATTCGAGCGAGACGATATCCGCTGTGCTGTGCCCTACCACACAAATGCTGCTAACCCCCATTTTCTACTCAAATAGCAATGGAAGACAGTTTCTACATTTATAACTAGCTTTTGCCCGCAGCTTCGCTCGCGTTAAATTCGAAAATCCCCCCTTTTAGGGAAGTGGGGGGTTACAAAGAGACAAAATGTAGCCTCTGTCACTCTCCATCTATTCAACTATCTTCACTTAAAAAAATCACGCGAATTCGTCGCTCCGCTTTGGCGTGAAAGACGGACAAACAAACAGACACACACTCTTTTCCATTTATAATAATAATAAGTATGGATTTGAGCCCCATGAGTCGAACAGAGGATCCGGCAGACCTCGCCGGCGATGGCGGGACTCCTTTTTGACAGACTGGCCAGTTTTAGCTCAAGATCGAGAAGAATGGAGAAAGAAGGGGGAGGCCTTTGCCCAGCAGTGGGACACAATAGACTCATAATAATAATAATGGATTTGACAGGGCACATATGGTGGATGGCTCAGACTTGGAAGAAGTAGAAAAATCTGATACAGGAGCGGCCGGGCTCGGTCTAACTGCCGACACCGTCGTAGCTGTTGTAGTTCATGGACGAGAGAGCAGCGTCTACAGTGACTTCGGAAACACTCTCCGATTTTGTAAGTCTATTTATGACTTATGCGTACTCGTGAAATACAATTAAATAATAACATAGAACATATGATTTTGTTAAGATTTGCAACTTTTGCAAGATAGATTCTTACACTAGTACAAGTTATAATTAGGTACTAAAATAAGTAGGTAATAAAAACATTGGAGTAATAAATTGACTAGTATTTTATTGAATCTTGACTATTAAACATTAGTATTACGTAAATTTTCATACTTATGTTTGCTTGAGTTCTTTGGTATATTGTGTTACTTTTTTTGTTTTCATCGATCCTTACTTACTAGTCTCTAAATAGTTGCCCAAAACCATAATTAAATATAAATAAATAAATAAATAAATATTATAGGACATTCTTACACAGATTGACTGAGGCCCACGGTAAGCTCAAGAAGGCTTGTGTTGTGGGTACTCAGACAACGATATATATATATAATATATAAATACTAGATACTAAATACTTATATATATAGAAAACATCCATGACTCAGGAACAAATATCTGTGCTCATCACACAAATAAATGCCCTTACCGGGATTCGAACCCGGGACCGCGGCGTAGCAGGCAGGGTCACTACCGACTTCGCCAGACCGGTCGTCAAAATAATCGGTCGGCATAATTATAATTAATACATAATTATCATATTTCAGCACTCGCCCAGGCGGACCCTGATCTAGTAATCATCATGGTAGATTGGTCATACCTCTCCTATTCATCGTACCAACAGGCGGTGGCTACCGTACCCTTCATCGCCACGGACCTTAGAGAGTTCATAGCGTTGTTGGTCAGTGATGGTAACTTAGCGCTGTCGAACCTTCACCTCATCGGCTTTGATCTGGGAGCTCATATTGTGGGCATTGCGAGTAGAAATGCTGCTACTCGTGCCATAAAAATCACAGGTGCGTTAGATATCATCTCAATCTTATGGTACTCATATAGTCAGATAAAAGTGGATACGTCCACGTCGTTCACAACTATAATAAAAGTTTAGAGGTCAGGTGGAGAGAAAATTATTACTTTTTATTCGAAACAGGCTTTTCTAAAATAAACTTATTATTTATTTAGAAACTTATTTCTTCAAAACAAATATACTATGGGATCAATTTAAATTGTCTACCTTGAGTGTAACACTTGGGTCTTGGGTCTTTTATAATACCTAATACTTATATTCTCTTATATCTCATGTAATACCTAGTCATAAAACATTAATTTCAAAAAAACCATTAAGCATTATAAATATATTGGACATCACTAATTGCAGCGAACGGTCTACGAGGGTGCTACAGCAAACTTGATCTGAAAAATCACATTTCTCATCTCGTTACAAATATAATATTTACGAGTATACCTGTTATTACAGCTTTGGACCCCGCTGGTGCCCTTTGAACCGCTTCTTCCCAACGCCTCAGAGCTAGCGATGCAAACTTCGTCGAAGTAATCCACTCAGACATAAGCGGGACCAGGGCGTTTGGCACCCCTGATGCTCTCGGTGACATAGACATCTACCCTAACGGAGGGACTAGGCAGCCTGGCTGCGCGGCCAGCAACAACGCGTGTCACCACAACAGGGCGTGGCAGTTGTTCGCGGCGACCGTGGACACTGGTGGACACCTGCTGGCTCTGCGATGCGATACAATGACGCAAGTCAGCAACAATCGGTGTACGGGGACACCGGCTGTGCAAATGGGAACGTTGACGCTTGTTAAATTGCAGTAAGTTGGACTTTTGGTCTTTTGTAGAAACGTATCCTTAATATGAGTGTGCACAAAATGCTCAAAAATATGTCCCATAGTTCTTAATTCGCCTACATATGACTACGTCTACCGATGACTTTGATGACATAGAAATCTTCCCAAATGGTGAAACCAGACAGCCTAAACCAACCAACCACACAGTGATATTTAAAAATAAATATCTTAAGTTTTTGTTTCATAAAATCTCATTCAAATATATCTTATTTTGTAGAAAAAGTAACACACATTTTTTCTTTTCAGGACTGGCCTGTTTCGAGTAAACACTGGCAACACGTACCCTTACAGCGCTTAAGCTTTAATTTAGAACCATAAGCACCCAAATAAAAAAATAAAATGATTACAAACTGTTTTTATTACCTGAATCCATTTCCATATTACAAGGAGAGATGTAAGCCGTAATACCTACGATAAAATAAATATCTGTACATTAGGAAACTTTGAATAGCTGAGAAGCATTATTATTTACTAGAAAATTTCTTATCATTGTTTTTCTGTATCGTTGTTGTTATGAAGTATATCAATCACATCGTAAAAAGTCGAGAATGAAAAATCAATTTCCTACTTCTTGAGAGTTGATATAAATGTTTCCCTGCGAGTCAAAGTAACAGTTCAGAGAATCACACATCTCTAAATTAAATAACACGACGTTATGATACTTTTAGGGTTCCGCGCCTCAAAAAGGAAAAACAGTACCTTTATAGGATCACTCGTGCGTCTGTCCGTCTGTCCTAGCCAATTTTCTTCAAAACTACTGTACCGATTATCTTGAAGTTTGGCACACAATACATATGGTAACCCAAAAATGGACATGTAATTAAGAAAATTTTAACTAATAGGGGCCACTTTTGGGGGGTAAAATAAAAGTAAAAAATATATTTTTGATATTTTTTAGTCAAGTAATTTAAGATTATAGGAAAAAAAATGATCACCCCCCCCCCCCTCTATATCTGAAACTACTGAGCGTAAAATTTCCAAGTAAAATACACATGACAGCCTTCAATCTCTAGATTACAGGAACACCTATTCTCTACAGTCTACAGTCAAGCGTAAGTCGGACAAACTCAAATTACGAATTTCACTCAATACCGCTATAAGGCGTTACCAAATTTCTTGAAAATGACTTCGCCTTCAAAAAAGGAGGCGCTTAAGCCCTTTCTATGGTGTACGGAACCCTGGCAACGCGAGTACAACTCGCACTTGGCCGGTTTTTTATATGAACAAAGGGTACTTAGGCGTCATCCATATATTACGTCACAGTGTAAGCGGGGGGTCATACTAAATGTGACAATCCCAGTTAAAGGGATACAAAAAAAGCGTGACATAGGAGGGGGAGGGGTCCAAAAACCTGAAATTTGGTGTGACGTAATATGTGAATGATCCCTTTAATAATTCGAGATAGGCACATTAAGTAAGTATACAAGGAGTTACTATGTATGACTAAAACGCTCATAATGTTTTAATGCCTATAATGCACCAGTCACATGAATAACTATCATAACCTATTTTAAAACCTATTTTGTTGATATATTATAACCACAAAATTAAAAATTTTCAAAAAAACCCCGACCAATGGACCGATTTTCATGAAACATGGCTAAGAACACTCCCGACTTCAGCTTTCAAACAAAAAAAAACTAAATCTAAATCGTATTTTTCAATTAAAGGAAAAATTGAAAAATTCACACCTCCGGAACCTGCTGGGGCCAAGGCCAGAGGTCGCAGGTTCGAGTCCTGCCGGAGGTATGAATTTTTCCATTTTTCCTTCATTTTAAAATTTGTAATATCGCTCGCAGACGTTTCTGCATGATAAAAAACAAATTTAAATCTAAATCCGTTCATTCGTTCAGGAGCTACGATGCTACAGACAGACACACACAGACAGACACGTCAAACTTATAACACCCCGTCGTTTTTGCGTCGGGGGTTAAACATTGAGCCTGCTTGTAGGTTGTTTGAGTCTAGGTGTGCGTACATGTGTGTGTAAGCGCGTGCAGCGTGCTAAGGGAACATACCCAAACTACTTGACCATATTTGTGCCGTTTTTTGCCCCCCCCCCCCCCTGGGTGACCAAGCGTAGTATATGCCAAGACCGCGTCCTACTGCTGGCCACGGCTGGGCCAATATTCCACAGGTTACGTGACAAGAAATAAGACCCCCCTCCCCCTCTGTGACCAAGCGTAGTATTTCGACGACCCCCCTCCTAAACGTGTCACGTAGTTTGGGTACGTTCCCTAAGCGGAAATCTATCTACTGCAAAAAGTGATTAGTTTGTGTTAGACTTATATTTATTTATTTATTTAATCTTTACTGTACACAAAGAAAGAGAACTTATAGTACAAAAGGCGGACTTAATGCCAAACAGCATTTTCTACCAGTCTATATTGACCGAGATCAGAGTGTTTCGATGAACATACTTAATACAAAATAAGTGATTCCGGCTCTATTACAATCTGGGTGTATTCAAGTCAATAGTGAATAGGCTATTATTGAACCCGTCACTTTCCATCAGGTGCGAATAAAGTCAATCACTGGCCAGTTTATAATAAAAAAAATAACGACGAAATAGTTATTTGTTTTACAAGGGGGCAAAGTAGTTGTTTAACCGCACGTGTCAATATTGATACCTGAGCAAGCGAAAGATTCCAATATTGAACCGCGAGCGTAGCGAGTGGTTCAAAAAGTGGAATCTTGAGCGTTGCGAGGGTATAAAGGCACGAAGGTTAAACAAACTTTGCCACCGAGTGAAACACAAAATTTTTCACCACACCAACACGAACAAAATACTGACTATAAAACATCAAAATAAATAAAATCCATCAATTTATTCAATATTTATGATTCAAAAATTTCAAATAAAAAAAAAATCTAGCAGCCAGATTAAGACATCGAGTTAAAATTTGTATGAAATTACTTTGCCCCCTTGTGGATAAAATGCAATTTTGCTATCTGTTTTCGAATAGCAAAGAAAGCCTTTACCAGTTGGTGTGGTGAAAAATATAATACATGTATTCAGGTCTTAAAACGATACAGGAGGGGTCAATACTCCATACAAACTCTCTCGACTATTTCCTCCCTGGTTTTTGAAGGTAGATCAATGATTTTTTCAGCACAGATTATTATTATTTTGATCAGTGTCGGACCGTTTTCATTTTTTTGATATTCTTATTTCTAATGATGCTAGAGCCCTTCAAAAATGTCCAAAAACGGCCTTATTAGGGCGCAAAAAAACGACAAAATCAGAAATGAGTATATCAGAGGTAGCTTCGAAATCGCCCCCATAGTTGAAGAAGTCCAAGAAAAACGTTTACGCTGGTATGGACATATCCTCAGGCGTCCTGAAGACCGCATGGTGCGTGTAGCCCTAAACATACCTGTGACGAAGCAAGGCCGTGGAAAGCCTACCGCCACTTGGTTAACAACGGTCCAAAAAGACCTGAAACAACAACGTATAAACCCAGATATCGCCCAAAACCGCCCGGAATGGAGAAAACAGACAAGGAGAGCAGACCCCAGATGATGGGAAATGGCGCAGGCAGATAGATAGATATTCGCAATACCTATCATTTAACTGAGTTGTTCTGACTGGTCAATTTTTTTCGATAAATCTAGTTAGTAAGTATATTTAACTAAAATTCCCAAATTGAAAAGGGGGCTCTTTTAAATTTTAGCATTTGCGCTACTGTAGCGTCTTAAAGTTCTACGTAATTAAATTTTGCTAATTTTCTAACAAAATAAATACATACAATTCTCGAAGTGTAATCCTGATCACTCATTGTGACGTCATGGCATGTCTTGCTATACGTCAGTTGTAAGTGACTTATCAACTTAATATCACTTATCAGTTATCAAGGTGATTATTGTTGAAAAATGGCATTTAAAGATTTTGGAAAAAACATACAGGGTGCGAGAAAAAGGGCATTTTTGACAAACTTTTTTTTTTGACGCCAATCGATCCCATTCATATCCAGGATCAAAACCTTGTATGGGACCAAAAAAAATTTCCGGCTAGAAAAGTAACAAATCGCGAAAAACTTTTCCCATACAATTTGTGTGAAAACATTTTTTTTCCACATGGTATTTTAATGATGTCAATCGATTCCATTACTATTAAGTATCAATAATTGCTTAGGGGTCAACTCACGACAATGCACCAAAAATGTCAAAAATGCCCTTTTTATCGCACCCTGTATGTTTTTTCCAAAATCTGTAAATACCATTTTTCATCAATTTGAAATTGATGGATGGTCCCCTTAGACCATTTTCATGTAGGACTACGGGATCTCATAGCTGCCGTTACTGACCCGCTAGCAAAATACACCCTGTATAAGTCCTCATAGTAAAAAAATAAAAAAAATTTGAATGCACTTAACTCTTATTGTTTGTGTTGTTACACACTGTGGACGAGAATCTGCAAAAACCTGCATCATCCAAAGTGAATGATCATCATCATCATCTAAGCCACCATGTTCAAATTGTAAAAAATATTTCGGATCTTATTATCAATACGAGGAATATAGATATGAAAAAGTGAAGTAAGGTTCTTAGAATGATAGTTAATTATTATTTTATTTTTATTTTATTTTTTATTTTTATTTCAAATATGTTACACAGTATGACAGTAAAAACCAAAGCACTGACTAACTAAAAATACATAAGAGCATAAAAAATAAACACATAAAAGTAAGAAACGTCATCTAAATTTAGGTGACAACGTAACGTCGAGGCTTCGTGGCGTCGCGTCGTCTGTCCGGGCGTAGAATTCGGCAAGTTGCCCCGGAACCGTCGAAAGACTACACCCTTCGGCCAGAAGTCTGCACTCGCAATTATAAGATCTACAATAAGGTTTCTGTTATTCAGTACACTCACTTCCTTCTGAACACCAAAAATTCAGTTTCGATCGTCGATCTCCACATCGATGACCGTATAGTCTCAAAGGGCGTAAGGGACAGAATGGCGAAAATGAGTTATGAATGCAGTTATACTCAGATTTTTTCTCTCTATCGAATGGTATATTCGACGTCTCGATACCTTTGAAAAAATGTCCGATACGGCCTAAAAAAATCAGCATTTCTACCCAGTTTGAAAGATCATTTTGCCGTATCCACCAAGCTAAAAAATACTTTTGGTGTGTTTTGGCGTAACTCCCCAATCTTATGTACGTTACAGGGCAGATCATTTTTCTGAACTTAAGAAATCTTTTAACGATGGGTGCGGATTTAGTGCTCTATAGGGTGAAAATGACGTAAAAAATATTAAATAATGGGAAGTGCCTCCACAAAGCTATCGAAAAAAAAAACTCTCAAAATAACAGTTTCCTTTTTTAATGTTTTACAAAAACACTATATTCAAATATAACACATAATAACTCGGCTATGTATGTTGCTTTGTACTAGTATGTACCCTCGTCGATATTTATAGTAACGCTACAGGAGTTATGGATGAACACAGTGAAAATCTAAAAAAAAATAGTAAACAATAATAATAAACAATAACATACATGACCAATTGACCATTGAGTTATGACCAATATAGTATTAAAGAGTTAAGTTCCAAAACACTTTTTTTAATGTATTTTTTATTACTCTCAATAGCTTTGTGGAGGCACTTACCAATAATTGATACTTTTTTCATTATTTTTCTAAGAACGGCCTCCACCAGAGGCATCAAAATCGCACCCATCGTTTTCGAAAACCTCGAAAAAAGTATAGTTTATACATTGAGCGATCCGTCCTACTACAGTACTCAGTGCTATATACGACAAATTTTAAATTATTTAAGCACTATGTAATTTAATTATGAAGTTTTAATTTGATTAATTCCAAAATAAACAAATGATTCCCTCTTAATTACATAACAATAAAGAAATACGCAGTAAAATAGCAATTTGCATGAAATTTGTCGCAGATTTTACAAAATTATTGTTAAGAATAGTGTAAGAATTACGCCAAATCGTTCTCATAATACAAGTATTTGCGTCCGATACGCCTAAATATTCATGAACTGAATATAGTTGTTTTTGGTGTAACATACAAATCTTCTCAAAAACTCAATTTGTTTTTGGCGTAACGTACATCTATCTATATTATTCACTTAGCGTAATACTTATTATTTAGTATTAAAAGCTCAAAATATATAAAAAAATCAAAAACTAGCACCAAAATTCATAAAAAAATAAAAGAGTCATGATTTTTTTCTCAAAAATAAATAGTTTTTTTGCTCTCTTGAAAAATCATGTTTTGTCCCTTACGCCCTTTGAGACTACGGTCACCGACATGTTAGTCGAATACTCATTTGTTATTCGCAGGTGACTCCCCATTATCTATAAAAGATCTTTTAACATAACGGGAAGTACCGCATCAAATACTAATTAGATTGTAAAGATATAATTTACATTATCTAGAAATTATAGAATATAAGAACTTGACGATGTGTCATCTTTTATTCTGCACACCAGTTAAGCTTCAACATGTGGCGAGTAAACTTGATAGTTGTTGCCGCGTGTCTTTGTAAGTTTTGCTTGTTTACTATTGTTACTTTTGTAATTTTTTTGTAAAAATACATTTTCATGGCCACTGTAGTACGTAGCTACTCGTATGTGCATTTCGTCAACATTTATAACATATATTTATGTAACATATTTTTAAACAGTTATATCAAACAACAAAGAAAGCTAGACTACGTATAGTACCTAGAGGTTTTATTTCAAGTCAAAAGTAAGCTGAAGAAATGTCTAATTGTATTGAATTCTTAAAATCAACCGATAGTTAATTAAAATTGTGAACTATTGTTCACCACACCAACCCTCGCAACGATCAAGATTCCTGAATATTGGAATCTTTCACTTGCTCAGGTATCAATATTGGCACGTGCGGTTAAACAACAACTTTGCCCCCATGTAAAACAAATAACTACCTATTTCACACCTATTTACATCTCATATTTGCAGTTTCATCATGCTTGAATGCATCACTGGCAGAAACAGCAGTGGATTCCAGAACCCCACGGCTTACAAATCCCACATACTTCCGAACGTCATGGTGAGAACTTTTCCTCCGACGGATTTAAACTTTATAATCTCTTGCTCTGCAATGCAATGTGTTGAGTGGCAGAAACAATAAATTACGTAACTAAACGTCATAATACTGACATAGATTTTCAACATATGCACAAAAAGTGATCTTTCCCACTCAAATGCGGAAAATTCTCTCACATGTTTTTGTCCTAAATATCTACATGAATTGTGATGTCAAAAGACATTTTAAAAGTCTTTCATTATTACGTAACAGGCTTTATGGACCAGCGGCGTGGATATGGAGCAAATTATAAGCTCCCCTGGTGTGGCAATCCCACTCGGCCTGACTGGCAATGAAGATGTGGCCATCATAGTCCATGGACGAGAAAGCAGTGTATATAGTGATTTTGTAAATACTCTCCGATTTTGTAAGTAACCAATTAACTAGTATTCAGTATGTAATTTCCAAATTAATAATTTAATGCAATTTTCAAAGTTACGATTCCATATTTTTGATATTTTGTTTGCTTAAGAACCAATGTTTAATAACTTTAATAAGGTAAGAGTAGGAGTAGGAGTAGGAAGGCAAAATACATTTCCATAAATAGTTTTATAGTTTATAACGAAAAAATTCTATAGCATTCAACTCCAATCCGAGATCGAGAAAAGACTGGAAAATTCCGAATAAGCAATTTCTTTTATATTTCTTAATGAACAAAAAATTCACAATACCATAAATTTTTCAAATTCTATTTTCAGCACTTGCTAATGCAGACAAGACCATGGTTATCGTCATGGTAGATTGGTCATACCTCTCCTATTCTTCGTATGAACAGGCTGTGTCGGTCGTACCCTCAATTGCAACTGAACTACGATCCTTCATAGGGTTGATAGCCAACTTGAACCCGTCTCGCCTTCACCTCATTGGATTTGATCTGGGAGCTCATATCGTGGGCATAGCTAATAGAAACGCTGCCACTACGGCTCGAGCTGCTAAAATCACAGGTAAAAATGTAGTTGATAAATGCAACTAATTCTTATATTTAACGCTAGTAATATTGCGATAAGTATTACCATTAAATACCTGGATTGTAACTATAGTGCTAGAAATTAACTAAGATGCGACAGTATTTATATTTTGCAAGACAATGATCGAAGATTGACACTTTTAACCGTGCAAGTATTTTTTTTGAGGTTTGTGCTTATGTGACTTCACAATACATAATCCATTGTAATATGTCCCGTTGGTGTTACAGCATTGAGCCCCGCTGGCCAACGCTGGGGCTCCGGCACCCTGCGTCTTAGGGCCAATGACGCCACCACCGTGGAAGTAATCCACACTGATACAACTGGAGCAAGGGCTTTTGGCACCCCTGATGCCCTTGGCACAATAGACATCTACCCGAACGGAGGGACTAGGCAGTCTGGCTGTGCGGCCAGTGATAACGCTTGCAACCATAATAGGGCCTGGGAGTTGTTCGCGGCGACCGTGGACACTGGTGGACACTTGATGGCTCTGCGATGCGACTCTATTACGGAAGTCAACAACAATCGGTGCACGGGGACACCGCCGGTGATCATGGGGACGTTAGCGCTTCTTAAAATGCAGTAAGTTGAGAAATTGTGATAATACGAGGATTCATTTTTAGACTTATAATAATTATGTACCTACATAAAATATTAAGCGAAATACAGTAGTTTAAACTACACGTCTAAATAATATTAATATTTATTTCTATTTTTTTAAGCTCGGTTATTTAATTAAATATTAAATCCAGTTAATAAATACTTACGTCAAATTAATACATAAATAATTAAGAAGAAGCTGTCACTAGGATTTAATAACAAGTTGTATTTTTGTTTACTTTCAGGAGGGGCCTTTATCGGGTGAACACTGGAAACACTTACCCTTTCAGTGCTTGAATGAAGTCATTTTCTTACATAAGGTACAGCGGGGCAAATCTCGACCGGGGGGCAATTTTAACTGATTCATTTTTTCCATTATTACACCATGATGTTGAGTTCTACATGTATCCACTGAACACGCCTACTATGTAACCGGTGGACACTTTATTGAATAATGCAAACATTGTAAAAAATGAAAAAACTGGTCCAGTTACATTTGTCCCCAGTCGAGATTTGCCCCGCTGTACCTTACTTAATTCTAGTCTCTTGAAGTCCATAAATAAAGAAATAAAACCAAATATTGTATTTATTTCACAACATACACCACTTTCTTAAATACATACCTACATGACACATGTGTAGGTCAAAAAAGAGGAATCTTCTTATATCTTGTGCCACAAATACTTATACATATATTCATTTTATTAAATCCTTTATTTCTTATGGCTATTAATGATAAAATATGCATCCGCATTGAACTGCAACGTGTGTAGTACTAGTTCAAGTTTAGTGTAGGTACCTAAGTATAATCAAAGAGGATTGAGTATCATAGAAAGTTACTGTCAAAGTAAAATGTGTAATCACAGTGCATAGACTGCCATCTCTCGACACAGGCTTAAAACTTTTGAACCTCAGTTTTGACAATTTGGCCCATATTCTTAGCTTGATATGTGTTAAAATGTCAAATATTTTTATTAGAGCCATCTAGCCGAGCGTTCCCTAAAGGTGTAACGCCATCTTGGCCACCGTCCCATTTTCATTATGGTTTTGAGGTACGTTTTTTCTTAGACTTTATACGTCTATATGGAGTTACATATGTCTTTGGTATAATGTTAGTAAGTTAGGAAGGTTATTACAACCAACAGACATACATTTCATCGTTATCATGTTATATCAGAATATAGCTGGAATAGTTAATTAGTTTTAATAGCAGTGTTTTGAACTTTAATTGATCATGTAACTAATAGATAATGTGTGTATTAAACTCCTTTATATCTACCATGCTGCATCGAAATTTCTAGAAAATTTTACGATAGGTAGTATGAATCTATTCATCACATAACCATTAAAGTGAAATCATTCATAACATAAACATACATACAATCACGCCTGTATCCCATAAAGGGATAGGCAGAACACATGAAACTACTAAAGCTTCAGTGCCACTCTTGGCAAATAAGGGGTTGAAAGAAAACGAAACTGTGACATTGCAGTGACACGTTGCCAGCCTCTCGCCTACGCCACAATTTAACCCATATCCCACAGTCGCCTTCTACGACACCCACGGGAAGAAAGGGGGTAGTGAAATTCTTAACCGTCACCAGTGTCACCACACAGATCAGACATCATTCAACCTTTCTGAAATTGACATATTATTAATATTGTAAAGATTACATGTGATATATTTCGTAAAATAAAGGTAGGTACTACTTAATCAGAAATCAAATAAATGAAGGAATGTTCTTTATTCAGAACATGTTATTATCATGATTTATTAATGGATATTGCGATTGATGTTTACCGCTTGGCATTATTTCCTTTGATACAATCAAATTTTATCAATTCAAATTTCATTGCAAATAGCCGATTAAGGGATAATCTTAGATTATATTTTTTAACTCCCATATCTGTAGTATTTAAATAGGTAATCGTAACAAAAATAAATATAGTTCTTATCTAATAGAGTTCAAAATGTGGACTGAAAAGTGTGCATTTATTTTACTCGCTATATCTCGTAAGTTTTTAAAATATGGATTTTACGTTTCATTATAAACAATGAAACATGATTTTAAAACGCATTAAATTTGAAGTGCCTACTTGCGATCTTTCCCTGCTTTTTATAGGACATGATTTAATTTCAGTAATTTTAATTAAAGTCAACGATTATAGCGTGAAACGATACTTAATTAGTCAGAAGAAATATTTTCAAAAGCGTAAATGACGTGAATACTTTTAATTATTTCAGTAACAGGAAGCTACAGTGAGAACCAAAGACTTGAATCACGGTTTTTGGGAACGCTCAACAGATATTACGTATCCTCGTGGTAAGCTTCTTCAATCAAATATACTGGACATAGCACAATATATTACAAGAACAAGCTTCTTGAGAGCATTGCTTTAAATTGTACGATATAAATAATATCGTATAAAAAAGTGTTATCTTATTGAAGATATAAATGGATAACATGGCTTTACACAAGTGTTTTTTTATATACTACTTCGATGCCAAACAAGCATATGACCCGCATGCAGGTTCCGTAACCTATAGATGCAGACAACTTCAGAAGTGTTACATGTGCATTGTTCAACCCACAGATGTCATATATACCATAGATCAAGCAAACGTATCTACTTAGCGTGTCAAATAAACTCAGTGAAATCAACTGAGTTGTCCGTCTTTACTCGCAGCTTGCAGCTTTCGGGCGTCAATTTTTGTAAGTTGAAGTCAACCAAAACATAAAAAATGCCTCGTTACGTGATATTCAATTGCAAAAATTATGAACAATCAAGAGCCTGAGACATATTTAAAATTACAGGCAAGAATCAACTTCAGTACAAAATTTGACACGCTCGGCCCCTATACAAATATATGAATTTGTTTCTTCTATCTAAATTAAGTTCTGTGGTTCAACCCCAAGTGTCAAACTAATAAATAACACATTAATAAATAAATATAATAGAATAAACGTTTGACATTATCCGATCCTATATCGGATGTAGAAAGCAAGTAAAAGGTAGTTGTAAATGATGGCATCTTTAATATATAGAATATCGGTCTTACATCCGATATCGGATCTGACATGGCAAAAACGCTGCAACATTCCGCACTTTTGTTGAGTTCTGGCAACATGACGCACCGGCAAGTCCACAACACTATTCGTAATATGTTTATGATAATTAAACAACATTAAATTAAGATACAGCGGGACAATTTCGACTGGAGGGCAAATGCAACTGATCCATTTTTTTCCATGTTTTACAATGTTTACATTATTAGTGTCCACTGGTTATAGAAGGCACGCGTATTCAGTGGATACATGTAGATGTAGAACTCAACTTAATAGTACAATAATGGAAAAAATGGAAGAGTTACAATTGCCCCCAGTCGGTATTTACCCGGATGTACCTTAGATAATTAGTTGATTCCAATTTCCTACGTTAATCTCTATTCAATCCCGCCTGAAACACAGGGTCTCCTAGTTAACTCAAATGAACTACCACTTTATGTATTTGTATATTATGTAAATATGCAATACGCGTTTTTAAAATTGAAATGTATATATGTTTATTATTAATATAAATTTAAATGACAGGGGGCTCCTTGCTAATGGCACTGAATACATTAATTTAGTAAACACAGCATCAGCCATTGATGATCTGGATCTTCTCGACGGGTCACAGAACGTCGCTATAGTAATTCATGGACGAGGCAGTTCGGCCTTCAGCGAGTTTGGACAGTCGCTACGATCATGTAAGTTAGTAAAGTCTGACATGTAACTTAAACTGAAATAAAATGTCATGTACAAGTAAAATATTATCAAGACCCCCAAGTGTCCAGCACTGGAAGCATGGTCGCGCGATAGACGATAAAATAGCAGGCCGTCCCTATCGCACTATTTGTAAGTGCCTGATATTTTATCGTCTATCGCGCGACCATGCTTCCCGTGCAGAGCTGGATTCTTATCAGCTTCTTCCGTTTACCAGACGAATACTTAAATCACTCGGTCATCTAGTCAATGTGGCAAGGGCTAAAAATTCTCAGTATACTTACTTATGACGATTTCCGAAGACTTGTAGCCCCGTTAAGCCATCCTTGAGGTTTTTTTTTATTACTTACTCTTGATCTTGAGGTAGATCAGTATAATGCAAATTATATAATATGTTCTCTGAAAATAATTTAATATCTTCTTTTTTAATAAAAAAATATCACAACTTTGCATTGTGCGCCCAACAATAAACCTTTCTTATTGGTCTTTTTTCAGCATTTATGACAAGCGACCCTGGCCTGTAGTTATTTTAGTAGACTGGGCTGTAGTTGCTTCTATGGATTATGCAACAGCATTCAACTCCGTACCATTCGTCGCCGACGATATCATCGCTTTAATAGTCCAACTGGGCGCTGCGAACAAGATTGATCGCAGCCTAGTTCATATTGTGGGGTTTGACATTGGAGCGCACATTGCTGGTCTTGTTAGCAGGGACTCGCGGGCTCGAGTACAGAGAATAACTGGTGAGAATTTAGTTGTAGGTAAATTTATCACAGAAAAGATTAATTCTAAACTTAATGAATCGTATAGCTGTAAAATGTCTTAAAACTGGCTGGTTGAAGTCAAAAATATTTGTTGCAAAAGCGGCGAGTTCGTTGCTTACTCGCGGCGAATTCGACGCATGCTGGCCGCGAATTCAATGTCGACTCGTTTCGCTTTCATATCACACAATTTCCCCTTAAGGAGGCACAACGCTGTTGCAACAATTACCGTCAAAATATTACATTTAGTTACATACATACAATCACGCCTGTTTCCCAGAGGGGTAGGTTCACGGATCACGGTTTTAAATTTACTAGGATCCTGACAAACCACTTTCGTTTCACACACTTTCATAACGTTTCTCATACACGCTCGTCGGTTTCGAGTACTTCTGACCTGGCCTTTTCTCAAAAGCGGAAAACAACAACACCAACACCACAACAACATTTAGTTAGGTATTTAAATTATGGTTTATACAAATTATTCTTAACTTTTACACAGGGTTATCTCCCGCCGGCCAAAATTGGGATTCATTCTCCCGTCGTCTACGAGCCACCGACGCTAATTACGTCGAAGTCGTCCACACGGATTATTCTGGCACAAGGGCTTTTGGCATCAGGGAGACGATTGGCACAGTGGACATATTCGCGAACACTGGCACGAGCCAACCGGGCTGTGCCAATAACCAGTGTAACCACGACCGAGCCTGGCAGTTGTTCGGGGCGACACTGGATATGGGTGGCCATCTGATGGGACTTAGATGTGAAACTCTTGCGGAAATGACGAGGAACCGATGTGTTGGTGCACCCGCTGTGTCTTTGGGTACCAATGATTTATTTAAAGTTGGGTAAGTCACTAGTAAAATAATTTTATCAGTAATCAATTTAAATCTGGGATCATATCTGTATTTGAATAATCAATTTTCCATTTAGCGCTTAGTATTTAATACTCGTTCCATAAATATAAAAACGAAACATCACAATCATAATAATATTAAAATTCGAATAGCTTCGAGTTTGCCCGTATTACTTTGTTAAAACATAATTATTTTACCTAACTAGGTGATGAAAATTACTATGATTATGAACTGTCACTTATACCATACTTTTGTTGTCCTTTTATTACTTATAGGTAAGTATTGGGGCTACTGTCAAACCAAAATGCGATCATTTGACATCTTGGCTACGCTTGCAGGACGAATTCAACGACAGACTTTATGAACGTGACCGTTTTCGGCTAGCTGGGCGTTAATTATACCTTAGGGGCGTATTCACAAATGTAAAATATAATGCCAGTTTCAAGCCATGTGACAATAGCACCCAGCACGTTATTTATTAAATTGTAAATCTAACGTTCATTGTATGAGGTAGGTACTTTATTATTTAAAGTAATTTAGGGTGGGAAGAGATAGGGGTTGGACATGTTAGCATCAGCTGAAGTACTGTTATAGAGATAAGATAATAATGATATATTTGTTAAAGATAAACTCAAAATTGGACAAACTAATATCAAGAGAGCTTACCTTGACGAGCGTTTATACCTAAATACCTAATGTCTCTAAAGTCTTATCTTATTGGTATTGTACAGCATGTTTCTGAATAAGCTCGGCTAGACGTTTCTAGGTCATTGGAGACGTCTGTTATAATGGGATATGACGAAGCCTTCAGCGGAGATAAAAAATTACTTAGTTGATTAAAGGTTTACTTCGTCGTTTACTTATCGGCTTACGCCTCGTGGTATTGAAAATCGGATAAAAGATGTTTTTTTTTTCATTACGCAGGTGTCAAACTAGCATACGGGTTAGCAGTAGAGGTGGAACTCCAGAAGTGGAACTTGCGCGTTGCCGAACCTAACAATAAGACGTAGCTAAGATTTTTCGCCTTCGAAGATTGATTAGATTAGTTTGATTTTATTGTATTGGAGATTTTTTGTAAATATGGGGTTATATAGGTAGTTGATCCAGACCTGTAGAGCCGTCTCTGAGATCCCAGTAATACGTATACATATAGATTTGGTGTTATTTTAAGCCTACGGTTTCAAACCCATTTGTGGTAAACCCGAAGTTTCGTATTAGGATCTTTTGCAATTGTTTAAATTGTAATCTATTGTCTTTCTTTTCCAGAACTGGAATTTACCGGGTCAATACGGGCAGAGCGTATCCGTACAACTCCTGAGGCGTTTCGAGATTTATTAACGTTACAAATTGTGATAATAAATGTTAAGTGCTCCATGTTATCTTTTATTTAAAGATTTGTAAAGCAAATAGAGAAGATCCGTATGGTCCATATTTTTGTAAACGTACTTATTTTTGGAGAGTTAAATACACACCAGTAGGCATAGAACATGAATATGCTGAAGTTTCGGTGCCACTCGTTTAAATTCGCAAAACTCGCTAGGCCAAGATTCTCGACAAACTAACATTTCATTTCATTTCATTTATTTCTTTAACAATAAATTATTGTGTTAGAAAAATGTTACAAACTAATACATGCAATTTTCAATTCTAAAATAAAAGCGGAACATGTCAATAATTAAGATTGATTGATTCAACAACCAACACCGCTGAGCCGAAACTACGAAAGCTAGAAAGTCGAAATTTGTATAGATTGCATTAACAAAATTTCGAAGAGATAAGAATCGATTATGAAAATTTACACCCCTAGTAGAGGGAAAAAGGGAGTGAAAGTTTGTAGCGGGATCAATTTGTTTTTTTTTTATTAGGAAAATTTTAGTTAGGAACTCAAGTTCCCTAATCTCAAAATCTCTCAAGTTCTCTAATTTCAAAATTAGAGAATAGTTTAATAGTGATTTCTGTTTTTTAGGGTTCCGTAGTCAACTAGGAACCCCTATAGTTTCGCCATGTCTGTCTGTCCGTCCGTCCGTCCGTCCGTCCGTCCGTCCGTCCGCGGATAATCTCAGTAACCGTAAGCACTAGAAAGCTGAAATTTAGTAACAATATGTATATCAATCACGCCAACAAAGTGCAAAAATAAAAAATGGAAAAAAATGTTTTATTAGGGTACCCCCCTACATGTAAAGTGGGGGCTGATTTTTTTTTTCATTCCAACCCCAACGTGTGATATATTGTTGGATAGGTATTTAAAAATGAATAAGGGTTTACTAAGATCGTTTTTAGGGTTCCGTAGTCAACTAGGAACCCTTATAGTTTCGCCATGTCTGTCTGTCCGTCCGTCCGTCCGCGGATAATCTCAGTAACCGTAAGCACTAGAAAGCTGAAATTTGGTACCAATATGTATATCAATCACGCCAACAAAGTGCAAAAATAAAAAATGCAAAAAAATGTTTTATTAGGGTACCCCCCCTACATGTAAAGTGGAGGCTGATAATTTTTTTCATTCCAACCCCAACGTATGATATATTGTTAGATAGGTATTTAAAAATCAATAAGGGTTTACTAAGATCGTTTTTTGATGATATTAATATTTTCGGAAATAATCGCTCCTAAAGGAAAAAAAAGTGCGTCCCCCCCCCTCTAACTTTTGAACCATATGTTTAAAAAATATGAAAAAAATCACAAAAGTAGAACTTTATAAAGACTTTCTAGGAAAATTGTTTTGAACTTGATAGGTTCAGTAGTTTTTGAGAAAAATAGGGAAAACTACGGAACCCTACATTGAGCGTGGCCCGACACGCTCTTGGCCGGTTTTTTTGATAATATTAATATTTTCGGAAATTATCACAGTTATAGTGACTTTCATATTTTTATAAGAACAGCATGCACTTACGTCCAGAACAGTGACATTTGGTGCATTGGAACTGCTCATGATGTGTCACTTTTTAACCGTCGCCTCAAATCTGAGAGATTTGAGGCGAGGTTCTCAATTCGTCTGTATGTTTATTTTTTTTTTCATTTTTTTATGTTTGTTCCTCGATATCTCCGTTGTTACTGGACCGATTAAAAAAAAAAAAAAAATTGAATGTATATGAATACAGATTGGTCCCATTTTTCTCAGAACCCAGTTCTGATGATGGGATCCTGGAGTAATCGAGGGAACTCCTCGAATCTGAAAGGCATACGTATGGTGATTTTTGTGTTTTTAAAGGAACAGCATGCATTTAGGTACGGAACAGTGACATTTGGTGCAGTGGAACTGCTGATGATGGCCAGAACGGAACTTCTCAAATCTGAACGGCACGCTTATAGTGACTTTGGTATTTTTATAAGAACAGCATGCACTTTCGTCCAGAACAGTGACATTTGGTGCAGTGGAACTGCTGATGATGGTCAGAACCGATCTTCTCAAATCTGAACGGAACACTTATAGTGACTTTGGTATTCTTATAAGAACATCATGCACTTACGTCCAGTCCAGAACAGTGATATTTGGTGCAGTGGAACTGCTGATGATGGTCAGAACACTCAGAACCAAACTCCTCAAATCTGAACGGCACGCTTATAGTGACTTTGGTATTTTTATAAGAACAGCATGCACTTACGTCCAGAACAGTGACATTTGGTGCAGTGGAACTGCTGATGATGGTCAGAACCGAACTCCTCAAATCTGAACGGCACACTCATAGTGACTTTGGTATTTTTGTAAGAAAAGCATGCATTTAAGTTCAGAACAGTGACATTTATTTAGTTATGTTTGTTAAGCATATTGAGTTTTCAAGTCAAAGTTTGTCAAGCTTCGATTTATTATAATCGGATTCATGAGGAATTGAGAAACTCCTCAAACCTTAGCGTTATACGTATATTGATTTGTGTTGCCATCAAATAATTAAAGCATTAAAAGCAGTTTTAAAAAATACCTACACATTTCTACATAATCCAACATTCGCAAGTAGCTTTCACCAGAACCCGAAAGGCGGCGGTTTTTTTTTCTTAAAAAATATTAAACGTTTTTTTATGGGATAGGAGGCAAACGAGCAGATAGGCTGCCTGATGGTAAGCGATGACTGCCGCCCATGGACACCAGAAGCACCAGAAGTGTTGGAGGTGCGTTGCCGGCCTTTAAGATGGATGTACGCTCTTTTCTTGAAGGTTTGAAGGTCGCATTGGTCCGGAAATACCGCTGGCGACAATTCATTCCACAGTTTAACTGTGCTTGGCGTGACCAAATTTGCAAAACATTGCGTCTTAGAAACATTTTAAACTTTAAAATGTTTTTAAAATTTAAAGGGTGAAAATCAAAATATGTACATGTTCGTTCTAAAAGTAGCTGATCAAACATCGTCGGTTTGGAAAGCCTGCGGTAAAATTTTTGCTCATTACTATACATACATATTCGATTTAGAGGGTTTTGAGATTTAGGAAATAAAACAACGCTTCATTAGATTTAATTTAATAGCATTATGTAATTATAATGTCAATGTAAGTGCAAGCAGTCTTATTTACAATAAACTTACAAGCGGAAAGAAATATATGCAGAAAGAAAAAAAAGAAGCTGTCAATACTGAATCCCCTAGGGTGACAATGTATGAATAGCACAGAAAAGTATTAAAATAACATAAAAACCGGCCAAAAGCGTGTCGGGCCACGCTCAGTGTAGGGTTCCGTAGTTTTCCGTATTTTTCTCAAAAACTAACCTATAAAGTTCAAAACAATTTTCAAAGAAAGTCTTTGTAAAGTTCTACTTTTGTGATTTTCTTCATATTTTTAAACATATGGTTCAAAAGTTATAGGGGGGGGGCGCACTTTTTTCCTTTAGGAGCGATTATTTCCGAAAATATGAAAATTATCAAAAATCGATCTTAGTAAAACCTAATTCATTTTTAAATACCTATCTAACAATATATCACACGTTGGGGTTGAAATGAAAAAAAATATCTGCCCCCTCTTTATATGTAGGGGTACCCTAATAAAACATTTTTTCCATTTATTATTATTATTAACGACCTTCCACATATTTATAATGAGCCCAAATATGATGGGGTTATGATGAGGAGAATAGCAGTTCTGTTGACCACCTCCTGACTCCATCATGAGAACTTGGACCTCGTCTAGTTCAATGGTGCTCGTCAGCCCAAATCTAATGAGCCCGAACATGATGGGGTTATGATGAGGAGAATAGCAGTTCTGTTGGCCACCTCCTGACTCCATCATGAGACCCTGGACCTCATCTAGTTCAATGGTGCTCGTCAGCCCAAATCTAATGAGCCCGAACATGATGGGGTTATGATGAGGAGAATAGCAGTTCTGTTGGCCACCTCCTGACTCCATCATGAGACCCTGGACCTCATCTAGTTCGATGGTGCTCGTCAGCCCAAATCTAATGAGCCCAAACATGATGGGGTTATGATGAGGAGAATAGCAGTTCTGTTGACCACCTCCTGACTCCATCATAAGACCTTGGACCTCATCTAGTTCCATGGTGCTCGTCAGCCCAAATGTAATGAGCCCGAACATGATGGGGTTATGATGAGGAGAATAGCAGTTCTGTTGGCCACCTCCTGACTCCATCATGAGACCCTGGACCTCATCTAGTTCGATGGTGCTCGTCAGCCCAAATCTAATGAGCCCAAACATGATGGGGTTATGATGAGGAGAATAGCAGTTCTGTTGACCACCTCCTGACTCCATCATAAGACCTTGGACCTCATCTAGTTCAATGGTGCTCGTCAGCCCAAATCTAATGAGCCCGAACATGATGGGGTTATGATGAGGAGAATAGCATTTCTGTTGGCCACCTCCTGACTCCATCATGAGACCCTGGACCTCATCTAGTTCGATGGTGCTCGTCAGCCCAAATCTAATGAGCCCAAACATGATGGGGTTATGATGGGGAGAATAGCAGTTCTGTTGACCACCTCCTGACTCCATCATAAGACCTTGGACCTCATCTAGTTCGATGGTGCTCGTCAGCCCAAATGTAATGAGTCCAAACATGATGGGGTTATGATGAGGAGAATAGCTGTTCTGTTGACCACCTCTGACTCCATCATGAGACCTTGGACCTCATCTAGTTCGATGGTGCTCGTCAGCCCAAATCTAATGAGCCCAAACATGATGGGGTTATGATGAGGAGAATAGCAGTTCTGTTGACCACCTCCTGACTCCATCATGAGACCTTGGACCTCATCTAGATCGATGGTGCTCATCAGCCCAAATCTAATGAGCCCAAACATGGTGGAGTTATGATAAGTAGAATAGCAGTTCTGTTGAACATCTCCTGCCTGACTCCATCATCATGAGAACCAGAACCTCATCCTGGTCCCAAAATATAATAATAATTCAAACTCTCAACAAACTTCACGTATAACTTAAAATCCAAAATCATATGAAAAGCATCTCGAATGCTAAAATTGCATAAGGTGTAAAAAGGATCAAGATTTGTTTAGTCGCAGTTTACGGCACTTCTCGGAACTATCGAGCTGCTTACGAAAGCTAGGTGCGCCGGACGATCAAACGCAGGTCCGTTGTCTTCGAGCGCTCGGCGCAGACTGAGCGGGCTCGCGTTAGCACAGTGTCTTTTATTCGAATTTTAGGTGTTTTAAAAACATATCTATCGACAGAAAGGTATGTCTTATATGTATGATTTTTTTCTTATAGGTCAATAAGAAGTTCTAGTTTAGGATAAGATACGGAAGGTTATTTATCCACCATTTCAAGTAAATCTTAAAATGTCAAAGTATTAGCTAACTCGTACAGGATATAACAAATAGGATTGTGATCATTTATTACCCCAAATAACATTTTTAACAGCACAATCACGATTCTAAACGAGCTATCCCACTACGAAATTTGAAAACGTCTTCCGAAAAAACTGATTTTTCGGAAGTATAAAAAGACATATTTTAAAGTAGTACCAATTGACTTTCTAGCTTAAGATATGTACTTTTAGGAACATTATCATTTTTTTAATAATCATTTATAGTTTCTTTATAATTTTGAATGAAAAAGGTTCCATTTTGCAAAAAACGCTCGTCTTTAGGAGTAAGGCCTCTTAAGATTCAAAAAATAAAATAAAATAATAAATAAATCAGTTTAATCTGTACAAGTAAATATCTCATCAATGCTGTAGAAGCACCCCCTCAATAGGAATATTCTTAAATGCTTACCAAATATTTTATGATCCGTAATGACTTTCAGGTTTTAACAGCAGGTTTTTCAGCAGAATTAATGTCAGAAAACGATGCTGTTTAGCTTATTAACCCCCGACGCAAAAACGAAGGGGTGTTATAAGTTTGACGTGTCTGTCTGTCTGTCTGTCTGTCTGTCCGTCTGTCTGTCTGTCTGTCTGTCTGTCTGTCTGTCTGTCTGTCTGTCTGTCTGTCTGTCTGTCTGTCTGTCTGTCTGTCTGTTTGTCTGTCTGTCTGTCTGTGTGTGTGTCTGTCTGTGGCATCGTAGCTCCCGAACGGATGAACCGATTTTTATTTAGTTTTTTTTGTCTGAAAGCTGAGTTAGTCGGGAGTGTTCTTAGCCATGTTTCATGAAAATCGGTTCACTATGTCGCGGTCGGGGTTTTTTTCAAAATTTTATTTTTGTGGTTAGGTTATTAAAATAAAATTAAATGTGGAAAAATTCACGGTGTCTGTTGGGACTGGAACCCAAGAACAACTTGAATTAATATTTTTTTCAGTTACTGTGATAGATACTCATGAAATAAAACTATAGAAACGGACTATATCGCGTATAACACATAGCAACACAACACACAAACACGCTGTTTAACAGTGTGTGAACCAACCTTAAAAATCTATATTATTTATGGTTGATTCATTTTTCTTGTATGTAGGGTAGCTTTTGCACATTGTAATTTTTTCCTCAAGTCACCCGTTGACCACAAACGCTGTAAAGTGCTCGAAACGTCGGGATGAGTTGTAAATTCATTATGATATAATCCGTTTCCATAGTTTTATTTCTTGAATTGAATTAGTTCAAAGGATTTTACCATCACTTGAACGTTCAGTCGCTACCTGAAAGAAATTGACAAAAAATTAACTCCAGGACAAGACAGTTGTTTCGTAATAATTCTTAAACACCCTTTGCTGTATAGATAACTTATTGCTAAATCATCATCATCCTTCTTCGACGCGACTTCTATCTGACCTTTTAACCCGAAGGACAACTAACTAAGCCTTATTGGGTTTAGACCGGTAGCCAAGTTATTGCCAAATATTTGACTGAAAACTACGCAACTACATTCAATATTGATTGTGACGCATTGCGTCGTATCAGGAAGGTGCCTTAATCCGCTTGAAGTTTGAACAATTCCAAGCGTGGCATTCAGACACTATAGTTTTTAAATTGAGTTGATGCTTCGGTACTATGCGGAGTTCGGATCTTTTTATGAGTTTAGTCACGTACTAACTAAACTTTAAGATAATTTTACATCTACTCTCTATTACGATATTTCGTCACTACTTTTAAAAAAACTTGTATCTTCGTCTGTCAATGAAAAGAAAATTGTAGTAAGTATGTATGGAATGCATATAGACTTACTGCGTTTTAACTTTGAGGAACAGCGTGAGATACGAGATTTTGTAAAAGTAGTGACGATTTGTTGCAATCTCTTTATTTCGGAAATAGACAATAAATATATATGTACTATAAACTTTGTTTAAGTGTATTATTTATGGCACGAAAATACGACTAACTCTCCAATTGCTAAATTCGAGTCCAAAAAAACTACGACAGATACGTCAATGTCACAGCTGTCAATGTCACTTATGTCACTGTCAAAATACTTTTCAGGTTTCGCAAACCTTCTACATTCTTTATTTGGCACGTAAGAAATCCAAAGTCGTAAAAAGTAAGAATACTTGATGATAAAATTGTGAAGTTAAAATTCGTTTTAGTTTTTTTTTGTTTTGATTCTCATACGTCAAATTAGTTCCACCGGTCGCCACTAATGATAAATGTTGGTAATTCGCATTATATTTCGTGTATTTGTGACAATCAACATCACACAATCAATCAACACAATCTTAACAACGATTTGAAATAACAGTAACTGAACAGGAAACAAAAACTTAACAAAAAACAAAAACTCAACAAGGCAAAAAATCACCACGGAGCAAAAAAAACATTCAAACAATCAGAACAGAAGTTAGACGTCAAATAAGAATGTCAAATTCAAATACAGTTTGACAGACCATGGTGTCATGGCCGCTTCCAAAACAATGGCGGCCGTGGCAACCATAAAGCCCACTATACACTATTTCGCTGATTAGCTAATTGTAAAATATATGTATAAAAAATTGGTCACAATATCTATATCATCAATAGTTTGTTCTATACCGCAAAATATAGCACCAAATGTTATTGATACCTGAAGTGATACAAGCGCAATACCAACTTTACAACTAAAAATCACGGAAAAAAAGAAAAAAAAATCTAGCGACCTAGTATTTATGTAAATAATAAAAGACTATTAAATATATAAATCAAAGGATTGATTGAAATAAAATAATTTATCTTGGCGTGTGTTTTTATAAAAAAGGATTATACTATTTTACAAACATTTTATTGCAGTGGCAACATCGTAGTAGTTTTTTTGGACTCGAATTAGCAATTGGAGATAGGTATTAAATACATTTTTAAACGAACGAATATTGGACGGACAACTCGATCGACGGTCGGGAGGTGTAGAGGTAAGCTGAGCACCATTCCTGACTCCGCCACCTGATCGCTTTTTCTTTATGACCTATGTTTTTTTTTCAAATCGTGTTTATTAAAAACGTTTTAAAACATAACATTAAACGACTATGTTATTTATTTAAATTGTAACATTTAATAGGTAACACTAACGCCGTGTCTTGCGTGGGCGACGGTCGCGCGACCATCGCGCGGCCGTCGCCGTCGCGTCTCATCGCATCGTCTACTTCCATAGCGATAAGGTTTGATTTCGTATGCGTCGCATCGCCGTCGCGCGACCATCGCGCGACCGTCGCCCACGCAAGACACGGCGTAATGGATATTACGGATAAGATTGCATCTTATTTTTTCACATTTTATTCGGATTGTTATCCATTTTATCACCTGAACGTATTTTGTTCTAATCCCAAAATCGCTTTACTGTATATAAATACTTTAACGAATGCCGCCGGTATCCAACCCCTTGAGAATCTCGAGATGTTACTCCAAGCTCGTAACATTGTGTTTGTCTTGTGAAACTCGACGAGTTGCAAGGGGAAAGAAAATAAGGATTCTCATGCAATTATAAATCAGGTTACGTAAAGAGCTGGTAAACTATGTACGCCAATTCAAACTTATATTTCGATATCTAAATGATGCCCGTGTGGTGACGGGTTAAGAATTTCACCACCCCCTTTCTTCCCGTGGGTGTCGTAGAAGGCGACTGTGGGATATGGGTTAAAGTGTGGCGTAGGCGAGAGGCTGGCAACCTGTCACTGCAATGTCACACTTTCGTTTTCTATCGACCCCTTATTTGCCAAGAGTGGCACTGAAACTTGAGTAGTTTCATGTGCTCTGCCTACCCCTTCATGGGATACAGGCGTGATTGTATGTATGTATGTGTATCTAAATGATATGGAATTGATTGCATTTCGTTCTCTGCTTGTGTCCCGCTCGCATCAATAGGTATAGGTATAAGTAGATACTTGCGTGGTAGACGCGAAAACTCAAGGGTGCCTTCCCAAGGTAACAATCGTTTACGCAGTTTACGCTTCGTAAGCTAGCTTTCTATCGTAGTGGTGCGACAAAACCGGAAACCAGAGTTGTTTTCGATCGACAGTAGCGTCAAACAACTAAAACTAAAAAAAATATATGCAAGTAAGTAAAAAGGGTTGATTGATTGAAAAGTACGTTATCTATTCGTAGATTAGCAAAGCAATATTATATTATATAGTTTGATTAGTATGATTTAATGGATTAAATTCGGTTTATATCGGTATGTTTACACGTAATTCATGAACATCAGGTGACTCCCCTATATCTGTTATTTGATAAGGGCCATAAGGGAAATTTGTTGTAGGTTAGATAGTGAAATTTAAAAACTTATAAGTAGTTCAATATTACAGACTAATAAATGATAATCCATATCTCCAGATAATCCATTTTATCAGTCGTGATTTTGCATATAAAACAATGGTAATTTATGCGACGCTTTTATAATTACTGTAATCTAGAAAAGTCTAAAAACATGTGGCGACAAGTGCTTGTTATTGTGGCTTCCTCTTGTTGTAAGTGTTGCTATTAAGTACCTACCTAAAGAAAGATGCGTGTTTTACACATTATATAAACCATAATTGTTTACATTAAACATTCAATTTTTACTAAGATCGTAAGTGATGAGACAGCTTGGGCAAGATTTGTATTAATTCAATTCAAATCGGAAATTCATACTAATATTATAAATGGGAAAGTGTGTGTGTCTGTTTGTTTGTCCGTCTTTCACGGCAAAACGGAGCGACAAACTGACGTGATATTTTAAGTGGAGATATTTGAAGTGATGGAGAGTGACATAGGCTACTTTTTGTCTCTTTCTAACGCGAGCGAAGCCGCGGGCAAGAGCTAGTGAACTATAATTTCAATATTATTTTAGTATGCAAGAACACGGCACAGCAACCAGCAATATGCAACGATGTTAATGTTCCGAATTTCGTCAGATACCATCTAACTTCTTGGTAAGTGGTTTGTTTCATGATCACGACTATCGACTACAACGTTTCTTTCATGAAGACGCGTTTCTCGGTTTGTAATGTCTTTTCATTTTGACGAATTTGCGCGTCATCTTGGATGACTCGATTTAGGTACCATAGAATGAAATTGCTTGTGTCGTCCGCGCTATCAGAGTTTTTGACTTTTTGCCCACAGTAGAATACTCAATACAGAAAATAGTTTGGGTTATACCGTTACTTACAGTGCCACTCCAGTAACTAGTATGTATATATTTCGTTCGGCACTTTTACCTTGAAATTGCCTTGAAGTAAATTATCAATTTCGCAAGTTTTCCTAATATTGGTACCGGTACTATGTATTTATGAACATAGTGCGATAATATCTTATAAGATAACATCCACATTATCTGATACCTGTTGTACATAATATGTATCCCATCAAAAACTTGTATCACTTTGTACTTGTAATAAGCTCTTTTTCCTGTGTGTTGTATTATTTTCTGGTACAATAAAGCGTTTTACTACTACTACTAAAACATAAATGTAAAATGAGAGCCAAGTTCAATAATGTGCATGTGCCTTGGTTGTTGACTTCAACGAAAAAAGAAGTGAAATCTAAATGGGTGCCAATGCCAAGTTCAATGGTCCATCCGGAAATTTATTTATAACAACATAAAATATCATTATTTCTTATTACTTAGGATAATATATTGTAGCCTGAGGTCTGACTTGGCGAATTATGTTCGATGCTTAGTTTCTACCAGCAAGCCAAATTTTGGAATAATAAAATAAGAAGTAACAAGTTTAGAACTTGCGAGGGCTATAATATAATTTGTATATGAAAATTAGCCAAGTCAGCCTACAATATACTATCCTAAGTAATAAGAAGAAATGATATTTTATGTCGTTATAAATAAATTTTAGAACGGACCTTTGACGGCCGCCACGGACGGCTCAATATATGAGCCAAATTTGACACGCTTATGTAAAATAGTTTTTGAGTTATAAGGGGGTCAAAAGTGGCTCCAAATGGTTCGTGTAATATAACACACGATGCTGCTCGCCAGTTCTGTTACTTGAACTTGGCTTGACACGCTACCGTGTGTCTAGATTGGTATTGTACATATAATTTAGATACCTAACACAGGTGCCTGCGGGGACAAGCATATAATAGGCACGACAGTATCTTACCCACGAGATAGACTACCCATCTCATTCTAAAGTCTATTTTGTAGAAGAGATACTGTCGTGTCCATCATGTGCTTATTATCTACTATGGACCATTTTCTATAATACAAAATATAAAATAGGTACCTACTTTCTTCGCATCTATCTTGTAGAGATTTGAAGCTCTCTTATTATTATGTAAATGTGACAGTTGGATATGACGTATTTTCATATACCTATTTAATATTTTTTTTAGGCAACATGCAGTAGCAGGAGTTGACATGATAGTAGAAAACTCAGAAGCTGGTATTGTTTCCCTAGATCTCACTGGGAACGAACATGTGACCATTGTAGTGCATGGTAGAGAAAGTGGCATCTACACTGAGTTTGGTAACACTCTGAAACATTGTAAGTACCAATATACATTGTTTCTTTAAAAATATACTCAATTGAATAACTAGTTTAAAAAGCGAGTGAAAACTAGGCGTGTCCAATAATTTATTTATTTCAAAAATACAAGGTTCAATTCTTTAAAATATAGGTACCTATGTACAGTCAACCAATTGGAACCCTAGGCCACTCTACAACCATGTCAAAATGACAAGCAATAGGAGATTTCTTACAATAAGATTTATATCGTCACTATGACATAGTTCTACAGTGGCCTAGGGTTCAAATTGGTTGACTGTTCCTACGTACTTAGTTTGATGTTCACAGAACACTGCATTCGATTTGCATGTTGCTTCGAAGTTTGAATGGGATGTTGCCCAAACGTCAGACTTAACTTATTTACAAATGTTATATTAGGTATTCTATATATAATATAATGTATTCTATATTTCCCGAATGTTTAATTTTTTTTTTGTTGTAGCTATTATAACGGCAGACAAACAAATGATCGTCATTTTAGTAGACTGGTCGTCTCTATCCTTTGCACCCTATGAAGATGCCGTGAGTTATGTACCATGTGTTTCAAACGAAATAAGAAGTTTTATAGAAAATATGATGGCAGCATCTAAGTTGAACCCAAATCGCCTTCATCTCATCGGCTTTGATCTGGGAGCACACATTGTAGGCATTGCGAGTCGCAACAGTGTTGCTCGAGCCGTGAAAATTACAGGTATGCTCATATGATATGATATGATGGTATGTATTTTTTTTTATGACAAAAATCGGCTTTGAATAAACCCTTTCCATCCTATTTTAGGCAGCTGTTGACTGCATGCGAAGATGAGCAAAAAATATCCTATGTAAAAATAATAGAGATACGCATTACGATCATACGTAATAAAATTGGTTATGTTGAAAAGAAATCCTCAGTTAAGGACTCGCTTCTGTTAAATAAGTCAATCATCTGCTTCATATTAAATTGGCTCCACTACACCTGTATTGAAATATTTCAGCTCTGGACCCCGCTGGTGATGGTTGGGGAGCTGATTCACAACGTCTTAATGCTACCGATGCTCAGTTAGTTGAGGTCATCCACACAAATGGAAACGGTGCGTTTGGAAGTACAGCTTACGGCATCGGTGAACCCATTGGCACCTTGGATTTCTTCCCTAACGGAGGAGACAGGCAGCCTGGCTGTAGAACACTTGACAACGAGTGCCATCATAAGAGAGCATGGCAACTCTTTGCGGGAACCGTGGATGCTGGTGGCCACTTAATAGCTATGAAGTGTCTGGATATGTCGCAAGTAAGCAATGATCGCTGTACGATGATTCCACCTGCGGTCATGGGGACACTGGCACTGGTAAAATTTAAGTAAGTTATCTAGATCAGACTGTGTTTTTATTGTTTGTGTGATTGATTGATCATTATTATATTACTGCCATATTGTTTTACCTTTACCTATAGTGTTAAATTAACAAGATAATTATTTTTACTGAAAATTTTCTACCGTTATGTATTCAATTCAATTTAATCATTATAATTGATAATAATGATCGTTTTATATAAAGATAGACAGTCGCATATTGTATATTTTATCATATCAAACTTAAATTTATAACAATTTTTTTTCTGTTTTTTAGCACCGGTTTACATCGGGTCAATACTGGGAGCATTTACCCTTATTAATAAATTTATTGTTCTGCTCGAAATAAAAAAAAATAACTGTTAGAAACTATTTTATTAAAAAATGAATACAAATAGTACAATAGCTGAATATTATTTTCCTCCTCTTCTAAAGCATTTCAACAATGAGGTTATCTTGTATCATTTAATTTCCAACAAATCCTCAAGGGCGTATAGAGAGATAAGCAAAATACAGTGCAAAACACAATAAGGTAAATAGTTTTATATCGATCAAGTACCTACCTAACATTACCTACGATACTTTTCTTCGGGGGCCTTAAGATGGGCAAGGATCTGTCAGATCATAACTGAAACAGCCGGATGGTCAGGCTCAATGGCGGGATGTAGCCAAGAGTACAATTGTTGACGCTCGTCGTATCGTGGTTAATATCTGTCCATTTCTCCTCCGCATTGGTGCGACATAGCCAGTTGATCAATTTGATTACATTCACCACGTAGCATCAATGATTGCATTCTTGGCTACAGGCCTTGGGAGTATGTCTTAGCGACAGGCCGGAAAATACTTAACATCGAGACGAAAGGAGATCGATTGCCCATCAGTGGGACAACATGTAGTTGTAGGATAATAATCTTGAAAACATCCATCTTATTATTACAAGCTTTTATTCAATTTGCCTTATTTTAGTATGTTAGTTTGGGTCAAAACGTAGAAACTAAAGACCCACTTTCCGGTTTCCGATTGAGCTGAAATTTTGCACACATATGTAAATCACGTGACAATGCAATATTATGGTATCATGGAGCTGATCTGATGATGGAGCAGAAAGGTGGTCATAGGAACTTTGTTATGAAACGTCGTATCCCCACCGAGTAAGCGGTTTTTTACAAAACGTCTCGGCGAGCAGTAGATGACTGTTGAAAGAAAGGTACAGCCGGCGACAAAAGCTTGAGCCAAAAAATGAATTTTTTGCAAAAAAACTTATATAAAATATCAAATTGTTTCATTGTCTATACGATTATTATTATCATCGTTAATTTCTGTACCATAGTTTGTAAGTTCATTTAAGGCCTTACTGCATACGCATTTGTTGTTGATACACAAGCCGTAGAGATAGCCTTTTCGCCGACACAGGGCGTCACATGATGAATCATTGCACGACAATCTTTCAAGGTTATCTGAAATATTTTAATACATGTTAACAACTGAGTTTTGTTCAACACAGTACCTGATTTACTTAACAAGCAATAAAAGTTTTAGATCACTTTTTGATGCACAGATTTTAAACTAAAAAGCTAAATATTTCATAGACATTTAGGGAAACGGTAGGTACTTTTTTTTTTTAATTTATTTATTTATTTAAACTTTATTGCACAATTGGAAAAAAGTACAAATGGCGGACTTAATGCCTTAAGGCATTCTCTATCAGTCAACCATAGGGCCAAACAGAAATTCGCGAATGTGGGTGCAGTGAGAAAAATAAATTTAGAAAGCATGACAACTATTGACAAGTATAGCAATATTATTTACAATCAATATAATACGTTCATATCATTACACATATAGGTACTTATAAACAAATATAAATACAAATAATATATAATAAACAATATGCATACGGGCGAAGGAGAACTAATTAACTTGTGCCGCACTCAGCAGATGCTGGTGCAGCATGCGTTTGAAAATTAACTTATTTATCTCAGAATTTATCTAAATTGTAGTAGTGAGTTTCCTTACTAACCTTTGTTATTCACTACGTTGTAACAAACACATTTTTTTCCGAAAATACATATCCCATGTTTGTACCCTAACTTATGACATACATTCCTACAGGCTTTTTTAGTACATCCGCCGACTGCTTCCAGTTTTGTCATAGAATCATCTGGAAAGTTAATAACTAAATCAACATTTTATTAAGGCGTCAAATGATTAAATATCAGATATTTAACAATTTAAAATTTAGGGTAATGGGTGACAAAGAATAAACAAAAATGCAACACTGATACATTCAAAACATAAATAAAGTAACAAGAACTAGATAAGATTATGCGTAGGCAATAATATATATCAGTGCATTTCTTACTAAAGATACTAGTACATCAAAATAAAATATTAGCTTCAGATATGGATCTGTTATGTGAATGACCAAAGTGATTTGTTTTGAAGAAACGTCATTTGCGTGTTTTGCGACACTAATATGTATATCGTATCCAGAGCTAACATTTAACGTATCTTAGTTCGAATTGCGCCCTATGACAGTTCGTTTTTTCTAGTACACAATAAATAGTCAAGGCCTGTTTGATTCCTCTATTAAGACGCTGACAACACTCAATGACCTTGACGCTAGCGTACACTGTCTATTCGCATGGGAGTAAGTGAGAGCGCGATATCACTAAAACAGGGCGACTAGGTACGAAAAGTACGGAAAAATATTAAAATAAAATAGAAAGATGCGTTATTTGTGCAATATGTTTCGTTAGTGTTTTAGATATGTATATTTTTGTTATTGTAATTTTAATTAAAGACAACTAAGTGTATAATTGAACGACATAGAACCGTTAAATTGACCAATCTTTGCAATTTTTTTCTATCGAGCCGATTTCGTTAAATCGTGTATCGAGTACGTCTATGTTCGTTGAAATATAATGAATAATAACATATAATTTACTTGCCTTACTAAAACTAATAGTTTGTCTTAAAAAACTGCGCAAGTTACATCAATTTTGCGCAGTTGGGTGTTGTCAGCCCTTAACTGTTACGTGGAGTAAAATTCAGCGTCTTATTTTGACTTTTTCATTACTCTAGCAATTTTTTACTTCCGTAATATCATCATCATCATTCATTTTATACGTATACCTTTTAGTTCAAGCATAATATCGCATTTGCATCTACCGCCGACACAAACGCCCCCTGCAAAGCCGAGACGCCGACACAACTGGTCGCATGCTTGGTAGTTGCAACCCTCCAAGCTGTATTCATTATCTGTAATGAAAATTAAAAGAATTAAGTTTTCATAATATTCGTAAACAGTTACTAAAGAACTAATAAAACCGGCCAAGTGCGAGTCGGACTCGCCCACCGAGGGTTCCGTACAAACTTTCAATGGTTAAAATAATCTCATGGTACTCATATAAGACTTGTCAAGAAGCACAGTATAATAAAGAGTACTATTGTACAGTATGGCCACTCCCGCTCCCCGCTGAAAGTGCCGCCCACCCCCTCTCGGTTACCTCACAGTTACCGCCTGTCAAAAACACGAACAGTCGACCTGTCATCTTTCACTCATACAAGCATAGCACGCGTTCACCTACACGAGCTAAGACTGTGTGCTAGGAATGCGCCTCTTTCAATAAGTATATTTCAATAGGTGTGTCAGAAGTATAGGTACTATAATGAGCATTATTTACTTGTGACTTGTGCGAACCTTTAGGCATGGAAAGTCACATGAAAAGTTGTCGAAACTTATAATAGATGGCGCTGCATTTGAATATCTTGACTGATAACTCTATACCATACTAAATTGAATATACTCTAATCTAAGGTATAGCAGAGTCTAACTGGGGAAGTACCTCCGCTTTAAAAAAGACCGCAGTCAAATAGCACTAGACCCTACCTACTCATAGTGTTGTGTTCCTGGCAGTGAGTAAGGCTGCCAGAGCTCAACGAGGGTGCGGTATGCTGAAGACGGGAGGACCTACGGAACTAATTAGTATTGTCTATTGTCCTTTGAGTCGTCGGCACCCCGGACCCTGCTTAGAAATAAGTACAGGTTTGTACAAGTTTCTAATGAGACGGCAACGCACATGTGCCACCCCTTGAGTGGCAGGCGTCCATAGGTTACAGTGACCGCTTTCCATCAAGCGGACCGTATAGGCATACGTATATAGGCACTTGCACCTGTCGCCGACACAAACGCCCCCTGTGAAGCCGAGTCGGCGACACAGCTGGTCGCATGCTTGGTAGTTACAACCACCCTCTAAGGTGTATTCATTATCTGTAATGCACATGATTATGCATTTTTATAATAATGTACTAGGATTATAAATAATATAATAGTCGTAGAAAATAATATTTCTTAACAAGTAGGAAAAAATATGCAAAATGATTTATGAAATGCTTCTACCTGTCAGTGGTGAAAAGTTGTCGCACTTGCACCTGTCGCCGACACAAACGCCCCCTGTGAAGCCGAGTCGGCGACACAGCTGGTCGCATGCTTGGTAGTTGCAACCACCCTCCAAGGTGAATTATTCATCTGTAATGCAAATGATTATTCATTTTTATAATAATTTACTAGGATTATAAATATAATAGTCGTAGAAAATAATATTTCTTAACAAGTAGGAAAAATATGCAAAATGATTTGTGAAATGTTTCTACCTGTTAGTGGCGAAAAGTTGTCGCACTTGCACCTGTCGCCGACACAAACGCCCCCTGTGAAGCCTAGTCGGCGACACAGCTGGTCGCATGCTTGGTAGTTGCAACCACTCTCCAAGGTGTATTCATTATCTGTAATGCACATATGAAATATGTATTGTTATACGTTATACTTATAAATTTACTAGGATTACATAATATTCGTAGAAAATAATATTACTTGAAAAGGAGGACAAAATGTGCAAAATGATTTGTGAAATGTTTCTACTTCTTGGTGGTGAAAAGTTGTCACACTTGAAACAGAGAAAATATTAAAAGTAGTTTTTAATAATGTGAATTAAATGTAAGTAAGTACCTTTTGTTATTTGGAAGCAATGGCATCGGCCCGCGATGCATAGGCCTCTCGCAAATCCTTGGGCGCGACAAGCGATTCCGCATTCCAGCTCATTGCACCCCTCTCCTAGTATGTCTTCGTCTGCGACGACTTCTGGGTTATTTTTGGCTAAACATATAAATTTTCATTAACAATCTTCTTCTTCAAACTAGCATTTTCCCGGCCTAGCGCCAGGGTCCGCTTTCCTGCTCAGCCTTCTCCACTTTGCCCGGTCTTCGGATTTTCATTAACAATTATGGCTAAAATTGGGTACTCAATTTAAAGTTAGCTAAATATACTGAGCTAATTTGGTTCATTAAATAAATAAATAATAGCCAAGGTAACATAGCATACCTCGCACGAACACAAAACAAACTATTTAATGAATTCAATATTGTAGGTTTGTGATTGTCTCGTATATGATTATGGTCAGGGTAACATAACATACACAAACAATAGTTGATTGTGTAGGTCTAAAAATGGTGCGTGACGAGAACAAGGCATTGAATTTGACGCATTTGGTCTTTATGACCCGAGGATATATTTAATAAGTGAAGTCACATGCAAATGTTAAGGATAGGGGGGTGACTTTTCTTGATATCTTTATCATTAAAGCGACTAGGACAGGTTTGGTATCGTTTTCGTTTAATTCAAAGATGCTAAAAGTATTTATGGTATGTTAATATTGATACCATTTTCAAAAATTATGAAAATATATTTTTTAAAACCTTACGCTGAACACATTTACATGTTGGTATGTCAATATATCCATTTATGTTGAAATAATTTTAGAGTTGATCTTTAGAGAAGGCCTTTGTCGAAAGTCAAGCTGTTATTACAAAATGCAATCGTCGGAAAAGGAAAAACATGTTATAATTTAAGTACATTATGTAAATGTAATACAGGCTTATTTTATTTTATTTTAAATTTTGAAATATACCTAAACATATAGATTTTTCCTTTTTTTATTGTGGAACGTACCACTCCAAATATAATTCGCAAATTATACATGCAAACATCAATCGCAATGAAAAGACAGTGATCGACTCTGGCCAACGTGGGACTCGAACCCACATCCTTGGATTGCCGGTCCAATGAGTTACCAAGTGCACCAGCCGACCATGTCCATCACTGCGAATTTAACCATTGCAACTGTGATGATGTAAAATTTGGTAAAAATATATTTAACTAGCTTTTGCGCGCGGCTTCGCTCACGTTAGAAAGAGACAAAAAGTAGCCTATATCACTCTCTATCCCTTCAACTATCTCCACTTAAAAAACCACGTCAATTCGTCGCTCCGTTTTGCCGTGAAAGACGGACAAACAAACAGACACACACACTTTCCCATTTATAATATTAGTATAGATTTTAATGATCAACTTATTTTGATAGACAGTTGACATATCTCGTACCTACCTACCTAGCACGAACACAAAACATTTGAATTAATTTTACTCTTCATGACACTTACCTCCATAGTGTGATTTTCCTGTACGTTGTACCTATCAACCGATTTTATGGTCACGGTGACATAGCGTACATACAACGAGTGAGTTTAATCTTGTACTTATGTACCTACTTGGGATTTTCTTTAACTACCTATTTGAACAGTATAAGTAGTAGGTACTTACCCTCTTCAAATACATTTATGACAACAGCGGCTTTCACTACACCCAGTAACACGAATAACAAGAGGAACACAAACAGCCTAGCTCCCATTATGACAACGTATTAAGTACTAAAGCCGGGGATATTTTGCTTTATGATTTTATAGAGGCGGGCGACCGATAGGGACTTTACCAGTTACCACACTCCTGCAGGAAGTGACTCATTTTGTGACTGTGGCATAAGTCTAATTTTTTTGTGATATTGCTCTGCGGTTTTTTACAGGAGCCGGGGATTACCTGTAGGTTGTCTATTGTAGGTGTGGTTACTTTATTTTGACAATTATAATTTTTATAATAACAGTCTTAGTGAATGCCAGACTTTGAACACACATTAGTAGACTGACTTCCCGATGCAAATCGTTCTTATCCGATGTCACACTGTGATACACAGTTACGCCTGTCAAAAACGTGAATTGCTTGCCAGTGTTAAAATTCATATATTTGCTCGCCACGTACTGAATTGCCAGTGTTAAAAGTGACGTCATTGCATGACATGTATGGTAACAATAATTCTACAATGTTTGATGAGCATGGGCAGTATTCCGAGATCTGACTTGACGGTCACACATTTTGCGGGACGAACTGACATCAAGCCAAAAAATATAATACTCATCAAGCATCAAGCACACCTAATAATTATCTACAGTCTACTGTAAAAATATAAGTGTACACATTTTACTCAAACATATGTCCCATACACAGAACTTAATTTAGGTAGAAGAAACAAATTCATATATTTGTATAGGGGCCGAGCGTGTCAAATTTTGTACTGAAGTTGATTCTTGCCTGTAATTTTAAATATGTCTCAGGCTCTTGATTGTTCATAATTTTTGTGTTGTTGCAATTGAATATCACGTAACGAGGCATTTTTTATGTTTTGGTTGACTTCAACTTACAAAAATTATCTAGTGGTCCCATAGCATCTTAGTCCGGTGTAATAAGAGCGTAGTACAATATTTTATGAGACGATTTTTTCGATGACATATTTTTGCACTTGACTGTAGGTATTATTTCAGTTTTCGCTCGCGTATGCAGTAAATTATGAAAATAATCTCACTGACTACCTATCAGAGCATTGGCTTTGACTCAAGACTTTTTTGTCTTCGATTGCGACTTCCCTTTTAACGTAGTTTCTTTAACGTCATTCACACTGCCGTGTTCCAGGACAGTTTTAAATTTCCCACGGGGTTGCTCGAGCCTCCTCTTAGCTCAACGGTAAGAATTCACGCGTGACGAGAATCCTCTGATTTTTTATCCGGTTTCAAATAAAGCTTCAGTATCTGAAGAGAACGAAACTTTTTAACGATGTCTGGATTGCGTAATGGTTACATGAAATGTTAATTGGCTATTCCGATAAATAAAACTGATTTTTTCTTGATAAGTATTCCTTTTCAAAAATAATAAAATTATGATACTTATTTATTTATTTTAAAATTTATTGCACATAAAAAAGTACAATTAGCGGACTTAATGCCTTTAGATTCTAAACCAGTCAACCATGGGGCGAAACAATGGGTGATATCAATGCTGTTATAATAAATCATAAAATATAAAAGTATTTTGGTAGAATCTGGGCTAACGTAGGCGTTACGGTCCAGTAATTTAAAAAGCCTTTGATCTGCGTGGGTACTGTCTCGTCCAAAATTAAAGGACATCTCAAGCTTTACCTAGATTGGCATCAATAAACATGAATGAAAAGATGGAAATAATTGAAAGAAACCCTATATTATTTTTGGGTTTGACGATTTATGAACAATTTTTATAACAAGTTTACATAATATAGAGTAAGTCTTCATGTAAATGAACATTAAGCAATTTTAGATGAAATAAAAGTCAACGAAATATATAAATGTTTTCAGATATTTTCAATCAGCAAAAAAAAATCAAACATTATTACTACATATAGCATTAGAAGTGTTCGTATATCTAAACTTTCCATATTTATTCGAAATAGATTAGATTATAATAGTTTTTATTATTTTTATAACATACCTATTACATACATACATACATAATCACAGAGGGGTGATCAATTTCCATTTACTACATACTTTCGCTTCACACACTTTTCTTACGGTTTAATATGAGTAAATATGCACTACCAACTGTGAGTAAATATGCTGAAAACTGACAGTAGATATACTACTTAAATAAAAGTTCGATTTAATTGTATAACATTTAAAGGTAGGTCTACATAAAACTACTTCTAATACTTAGTTCTAATTTCAAATGGCATTAGCTGCACTTGCGTTTTGAAAGGCCTTAATGATATATAATATAATTACATTCGAAAATAATGATATAATTATTAAACATTCGAAAATATGCCATATATTTTCACTATAAGGTTGAAGTAAAAAAAAAATCTTAATTAGTTTCGCTACAGATTTTGTTCACTTTGAAGTTTACGAATTGCGTCAATAATCGAACCATGCGAACTGGTAATAGAAGACCTACCACGAACCACGTTCGACTTGTTCATTCTCTTTCACGCTTGTAAATTCATACATAAGTGCGACACAGAGGCAACTCGTCATAAGAGGTTCGCGCGGTAGTCCCTCAGTTTTACTCACAGTATTGTTGTCACTAGACCATAATAATGGTTAGTTTAGGAAAGCATTATTTTTCTTACGTTCATTTAAATCTGACGTGCGTTCAAAGATGAATAGTTTACCTACGCCTTTATTGCATTCCGTGAAGTGACTGTTCTCTCGGGCACTCGAACGATAAGGTGTAATAAGATGCATTTAGCCATGAAATACACTCGCGTGATGAAGATTTGTTTTGCAGTGTTTTTAGTATTAGTGTACTTTCAAGGTATGTTCCTAGGTGCATTACCTGCATTATTTGTTATCCATGTGAGTGCATTAGAGTTTTATATAATTATGTTTGGGCGTGTGGCGCGTCATGATTGTATAGGTTCATCTGTTTAGTTTTTGTTACTTGTCTAAAATTCTATGGAGGCTACCTAGGTATTGAATCCCCTTTAGATATATTAAATATATAGTTGAGAATGCATATAGCTCCCTGAAAAACCTACAAATTTTAGGTTTACATATTTAATGTAAGAAATATGGTCCACTTGGAAGCGTCACTACCGATTGTCGATATCTACATACATCAATTTCATCAAATCATAAAGTCCTGTGTAATATCATAGATTAAATATAAGATCATACCATCCCATACAGTAAAATGCGACCGCCTAAGAACGCGCATACACTACACCACACATAGATGGCGCTGCTTTTGTCGGCAATATAGGTACCTACCTATAATGCACTATTTTTAGCGTGAATATGGTAAATGTAGATATGACTGATAGAGGTTAAATTACGTTGCGTACTAATAAGTTGCCTAACATGCACAATTATTTGTTTCAGGGGTAAATGCCGTTCAGAAAAAGTCTCATTGCCGTTACAACTGTGAAGACCTATGTTTGACCAGAGGCAAAAGTGGCGGTGCATGCATGCGAAGTTCCTGCAAATGTTTCTCTGCGATTGACAGCTGACCAGACGCCCTCCGCCTATATCCCACGCTCGGGGGATTAGACAAGATGACAATAAAATTATACATTGAAAACATCACATCCTCCTGTTCGTAATAGTATCTTACGAACATGACGATGTGATTTTTTCGATGCCTAAACAATTTAAGGTTTATTCGATGAATAAATAAATTTCATTTTCTTTTAACCTACCTATTAGTGTTTTCTTTGGTGAACTACTACTGATTGCCTTTTCATAATTTATTCTAAGAATTGTTATCACAAAATAATGTTATTTACTAGAGAGCTTACCAGACGAATTCTATACACTCAATTAATAGATCAAACGTCATCATGTTTAAGTACCTAAAATAATGATATATTTTTCCTATTTTTTACTATTTCGCTAAGGACAAATTCAATTATATTATACATCATTACTTTCCATACTTTCTCTATTTTTAACTAAGAATAGTAGACTTCGCTGGAATTTCAGAAGCGGCTTATCTGATTCTATTAAGGTTTTATTTTTACAAGATTAAATTGTCTGACCTTTTCTTTATGACCCTAGGTTTAAAAAAGAGGGAAACAAGTATTACATTTTAATAAGATAAAGTTACAGAATCCTTAAGTATTCGATTTGTAAGATCTTTTAAATATTATAAAAATATGTGACTTGACAACAATACATAATTAACAAAAGATGGTTCGCATTTATTGAAGTGTGATGGTTATACTCGTAGATACTCATTTTGGGCAAATCGAATAAGAAGCATTCGAAATCCATACTAATATTATAAATGGGAAAGTGTGTGTGTCTGTTTGTTTGTCCGTCTTTCACGGCAAAACGGAGCGACGAATTGACGTGGTTTTTTAAGTGGAGGTAGTTGAAGGGATGGAGAGTGACATAGGCTACTTTTTGTCTCTTTCTAACGCGAGCGAAGCCTTGGGCAAAAGCTAGTTACATAATAAAGCAGTTTCGTTTATATAATTTCACTATTCCTAAATTCTCCTTCAAACGTCACGCGAGCGAAATGTGGTCAGAAGTTTCATACCTATTATGTGTGGTGCTAAACTAAGTTTTAACCAAATTTCCAGCTTTGCAACATGAAATGAATGGTTACCGCGAGGGAAATATTTGCTCCTTATCATTATTTCAACCAGGTTTCTGAAAATGGAAGCTAAAACGGCAAATTGTATTTTACTGCATATTTTGATGCCTATACATATACAAACTCATTCACTTTCTAAGTAAAGTAACTAACTAGTAACATATATACAAACTCATTCACTTTCTAAGACAGCCCATGGTAACCGTACTAATCAGAATACACTAAACGAGACAATCGGATGTCAACAGCTGCGAAATTACTATTGCATCGTTGACGCCGCTGCTGTATGGTACATTTCCTTAAATAAAATACGTTGCTATAATATTATAATTAGATTATAAAGTTGTTGCTACTTTGTTACTCTGAATTTTGGTCGCAAATTATTGAGAGTATACTTAAAATTACAAAAAAACTTGACCGTCATCATCATTCCCTTGCCCTTTTCCCATTATTTGGGGTCGGCGCAGCAGATCATCTTCCTCAAATCCTCTCTATCAGCCGTCATTTCCATACTAATACCTTTCACTCTCATATCATTGTTCACACATTCCATCCATCTTTTCTTAGGCCTTCCACTACCATTGTATCCATTCACCTTCATATTTACCACTCGTTTTATAACATTGTTTTCATCCCTCCGCATTACATGCCCATATACCATGCTAATCTACTTCCTCTCAACTTCTCTGTCACTGGCGCTACTCTCAGGCTTCCTCTTATATACTCATTCCGAATCCTATCCAGTCTTGTCACACCACACATCCATCGCAACATACACATCTCATTTCATTCACATGCAGTCTTCTCTCATCATTCGTCTTGGTGGCCTAGCACTTGTCTTACTTCCATACAGGACGACAGGTCGGATAACTGATTTATAAATTTTTCCCTTCAGCCTGAGAGGCATTCGGGGATCGCAAGTTGTGCCTGTAACCTGTCGCCATTTCATACAAAAAAACTTGACCCATGTTCTTGTTCTTGACAAAAGTTCTATCTAAGCAGAAACTAGGAAATATAAGCCATAGTTTTGTATTGAGTTGCTGCTTAATTACGGTCAGTATCTTGAGCAATTTTACACAAAAATTTTTTTCGATAGAAAGATAATAAAAAAAATCAACTCTAGGGTAGTTCCCCTTAATCGGCAGAGAAAGCATGTTTAGATAAAGATCTATGAAAAATAATTATCAATACATATCAGATATGTGATTATTAGTATGATAATATGTTTTATAAGACTCTTTTACTATAAAAAGGTAACTAGTTATTAAATTCAATCAATTCAGTTTGGTTCCAACAGTTCAATATGTTGAATCCCAAAATTGTTTTAGTCGTAATTGCTGCTGTCACATGTAAGTTTACTTACTCATTAACCGACTTCAAAAAAGGAGGAGGTTCTCAATTCGACTGAATTTTTTTTTTATTAACCGACTTCAAAAAAGGAGGAGGTTCTCAATTCGACTGAATGTTTTTTTTTATTTTTTTTTTGTATGTATGTTACTCGATATATCCGAGAATCGTGGACCGATTTTCAAAAATTTTTTTTTGATCGAACGGGTATAACCCCGAGATGGTCCCATTGGCACCAAGTCGGGGTCTGATGATGGGATCTTGGAGAAATCGAGGGAACTCTTCAAATGTTACAGGCACATGTAATGTTTTTAGTGTATTTTTCAAAGGTACACCATTATTTACGCCTGATGGTAATAATTTTATGTGGCTGAGCTGATGATGGAAGGTCAACTCCTCAATGGTTAGGAGTTAAAGGATAATTCTTTCACTACTGTACATATATTCGGACTGATACATATAATATCACTAGGAACCACTAAAAATCAACAAATAAATAAACTTTTTAACAAAAAATAAAACCGCTTTCAAAAATAAGCATGTTACAAAACACGGAGAAATTAAAAAGCCAAAAATAATAAACCTTCGAATTCAGATTCTTATCGGATTGCAATAATCTAAACATCCAAATTATAAACAAATCAATTATTGTTGGAGTCGGGGCCAGCCTGCGTAAGTACCTATGGTTGGGTGGGGCAAACTGGAAATAGCAAGGCGAACCGAGGTCTGTGGAGGTGGTGGAGGAGGTCTGGTACCGACTACAAAAATAATTGATTTGTTTATAATTTGGATGTTTAGATTATTGCAATCCGATAAGAAATCTGAATTCGAAGGTTTATTATTTTTGGCTTTTTAGTTTCTCCGTGTTTTGTAACACGCTTATTTTTGAAGGCGGTTTTATTATGATACATTTCAATATGTAGGCAGTCGCATAAACTATTTTGTTACATTCAGCTAAGTCTAATTGAAACGAAACAAGTCATTCATTCGGGTAAATACCCAATGGTGATTCATTCAATATTTACTTGATTCATCTGATATAATTATTTGAAGTTATTGAGTATTATTATTAATTAACCAACTTACCTTCATAAATATATCCAAAATATTTTATACATGTAATTTTTTATAGTATGCACTTAAGTTGTAATGTACGATTTCAAGTTTTACTACGCTTTTTGACAGAATGAATAATAATTATGTATTTTTTTTTCAGTAAAAGTGTGTCAATGCGATGTAGCAGTCGCAAATGAGAGAATACAGCACAGGTTTCTGGGAACTCTTAACAGATACTATGTATCTTCGCGGTATGTGTGTACTGAACATTTACAAATATTTAAATTTACGCACAAAAAAAAATCAAATACTTATATTATGACAAATGAATCCATCATGTAATTAAATATAGGTGTGATTAAACTTGTAGCAAGATTAACTAGCTAAATCGTTTATGGAGTTCCTAGGAGGCATAGTTTAAGAGATAATAACAAAAAACAGAAAAATGGGACCTTCAACGCCTAACCTCCTCTTCAGCTCAAACGATACGGCTAGGGACTTTTCATATGGGCATCTCTTGACTTGACCAAACAAAGATACAAAGTGAAAAAGTTGTTCCAAATATTTACCTCTACACACATATCATCATCATTCATTCACTGGCCTACATTCATTTTTACAGAGATCTTCTTGCCAATGGAACCGATTACATTGACTTAGCAAATTCCGATGCAGCTGTTAGTCAGTTGCAGATTCTCGATGCGACGAAAAACGTTGCTATAGTGATCCACGGCCGCGACAGCAATGCTTTTAGTGATTTCGGTATTAAACTCCGAGAATGTAAGTATTTTATAATAAATATAGACCCATAAAGACGTATTACTAAGATAAGTTATCTGAAATTGTAAGTTTAATGCAATGATTTGCTCTTAATAATTCATTGGCTTAATTTTTCAGCTTTTATCAATAGTGACGGCAATCTGGTTGTAATTCTTGTGGACTGGCCGTTTATCTCTTCTATGGACTACGCGACAATTGTCAACTCCGTGCCATATATCGCGGATGACATCATAACCCTGATTGGTCGCTTGGATAACGCTGGCAAGATCAATAGGAGACTCGTTCACATCCTAGGTTTCGATGTTGGAGCACATGTAGCAGGTCTCGTTAGCAGAGACGCGAATACTCGAGTCCAAAGAATTACGGGTAAATAAACACAATGTAGTGAGGTATAAGAAATATGAACTAATAACTAGTATTTTTGCTTTTGGTAAATAAAACCTATAACCACTGATAGCTTGAAACTTCCTAAAGGTAATTTAATATTTAATAATAATAATAAATAAATAAATATTACAGGACATTCTTACACAGATTGACCGAGTCCCACGGTAAGCTCAAGAAGGCTTGTGTTGTGGGTACTCAGACAACGATATATATAATATACAAATACTTATATACATAGAAAACATACATGACTCAGGAACACACAAATAAATGCCCTTACCGGGATTCGAACCCGGGACCGCGGCGTAGCAGGCAGGGTCACTATTACGCGCTAGGCCAGACCGGTCGTCAATTATTTGTCATTAGGTATTGGTATAAAAGGTCATCATCAATCAGGGTGGTGTCATAGTACCTACATATAAGTTGTACCTAATATTTGCTTTTCTCATATCCCAGGTTTATCCCCCGCTGGTGACAGCTGGGTGGGGAATCCCCGCAGCCTCAGATCCACTGACGCCGATTACGTTGAAGTCATCCACACTGACTACGGCGGTCTTGGCATCGGCAGCAACCTTGGCTCGGTAGACTTCTTCGCTAACTCTGGCGACAATCAACCGGGCTGCACAGATAATCAGTGCGGCCATGATCGCGCGTGGCAGCTGTTTGCGGCGGCTTTGGACATGGGAGGACATCTCATGGGTCTGAAGTGTGACGATTATGACGCTGTGATTAACAATGGATGTAGGAGTGGTCCAGCTCTTGCTCTGGGCACTAATGACCTGAGCAAAGAAGGGTACGAGGTTTACTTCATGACTTAATCTTTTATCTTATACTTGTTTGTGTTAGTCAAATCTAATAAACTAGAAAGGTTTCTAACTTTTCTAAGTATTCTATTGGGGCATAAAAATAACCTCTTTATCATCCTTGCTAGTATTTCTTGTAAAGGCGCTCTGTCTTGTCTCGAATAACTACCTAACTAAATATATTTCTTTTCAGGTCTGGAATTTACAGAGTCAGTACGGGCGCCGAATATCCCTACAACGCGTGATCCGTTCCATACTCTTATAATTTATTTATATTGTTTTATTATGTTGTTTTAATAAGCTCTAAATGAAGCATTCTTACCACGTTTGTTTTATTTTACTTATGTATTTTTAGTTAACCTAGTGACCTAAATTTTTAGAGCTAAATAATATTTAACAAGCTACCGAGTTGGATGCTTCATTCATCGTCAGCCAAGATGCGTCCGCTATTGGACGGAGGCCATTTGGATGAATTGAGCGGCAATCTAAAAACTAAGCCATTATGGGTTATTGTTTGTAAGTTAGAGTCAAGTTCGTAACATAGCTAATTTAGACAGTTCACACGCTAAGGGGAGCACCGAGTTCGAATGTTAACCGCTATCAAAATGGTGTAATATTGTCATGAATTGTGGGTGGGTTCTGTTTACAAAAGAGATTTCAGACAGAAAACATCATTCGTTTGCTCAATCATTATTGTTGGCGCTAATAGCTGATAAACGTATCTTTTTAACACCTGCCTAGTGCCTATTTATGGCATTTTCACACAAGCGCCACTATAAATCATCACAAGTTGCAGAATTCCGTAGATGTAGTTGATCATGAGAACTAACAGACACAGATCATTGTCAGGACATCCCCTATTCCGCAGTATCCAACACATTTAATCAGAGTTATCGCATAGTCTCATATATTAAGTGGAGGAATTATCAAACCGTTATTAAACGCACAGCCGCCATGAAAGCGTTCCCGTGTGTTGGTGGAATCATCTGCATCGCGCTTGCGAGCGGGATTTTCAGTCCCGCTGTAGGGTTTGGTGAGTACTTCGTAAAAAAAAAAAATTATTGGAGGCATGCTGTTTTGAAATCAATTATTATTTTTTGGTAAATGGACATTTTGATAAATTCTGAATGTCTTTTAACTTGTGCTTGAGTCAACTCACTCGACGCTGATAGTGATATGAATTCGCATAAGTGCAGCATACATTCGCATCTTTTTATAAATATTATGTTATTCCTGAATTTTATATTAAAAAATGCCGTATCAAACCAATTGTGAGAAGACCTACTGGGAGTCTGCTTTTCAATCAAATTGTACCACGCTGCAAGCTTCTATTTGCTAATTATTTGAAATAAGTCATTTTAAAATAAATAAGACTTAAGTATAACATAAATTAAACAATCTGGTCATGGTTTTCTGAATAAATCTAAGTTTTATGAATAAATGGTATTTTAATTCATATTTATAACTGCGATTTCTTATTTTCAGACAAAAGTGACGGACCTTTAAACAGCACCAGTAAATTGTACCAAACTGGCGTCGACTCGGGAATAATAAATCCCGAAAAATATTCATTTCAGTCATTTCTGAAAGATGAACAGAATATCTTTAGAGACTTGTTCGGGGAATACATTGCAATGAATGATACTGAGCCGATTAATTACGAAGAGTGGCTCGTTTTAAATAACTTTGGAATTCTGCCCGATACACAGGAGTCTTTGTTCGCGAGGAAAATAACGAAGCGCAGTACGGCGGACAACAAGAGACGGTTCGTCAATACCGTTCGGAAGGGGGACATATTGATTACTGGTCGGGGCATCGGCGGTCTGATCGGGCACGCTGCGATCATGACTACAGATACCTGGGTCTTGGAAATGCCAGGCGGCAGAGGCTGGCAGAACGGAATCAAAGACAATAATAGACAAATTACGAAACATAACGATACCTTTGGGTTCAATTGGCGTAAAGGACAAAATGCAGGTTTTCAGGAGAAGCAAAAAACAACTTTTTTTTTAGAAAAATGTTTATATCTTTTTTGTTTTTTGACCTATATTTATGACGTATATAGAAAAATATGTAGATTTTTAGTATCCTTAACCTAGTGTAGCAACCGTAGTGATAATCTAAACGGTTTAGAAGTTAGATGGTTGTAAAGGACACGTCAAAATGCTATGAACGTCCTTTACACCCACGATTTTTTTGAACAATTAGAGTTGATAGGGTCGTAAATGACGGTCTTAGATGATTTTTATACAAATTCGGGGCGTAAATGTAACCGGAATGGTACAAATGGCAACTGTTTTTAGCTTAGTTTACAATTGAGAAACTTAAAAAATGTATCAAAACGTAGTTAATATGACATAGAATAGCCACAATAGTGTTACAGTGTATATTTATCTAAATATTTAGCAAAGACAAAGAACAAGACTATTTTATATCCAGTTTTGCAATAAAGAAACAAAATTTGCTTAAAAACTATCTAATATTTTGGAAAGTTATTATTTTAGTACTCGCCGCTGTCTCAATAAGTTACGCATTCAGTATTTAATTCTAGCAGGGAAACACTTTCGTAGTTTAAGTAAATATAAAAACACTAATGGTAATCACGTAAACTTTAATCAGCAACTGTGAACAACAGACTATATTAATACGACAGTAATTTTAAGTCTAAAGTAGAAAGAAGTTCTAAGAATAACTAAAGAGTTAAGTACCTATTTATAAACGCAAGTTAGGACGCGTATACAAACTGTGACCAACTAATAAATAATAGTAACTGTAGTCAAGACTACCTACTATGTTGATTCATATTTTTGATAATTTTAAAACAGAAGATTGTTATTTAGTCTAAAACCTGTTAAATAAGAATAATCTTAATTATGAGTTCAATCCTAGAAATATTATAGTCAATGCTTTAAGTACCTGGGTACATAGCCAAGTCACCAAACGCTAACGCTCATTCGCTAGCGAAACGCACCTGTTATTGTCGCACTAAATGTTAGTATAGTCTACTGTTAAAGTTTACTGCCGGCGTAGCTGAATGGCAATCGTCGACGCCAGACGCCGACAAAAATGCAGTCTGGTGCAATACGCAAGAGCGATAAAGATATATAGCTACGAAATAGATATTATCGTGAGCGTTTGTGCATTTGGGTACGTACCCTGATTACCATAGTGTTTTTTTTATTACCTACATCTCGCCACAGTATAATAATACTACGAAAGCGTTTCCCTGCTAGAATTAAAGGCTGAATGCGTAACCTACTGACTATTCAGACAGCGGCGAATACTAAAAAAATTACTTTGAATTTGTTGCCAAAGTATAGTTTTTAAGCAAATATTGTTTCTTTATTACAAAACTGGATATAAAATAGTCTTGTTCTTTTTTGTTGCTAAGATAGCTTAGATAAATAATACACTGCATTAAACTAATGTAGCTATTCTATGCCATAGGTATTAAGTACGTTTTGATACATTTTTCCAGTTTTTAATTGTAAACTTAGCACAACATTTGTACCATTTCGGTTACAATTACGCCCCGACTTTGTATAAAAATCATCTAAGACTGTCATTTACGACCCTATCAAATCATGGGTGTAAAGGACGTTATAGCATTTTGACGTGTCCTTTACAACCATATATCTTCTAAATCGTTTAGTTTATCACTACGGTTGCTACACTAGGTTAAAGATACTCGTAATCTGCATATTTTTCTTATACACGTCACAAATATAGGTCAAAAAAACAAAGCAAGTGGGTTTATCTTTCTCTTGGAAACCTGCATTATATCGATAAGTGGTTTGACCAGCACGCGTCAGATTGGACAACAGTGCTGTATCGCTGCCCTGATCGTGCGGCTGCTAACGGAGCGGCCGTGTGGGCTGATCACACTTACTACAACCCTTCAGGCGGCGCCAAAAAGACTAAACACATAACTTACCTTATAACTCCTGACCTGCGAAGTACGAATCCCAGTTATTGTTCCAAGCTGGTGCTGCAGGCTTATTACTATGGCACGGGGAGAAAACTAGTTCTGGATTTGTCTGGAGTAGGGATTGTCGTGCCATCTACTATACCAACATTTTTCAAAAATGGCTATAAGTTAGTTAATAAGGGTAAATATTAGGAGACCAAGATTTTATACATACCATTCAAAAGTAACTATTATATAATAATTATAATTATTACTGTTTTCTTTTGTCATTTGTATTTGATTTTCTTATTAAGACAACTTTTAGTGCAAGCAAAATATATATTTTAACCTAATCGGTCCATTAAGTATATTTTTCTACAAAGTGCACATTGCGCATCCATTTAATTAACGAAATAGGCATGCACTTTTGTAGCTCGTCAGCAGCATGGAATACACTGTGACAACCGAAGCGCCAAAAATACCGGAACATATTGGCATTCTGAGCATATTGGCTGTGATCCTCTAAAATTACCTGCGTAATCCTAAAAAAAAAACATTTCTCCGAGTTTGGTTTTTTAAGTAACTATTATTTTCAATGCATTATTTTAAGCAATGTAACTAAAATAGAATTACTTTTTTAAGCATTTTTATATTAAAGGAAAAAATGGAAAAATTTACGCTTTCGGGTTCAAGTCCCGCCGGAAGCGTAAATTTTTAACTAAAATAGAATTGTCACAAAATTGACATACATACATACAATCACACCTGTTTCCCAGAAGGGTAGGCAGAGATCACGGATTTCCATTTACTACGATCCTGACAAATCATTTTCGCTTCATAACGTTTCTCATACAAGCTCGTCGGTTTCGAGTACTTCTGACCTGGCCTAAAAAAAAAATTAAATTGGTAAATTGACATAATACTTTTATTTTCGGCCTAATGGATATTATTTAATTGCCACATACCCAACAAGGCTCTCCTGTATTGTGGTTACGAGTATCATTTTATAAAATTAAACAGCCAGGTAGCGACTAAAATACAAAAATAAAAACGAGCCCGCCGGTACATTGTGTATAAAAACCAGCGCCCCGTATGTAATAATAAATTTTATCGAGGTTTAAATGTCTGCTTTGTCCCTAATCGCCCCATTTAACGGTAAATATAACTAAAGTTGGAGGCTTTCTATAAATTGTTATAATGTCTCGTCTTTATATTTTCCTTATATGATTGTATTACGCATGATTTTGTCTTATTGCATGCCATTATTGGTTATAATTACGTACATGCATATTCGTAGAAGAGTACGGTTCGTTAATTTCGTGAGAGTTATTATTATCTTTCAATTCATATTCCATGTGTCGGTTTGATTTACTGAAGTGGAAGTAAAAGCGACGGCAATGTTCGATTTAATTAGGCATACAATATAATTTGAAGTGATATTTATTATTATTTACCAGCGTATAAGGAAAAATTCATAATTACGAATACACTAGTCATTTGTATACACTGTATACGCTAAGTAGTCTAGTGAAGAGATATAAGGCTAGTAATTTAGTGTAGTGAGTATATTAGTGTAGTGAAATGTCTTACTATGAAGAGAACGATGTCAACAATTTTGAGGCGGTTTGCGATAACGGGACGGGACATTTTACTTGCAAGGATATTAGTGACATGTTGAAATCAGTTTTTCTGACTTTAACATTCAGTGTAGTGACTTCAATGTCGATGGCTAGTGTGCTGTTTGGACTCATTTTCTGGATCCTGATTCCCAGCTACCGTGTCTTCAGACATTTCGCATTCCTGAATTTACTTCTGGCGAATACAGCCTTTCTAGCTGGAGTTTTTGCTCAAAAGAAGGCTGATGTTTTCAATTATGTGATATATTACATTTTTATGGTTTTCACTCATTGGTTGATTGTGGTCAGTGGTATGTTTTACCTTGAATTTGCAAAAGTGTTCACACTCGAGGTTAAGTACGTTTATATAAAATCGACCGTTTCTTGTTGGATCCTACCTGGTGTATGGATAACTATTGGATATTTTACTAAATTAGAATATATCAGTTACGTGTGTGTGGTGTTGGTTCTACTTAACTTTATAATGTATGTAAGAGTATTATATGCCTTGTGCACTACTAGTGGGCCCTGTGAATGCAAACGCATTACTTTAGCTACATTTGCTTTTGTCTGTACCGGGGTAATAATGTATGCGCCCATCATAGTGCAAGTGTACAAGATTTCTGATTTGTCTTTGAAAGATTTGATGGTGTTTTGTTTCTGCTACGCTTTCACTATTATGGCAATTAATATTTTCTATTTATTATTAAGAGTTCACAGGGAGAAATGGGCAGAATATCAGAGTAGAGAAACAAACAATTTTCTGTAAAACGTTTTTTTAAGACCGTGTGTAATGTGAAAAATGTCTGGTTTCTTTTTGTTATTTACGTAGAACATACACAGTTTCATATTCTTTCAACCCCTTACTTGCCAAGAGTGGCACTGAAGCTTTAGTAGTTTCATGTGCTCTGCCTACCCCTTTATGGGATACAGGCGTGATTGTATGTATGTAAAGTATTTGACTACAGCTTCAATATTTAAATATTTTTTATTATTATAAATATTTATGAGCAGTTGCTTTTGTGTTTTTTTTATATTATAAATGGGATGTAATCTTATGACTGTGGTGAAATAACTGACAGTGTAGCCTTCCGAAAAACGAGTAGTCAGTGTTCCCTTAAGAGTTTTTGGACGAATAGAAAAAAATGTAAGGTATTTATTACCAACTATCGAACTTGATTAGCTCTGAAATTTATTTCTAAGAAACATTCATGATTTGCAAGAAAATTGACAAAACAAATAAATATCAGCATATTCAAGTATCACGATCAGGATTAGAACAGTCAGAACGTATAAATACTTTAATATGTAATGATTTATTTCATTATTATGCCGTCTCGTCGTTTCGGAAAGTCATTATTGTCATTAATGTTAACGGGCACATTAATTGCATATCTACCTACACTAATTTTACAATCGGAATTATGATTTATTGAATGAATAGCGTTCTGATTGCATTTACCTTGATAAGAAAGTAATAAAACTCATAATAGCTAGACATAAATTTAACTTTGGCGCTGCCGGCCTAACCAAAGTGACAATCGTCGACGCCATGTCATGGAGATCTATATGCTGGCTGGCTCTGTCGCGTCCCTGAAGAGCGATCGGGAGAGCTAGATACGAAACGCTTACGAAAGGTAAGCGATTGTAACTCTGCCAAGGTACCCTGATATGCAAGATTACCTGTTATTAAACCGTTCAAATTAAATTAATCATTCAGAAAAAGTACGTAACAATGAGAGTGTGTTTGTTGGTTACTAGTCTATTTATTTATTTAGCTGTTGGGATTCCAGTGACAGATATTCAATTTGGTATGTACCTATCTAAATATAGGGTGGGGCCTGTAACAAAGGCGAAAAATTGAACTGTAGGCTGTACTCCTTATACTGATCAACATTTGTTCAGTGACTTTTAAAAATTATGAAGTTTTTAAATTTTAAATTTTTCATACAAAATAAATATTAGCTTCAATGTACGCCATTATTGTTGTCATTGACGTTGTCTGTCACACTTTAGACTTAACAGAATTCGCAATACATTACCTCTTAGAAAAAGCTTTCAAGGGTGATAAAAATCAAAATAAAAGTTATTTTTAAAAGTCGCCGAACAAATGTTGATCAGTATAAGGAGAATAGCCTACAGTTTAATTATTCGCCTTTGTTACAGGCCCCACTCTGTATACAGTTTCATTAACGTATAGAACAGAATATTAAAATTTTATTTAATGGAGAAGTTACCTGTTTATTATCTTCTTAGGATTTGTTTAACGCTGGCGGTACCCAACTTAAATGGCAGCCTATGTGTCTCAACAGAAATATTACCCATATTTTTTTTTCTTATGACTAATAAAAATCGAATGGCGGAATAAATTACTTTTACCCGATCAGTGGTCGTAGAATGTTCTCTGATACTAATCATGTAGTAAATTATTAGTAAAGACCCATATTGAACCGCAGTGCTAGTGCTAGCACATAATTGGCGTGAGATTATGTCGCTGCGAAATATATTATGTCATTCTTACAAATAGAAAAAGACGTGTGATCTAAGTCGCGTTGAGATATTGCCGCTCCAATTAGGCGCTAACCCAGCTGAAAAGAAACTAGTTGGGTAGTTTTTTTTTGTACTACGTCGGTGGCAAACAAGCATACGGTCATCCTGATGGAAAGCGATCACCGTAACCTATGGACGCCTGCAACTCAAGGAGTGTTACATGCGCGTTGCCAACCCATTAAAAACGGCGGAAAGCGGTCATTTGTAAGGCGGAGGTACTTCCCCAGTTGGGCTCTGCTCTAGATTCGAGCGAGTGTAGTTTTATTTGGGCCTTTTTCGCAAGTCGACAACCCGCCTTTGTGCGTATTTTGCGTGTTAAACGAAAGTAACTCTACCCAAAACATCCAGCTCCTGTAGGTAACCTAGCAGTGTTTTAGGTTACTTTACCTCTTCTTGTGTGTTTGGAAGAAATTAGTAAGTACACAAGATCGTCATATTTTCAGATACACGCCGGTTACTCATGGATATCAATAAGATTCTTCCTAATGCTCGGGCTTGTTCCAGCTGGTTTCCACAAAACAGCATCTACTGTACTACAACAAGTCAACCTGATGAGTCAACAAATATATAAAAACATTTTTCTCAGTTTTCTGCAAGAAAATAAAAGTTATTTACTTAAATAGATAATTTTGAAATCATTTATATTTACCGTTAGAGAATGTATGGCAAGAAGTTTCCTAAACGCTGTTTATACCACGGTGTTTTCAGTCAAAGGAAATAGTAAATCCGATGTACTTAGGATATGTTTAGGAAACTCAACGATGGAGGGCGTGAAAAACAATTACGTACATATATGCCGTAGTGCAAGTTGTTCGCTAGATGTCACTGTTACTGCCGCAAACTGGCTAACGACTTGTCGTAAAATAAAATGTACATATAAATATTTTTGTCCGATGTCCAAATTTTTCGCTAGATGTCGCTGTACCACCTGTAAACTAGCGAACGAAATTCTATGGTTAATTATATGTAAATAAATTGAAATTTTATTATTGTCATATTTTTTGGCAAATAAGTCCGTGTACAAATAGTATTTTATGCAACTGGCGTTTAAGTGAGGTCAAAAAAGACGAGTGGCGTGAGTAACAATTTGAGGCGAAGCCGAAAATTGTTAATAAAGACGCCACGAGTATTTTTTGACTCAGTTAAACACCGTTGCATACAATACTTTTTCTACGACCATGCACTTACTTTTTAATAGTTTTCTAGAATAACTTTCGTGAAATTCGCACTATTTCCTGTATTTTGACTTGTCGGCCTCCCCTGTGTTCCTGCACTCACCCTGTCGCTCGCACTCCCCCGCGACGTCGCCAGCCCCCGGCGCCCCGCGCACCCACGCTATATCCCTTAAAGGCTTCCTAACAATGCTTTAAGAGCTATATCGTATGCATGGGTGCGCGGGCGCCGGGCGGGGGCGGGCATCTTTTATGTAGGGTTTTAACGATCTATGCATGACACTGTAAATGACGAATAACAACACGGGAGTAGAAAATACTTATTTATGTTATTGGTTGGTGAATAATTACATCAAACCTAATTAAAAATCCCGCCATAAATATGTGGCGTTCCATGTTTAAAGGGTCCACATACTTTATGTGGTATAAGGAACCTTTAGGCATAGAAAGTCACATGAAAAGTTGTCGTAACTTAATAATAGATGGCGCTGCATTTGAAAAACTTACTCTATACCATACTATTAAATATACTCTATGGTTGATACGACAGCCCTCAATATAAATAGTTTTTCAATATATTATTATGTATTTGAAGTTTGACATGAGTACTGTTTAGGCTTAAAATTAAAACTAAATTCAACCTAAGTTGTAGTAACTACCCAGGATTTTAATGTGGAATCCTAAACGTTTTGAGATAACTTTATAGCTACTGTCGTAGACCAGACACTGTGCCGCGTACCAAGATAATGCTGAAATGGGTTTCTTACACAACGAGTAAAAAGGACAGTTGCTATCGCGATCGCGGACAGCGGTAACAAGCTGCTGATAAATTGAGTTGCCACTTGTTTCACAGTTCGCTACTCTTTTGTACCGCGAGCTAAATGTCCTTAAAAAAAAAACTGGCCAAGTGCGAGTCGGACTCGCCCACCAAGGGTTCCGTACCTACAAAACTATTAGGTACTTTTACGTTACTCACATAAGTCTAAAGACTGGGCTAGGCTAGAAGTATAGGTTCTCTAATGAGCATAATTGTGTTTAGCGCCACCTCTCGACGAATTCGCGAACTAATTAGCACAGCTTGCGTGAGGTCTTTTATAATGTTAACCAAATTCAACATTTTTTATTTTATTTTAAAGTAGGTGTTTTATGATTTCATGTAAAATTTCGTAGCTATAAATTTTAACACCTTTATTCATAAACGTACACTAAAGTTATCCAGCCGATAAAGTTCGTTTGTCCCTTTCTATCACACCAATACGTCGGAAAGGGACAACCGAACTTTATCGGCTTGATAACTTAGTGTACGTTTATGAATAACGGGGTGAGTATTACCGTACTGTAAAAATGTAATGTATACGGATTAATGAATTTAATATAGATAGATAATTATTGATATGTGGCAAAACGAAGGAATTGTTTACACCTTCGCAATAAGTATCTAATGATATTTTTTTAATTTACCATGTTACTTCACGTACCTACTTAGGTACTTATTTTAAAAACTCTAAAAATGTCTATTGAGTTTCTGTCGCAGACCACCATGTGGCTTCTGCATATTCTGCGCTGTGATAGAGTTGCCATAGTAGGTATGTATATATTGTATAATAGGCAATAAGAGGCAAAAAACATATTGTGCTAAAATATTTAAAATACCTACAGTCATTTCCGAAACGTGTGAATTCACGTCAATACTTTCTTTTATCAGTATTACACGGAGTAGGTAAACGTTTCGTGGCAGCGGCAGCGCACACTGCAGAGAGCGCACGTGGACACCGGCGCGGCGCCACAGAATATATAATAGCACAAGTAAAGAAGGCCCACTGCTTTGATGTTTCCGAAATGCCGTCTTTTTAAATACCTACAACATTCTTACAAAGAAACGAGCCGCACGTGCGCGGCGTCCGGTGATAGGGTTACCAATGGATCCAAACGAATTAATACTCACATTAAATGTTATATTATTATATTCAAGTCTTGAGTACTTTCTAGGTATATACGCTGTATTTATATATTTTTGTTCAAGGTTCCAACATCAAAAGCCTTATTGAACTTTTCCGTGGGACTTAATCAGTAGTAGATCTGTATAAGAATATCTTTTGGTATTTATTTTATTCAATATGTCTATTTAATTAAGTATTATTAGCCATTCCACCCGTGGACATCGCTTAAAAAACCTCGCGACGTAAAGTAACAATAGAAAGTGCGAACGTGCATTCCGTGAGAATGTGCACCACCCCTGAGTAGGCCGCGAACTCGCGGCCACAGCTCGCGGCCGCCAGGATATACTTGTAGCGCAACGATAGGATAGCGGAGTGAGCCGCCCCTGGCGGCGCCAGCGGACGCGTCTGTGTGCGTGAGCTAGGTATGCATACAACTACAACTGCTGTAGGCACCGCCCCCCCTCAGCGCGTCCTCTGCGGCGCGGCGATAATCACCTAGCCCTAAGGCCCTGGTTTCTCTGGCCCGTCACACGCGCCCGGCGGCGTTTGGATGTGAGCCGCATGTGCCGCTGTGCCACACGCTGTCGGTCGCGGGTGCGTGGGTTTTCTGACCCTTGGTCACCCGTCGTCGGCGACGGAACTCAGAAGCTCTGGTAGACTGATTTTTGAACTGTTGTGTTGTGCTCTGATCAAAATGAATGCAAAAATACTTACATTGTAATTCTTAGAGGAAGAAGATTATACGCGACTTAATCCGTCCATATAAATATTGATATTACCCAAAAAAAAGAGACAGTCAAGTCAAACGATATTTTTGTATGAAACCGGCAAAAAGAAAGTGAAATTTTTAACTTGGTACTCAAACACTTGCATTGTAGTAAAGAAAAAATTACATCATATATTATATTCGATAAGTATATCGAAAACAGTTCACAGAAGTACAATTCATCCATTGAATTACTATGTACTAACATACTAGAAATTACACCCCAAACAAAGTCTGTGCTCCGGCCGGCAGCGCGCGGCGCATGCGTGGGGAGGTACCGTGTCATAGAGTAAGACTTGACCAATGACCACCTAGACGCGACACTCTTAATGTAGACCTTTTTTTATACTTTTTGTAAAATACTAACCCCCTTATTCATAAACGCACACTAAAGTTATCAAGCCGATAAAGTTCGTTTGTCCCTTTTCGGCGTATTGGTGTGATAGAAAAGGACAAACGAACTTTATCGGCTTGATAACTTTAGTGAACGTTTATGAATAAGGGGGTAAGTAGTTTAATTTTAGCACTATCATACATTGTGCTATGTTTAAGTTCTACTAAGTGAAACAAAAATACATTATTGATTTTTTTCATATACCTACTTTAATTGCCCTTGAAGAAAATCGTAGGTTATTATTGTATGAAAATATCGATTACAACTCGTGTTAGAACTGTGTAGTATTCATAAGTATAACGTGAAATAAATTTAACATTTCTCTTTTATATATTACAAACAGAATATAATCACAATTACTATACTTCATTACCTACATGTCAAGTCTGTGCGATTATGATGCGGTTAATCTATGATTTCGTTCAACAAAATGGCAGCGATAGCTTCGCGTTTGAGGAGCGCGTCCCTTAATTGAAATAATTACTTAAATAAAGATCGATTAACATAGCGTGTATACTAACCGATGAAATGTGACACGTCAGTTTTATTCGATTTTCTCGTATGGCTTAAACAGCATCTTGTTGCGCAGGAAGGCATTTTTACATTTTATTTGTGTGCAGGCAGAAACATAAGTCCAATGGACTTATGTTTGTAGCGCAAACGTTTTGCTCGCAGTGTCCTCTCTAGTATTACCTCAATGAGTTCATCATTATCTTTAGTGAAGTCAGTCATTTTCCATATCAAGACGCCACCCGCCGTCCGTTGCTATTGTACAAAACGAATACAGACCGTCGCGTGCGGCGTGTGACCTTCGCCCGTCGAACCACCCGCCGCCGGCGACGTTTCAAAGAAACCACCCTCAAACATTTCCGAACAAAACATTCGAACGTCGTCAGTCGCGGACCCGCGTAAAAAACCACAACACGTTCTATGAACATTGGTCAAGTGCGAGTCGGTTTTCGACTTTTCCATACAAAAAACTCATGAGCGCCTGAACGACTGTGATAGCAAAGTTAACTTTTCGCACTTTCAAGACTTTACGTATATATCTCGGAAACGATAAGAGATAGAGCAAAATGGACTTCAGATTTGGGCTGTCGTTGGCACAAATTCTATGTTTTCGTCAACAGAGACCTTTTTTTGGACCGATTTGAACAAAATTTTGCTCAGTCCACTTACAAACGGTCTTAAGCGCCTCCTTTTTAGTAGAAACTTAAGTCATTTTGGCAAATGAAAAAAAAAATTGAACAATTTCTAAAAAGAAAAAGACAGAAATGAATTTCTTTCTACCTGTCCATCACGCTTACAAAATTTTAAGACGTTTAGTACTGCTTGCAGCGTCAGTAAGTGAAAATCTTAATTTGAGTTTTTTTCTCGTAAGTCCGACTTACGCTTGACTGTAGATTTCTAATAGGTTTTCCTGTAATCTATAGGTAGAGGGCTATCTCGTGTATTTTTTTGAAAATTTTACGCTAAGTAGTTTCGGAGATAAGGGGGGGGGGAATGGTCATTTTTTGTCTATTTTCTTAAATTACTTCTAAAGTACCAAAATTAAAAATTAAAAAAAATATATTTCAAATGCTCATAAAATGCTCTTTCATTTGATATATAACACAATATAGTTTTAATAACTTTGATTTTTAATTTTCAAGTTTACCCCCAAAAGTGACCCCTATGATTAAATTTCATTTAATTAAATTACATGTCCGTCTTTGGGCCACAGGTTTACATATGTGTACCAAATTTCAAGTAAATCGGTCCAGTAGTTTCGGAGAAATCGGCTGTAACAGAGGGACAGACAGACACACGAGTGATCCTATAAGGGTTCCGTTTTTCCTCTTTGAGGTACGGAACCCTAAAAACAATTTTTGTCTAGTTTTTGGCATGTAACGCAGAAATATAAATACTTTTAACAAAAAATATGGAACCGGCGCGGTGTCTAAAATGGCCCGTAGTTATTTAATTTTTTATCATTTTAATATAATTATTTATTTATTTATTAAATCAAAAAAGTAACACAGCATTACAGTTTACACCAAGGCACTGTGAAACTACAAAATACAAAACAAGACTTACAAAAAAAAATACAAAAGACATACAAAAAATAAACAAATTAAACATTAGATTAATTATGCAATTTGTTTATGGTTTTAACGAACATGGACGCATAATTTAAGCTCATTGAAACTTACATAAGTAGGTATGAAATTTTGAAAATGGAAAGCGATCTTAGCTTAGACACACACATTTATTTATTTATTTATTTAAACTTTATTGCACAAATAAAACAAAAATTTACAAACTTAATGGCATTCTCTACCAGTCAACCAGCATTTCATGTTCCGTTTGATGTAAAATTTGGAAAAAAGATACATTGAAACCCTGACAAGGTCAGTGCTTAACATGCCACTATTCTATTTTAGAAGGTTTGCTTGCTCGGTGATCAACATTAGCACGAGCTGTAAAACAACGTTGTTCGCTTGTAAAACAAGTAACTACTTACAGAAGGTATATATTTTACAGTGGAAAACCTTTGTACTAAATTTAATTTTACACTCCACAGAAGATTCACAAGTCTAGACGGAACTCTCCCCGGCGCCGCCCCTGCCATAAAATATCTTGGTATCGTTTTCTCTTTAATATCACATAGGTAAAATACGGGTTTCTTAATTATTTTAACATTGTGAATTTCAGTTTAAAATCCTGAATGATAATTGTATCAGATTGTCAAGAAAAAAAATATGACATTATTGGTTAGTAAGTGGGTGAATCAACTTTTTCTTGCTTTTTGCAAGAATTACCCTTACTTATTATTAAGTCTACTTTTGTGATTTTTAACCTTACCATCGTGAATAAAGATCCTTGTTTCACGTATACCAATTAGGGAAAAATTTAAAAACGATTAATTTTTAATTAAAACAATATGTGACCCAGTGGAAGAGACACTTTTTTCATACAAAAGTGAGGGACAGCTATGTCCACTGGGTCACTGCTCGAAACAAAGTTATAAAATAGGAAATGTTATAATTACATGTTGTATTGCGTAGCTAGTATATTTGTCTTTAATATAATAAGTATACATTAATTAGACTAAATCCCAATTAAATTTTTTGACCACATGTAGTCGAAGTATGCGAAATTTTGCTGGCAAAGAAAAGTTGATTCACCCAAGTAGTCGTTTGAACACCTGAACAGCGCCCCGTTCAGGTGTTCGCTTTCTCTATACAATTAATGTCATGTCTCGTTATGTATTTTCACACTATCAAGTAAAGTATTACTCGTATAAGCTCATGGTAGCCACATGAGACTGCCTAGAAATTGATTACTTGCTGATAATTCACATTCCTGAACTATGTAGTATTTGGGCCATTTTTTTTGAAGTTGTCCCACCACTTTTTTGGATTTGGAATATTTTATGTGGTTTCCACTCAGGATCGCGAGCTCTTTCAATCCTTATAGGAGAAAAAAAGTGTCCCAAGGTTTTTTTCCCATTCCGTTACCATTTTTTAATACATTTTATATGTAGGTAACGGAATTGAAGGTTTGAAAAATGTATGGAAATCTTGGGACATATTTTTTTCTCCTATCAGGATCGAAAGACCTCGTGATTCTGAGTATGAATCGCGTAAAAATATCCATGTTAAAAAAAAGTGGAAAACTTTGAAAAAAAAAAATTACTACTATGTTAAACTATTCCGTAATTTGTAAAAAAGTGCTAAACATTCTCAATTGTTAATGAAAACTTTCAGTTGTCCCAAAACATTAAACCAATCCAATTATTTTGCCTAGCGCTAACATTACTATGATAAAATAATTCATTTATGTGCATTCTAATCACACACAAGTGGTGGAATGTAGTGCCTAACTCTACGATTAGACCCGAGATAAATGTTTTGCTTATGATTTTATACGTTTAATATATTATTTAATTTTAAATGCAAATATTTTAAATGCATATCCATATTTAAGGCGTTTTTGTGTGCAAAATGCATATATGATTTTCTTTATATTTTTATATTCTTTATTTTCTTTATAAGTATATTTTTAAAGTCAACATTATTTTAACTTAGTCGAAAATAATATTATTTTACCTTTTTTATAACGCTTCCATAAACCTATAATTGATTGCGACGCTCAAGATACCACTTATCAAACCACCGGTTCAACTTTGGAATATTTCACTAACTGGTTGAATCAAGCTGTTAAACAACATTGCCTCTTTACAGAACAAATACCTATTTATCAGTTGTTCCGAAGGGTTTTGATTCAAGAACTGAATAAATAAAGCTCATGGCTGAGTTATTACTAGAGATCGTTATCAAGGTGCACTTTTCGTGGCAAACGGTACGGTTGGCAAAAAAAACAAATACTTACATTTAAATATTCACTTTGTTCTTAACTACAAAATAAATACTTACCTTCTTAGGATTACACCTCTACGGTACAAAGCCTTTTCCGATGAACTATATATTTAGTTATTACAAACGGCACTATTCGAAATTTAAGATACATACAATATTAGCACTACTAGCTTTTACCCGCGGCTTCGCCCGCGTAATAAAAGTATTCTTATTGAAACGTTTACAAAAAATAAGATTTTCATTTGGATCCGTAGATTTCTTTGTAGGTACATCTGTCCGCGATTATTTCGATTAAGGTAAAGCGGGGCAATTCTCGACTGGGGGGGGGGGGGCATTGTAACTGATCTATTTGCTGTACGGTCAGCCAAGAAAGTGGTTTCCCACTTTTCGACTCTATTGATCGAAAAGTGGTAAACCACTTTTTTGGCTGACTGTACCTTACACATATTACTATTGTTTTAAAAGAAATTCTTGCAATGATTGTAGAATTGTTACACAGCGACCACAGCGTAGGTAGTAGGTACGAATATGTATGTATTTTACCTATATAAATATTTATACTGGGGAAACTTCATACAACCCACATAGCCAGTATCTCGATGCTATGGTCGGTAGGGTAAAAAGTACTTCCTTGCATTATCGCTTACAATTTTTTCCATTTTGCTTATACTTATTGCAAACGTAAACATATCAAAGGCAAGCAAACAACGATCTTCTTACAGCACATTGAATGTAATAGTTATTACGGATGCAGGATACTCGCCGATGCCTACTTACTAATCCCTTCCCACTGAGCCACCTGCATTTTACACTGCCTAGATATCGATTGCCGACCGATTATTCCGACCCCAATCCCTATTCTTATCCCCGTCCCTATCTCTATCCTTGTCCCCATCCTTGTCCCCGTCCCGTCCCCGTCCCCGTCCCGTCCCGTCCCTGCCCCCGTCCCTCCCCTATCCCTATCCCCGTCCCCTATTCCTATCCCTATTTCTATCCCTATCCCTAACCCTAACCCTATCCCTATCCCTAACCCTATCCCTAAACCTATCCCGTCCCCGTCCCCGTCCCCGTCCCTGTCCCTGTCCCTGTCCTTGCCCCTGTCAAATTATCATGCTAGGAGGTGAACTTTGAAAAATCCTTTCTTAGTGCTCCTCTAAGGAACTTCCGTGTCAATTTGAAATCTCTTGAACCAGAAGTAAAGATGAAAACTAAAGCTATACTTATGGCTATTTTGGATATTTTAACCCCATTTCACAACAACAGGGGAGAAAATCTCTTTTCCACGTCATTAGATTTTAAAATCGTTGTATTTATCGTGATCAGCGACCTGATAAACCATAAAAACGATACCCATATTGTGTTTTTGACTTTACCCCCTTTGCACCCATTTAGGGGTCAAATTTTCAAAAAACCTGAAACATGTACTTAGTCATATTAGTTAGGAATCCTCCTGTGAAGTTTCAAATAAAATAGTCAAACTAATCTTGTTTCCCCATACAAACTTTGAACCCCAATTTCACCCTTTTAAGAGGAGAATTTTGAAAAATCCTTTCTTAGTGCTCCTCTACACCAAATAAGGAACCTATGTGCCAAATTTGAAATCTCTAGGACCAGCGGTTTCGGCTGTGTGTTGATATATTATGTCAGTTAGTCAGTCAGTCAGTTTCTTCTTTTATATATTTTTTGATATTTAAACCCCATTGCACTACACCAGGGGAGAAGGTATTTCACTTCCGCCTCGTTAGATTTTAAAAACGTTGTATTTATCGTGATCAGCGACCCAATAAACCGTAAAAACGATACCCATATTAGTTTTTTGACTTTATCACCCCCTTTTCACCCTTTTAGGGGTTAAATTTTCAAAAAACCTGAAACACGTCTTTAGTCATATGTTTTTAGGATCCCTCCTGTGAAGTTTCGAATAAAACAGTGAAACTAACATTGTTTCCCCATACAAACTTTGAACCCCCATTTGACCCCCTTAGGAGGCGAATTTTGAATAATCCTTTATTAGTGCTCCTCTACAGGAACCTACGTGCCAAATTTGACATCTCTAGGACCAGCGGTTTCGGCTGTGCGTTGATATGTCAGTCAGTCAGTCAATATCTTCTTTTATATATTTTTTTGATATTTAAACCCCATTGCACCACATCAGGGGAGAAGGTATTTCACTTCCGCCTCGTTAGATTTTAAAAACGTTGTATTTATCGTGATCAGCGACCCGATAAACCATAAAAACGATACCCATATTGATTTTTTGACTTTATCACCCCCTTTTCACCATTTTAGGGGTTAAATTTTCAAAAAACCTGAAACACGTATTCAGTCATATGTCATAAGGAATCTTCCTGAGAAGTTTCGAATAAAATAGGCAAACTAATCTTGTTTCCCCATACAAACTTTGAACCCCCATTTGACCCCCTTGGGAGGTGAATTTTGAAAATTCCTTTCTTAGTGCTCCTTTACCCTATATAAGAAACCTACGTGCCAAATTTGAAATCTCTAGGACCAGGGGTTTCGGCTGTGCGTTGATATGTCAGTCAGTCAGCTTCTTCTTTTATATATTTAGATAAATACGATATGGATGGGACTTGAGTGTCAAACACCGTAGACCGCATCATCACTTACCATCAGGTGTGACGTGGAAACGTCTACCTATACATACCTACTAAAAAAAAAAAACATTATTTGATCGAACAAAAATTTCACGTAAGAATGTCACTACCCCTTTTGACCCCTTCCGTCATGTAGGTGTCGTAGAAGTCGACTGTGGGATATGGCTTCAACTGCGATGTTAGTGATGACTGCTGATCTGCAATATCACAATAATTGACACTGTAACCTGAACAGTTTCATGTATTCTTTCTACCCCTTTGAGAATACAGATTTATGCTGATAACAACTTTATAAATACGCTTAATCGCGAATGTCAGGTTCCGGTAAAATTCGGATTGAAGCAATTGTTACTTGCAGCTCACAGCCGTTTTATATAACATGGTTTGAGTTTATGTTTGTATCTAAAGGGGTCTTTTGGCGTATTCGATTCATATATCGGTTCTAGTGGTATTTATTTTATTTTAAACTAGCTTTTACCCGCGGCTTCGCCCGCGTAATAAAAGTATTCATTAAGATTTTCATTTGGATCCTTAGGTTTCTCTGTAGGTATATTTATCTGCGATTATTTCGATTGCACATAATACTTTTGCTTGCAATGATTGTAGAAATATTACACATCGACCACAGCGTAGGTAATTCTATATACGCTCGGGAAACCTTTATAAACATCCCACATAGCCCGTATTTCGACACTATGATCGGTGGGTAAAAAGTACTTTTTTCTATCATCCCTTAAATTTTTTTACATTTTGCTTATACTTATCGCAAACGTAACCTTCAAGCAAGCAAACAACGATCGTCTTAGAGCACATTGATTGTAAGAGACCGCCGACCGATTATCCGTATCCCTCTAACGATACCCATATTATCCGTATCCGTATCCGTATCCGTATCCGTATCCGTATCCGTATCGCTATCGCTAACGCTGTCGCTGTCGCTGTCGCTGTCGCTGTCGCTGTCGCTGTCGCTGTCGCTGTCGCTGTCGCTGTCGCTGTCGCTGTCGCTGTCGCTGTCGCTGACGCTGTCGCTGTCGCTGTCGCTGTCGCTGTCGCTGTCGCTGTCGCTGTCGCTGTCGCTGTCGCTGTCGCTGTCGCTGTCGCTGTCGCTGTCGCTGTCGCTGTCGCTGTCGCTGTCGCTGTCGCTGTCGCTGTCGCTGTCGCTGTCGCTGTCGCTGTCGCTGTCGCTGTCGCTGTCGCTGTCGCTGTCGCTGTCGCTGTCGCTGTCGCTGTCGCTGTCGCTGTCGCTGTCGCTGTCGCTGTCGCTGTCGCTGTCGCTGTCGCTGTCGCTGTCGCTGTCGCTGTCGCTGTCGCTGTCGCTGTCGCTGTCGCTGTCGCTGTCGCTGTCGCTGTCGCTGTCGCTGTCGCTGTCGCTGTCGCTGTCGCTATCGCTATCGCTATCCCTATCCCTATCCCTATCCCTATCCCTATCCCAATCCCTATCCCTATCCCTATCCCTATCCGTTATCAAGATGTTCAATGATTTCTTATCAAGTGCTAAAATATAAAGTTTCATGGTTTTATCTTTTAAAATTAAGAAATCCCATACAAACTTTCAACCTCTTTTTCAACCCCTTCATCCCTTTTTTTCGAAATAAAAAGTAGCCTATGTTCTGTCTCAGGGTCTAAAGATTGTCTGTTCCAAATTTCACAAAATCGGTTGCGTGGTTTAAGCGGGAATGCGTAACAGACAGACAGACAGACAGACAGAGTTACTTTCGCATTTATAATATTAGTTATTTTAAATAATGTATTGTGTATGTAATTCATTCATATTATTTAACATAGGTTCCTTGACATTATCTTAAAGTTCGAATCGCGCAGAAAGTCTGCGTCAGCCTGGCAGACGGCGAAATGCACTTCGTGTACTAGCGATGTTAGTTGCTCCGCTTTCATGTGTGTTGAAAACTAACAACGTTGTTTATTTCTAAAGATAACTTACAGTTCCTAGGTTCAACATGTCTAGACTAGACTTTTTGTAAATAGTTTTATGTCTTGTCTAGTTGTTTAAACCAGAGTTTTATTTTAATGTTATAATACTCGTATACAGTCACCTCGGTTGTGGACTTTCTTGGTTGCGGTCTTTTAAAAAGAAAAACATAGTACATAATGCAGGTATTTTCACTATTTGGATAAAATAACATCGATAATTTTTACTTTTCTTAATCAGATCACCGTTTCGAGTGTGCTCTCGACATTTCGATTTCGACCTTTGCATGGAGGGTTGGAGGCGTTGGACGATCATTCTCAAAAAAAAAAATAGCTACAAAAAAACTTCTACTTCACAGCCTTCATACCATTAAACTGATTCCTCTTTAGGCTCTGTACGAACGAAGGAACAAAAGCTTATCGCTGTAGATTTAATTAAAAATCACAATGTCGGTCATTGGGAACGGGAGTACCATCAGTATTGATAAATGCAGCTTGTTAGCCCGAGTTGTCCGCCATTTTGATTATCGTGGCGCTAACAAGATGGCGACGGCGTAAAGTATCGCTCACTTTATTATAACACTGACTTGTTTAGACGAAAGGGTGTATGTTTTAGTTAATTCGTGCTACTTAAGTCTTTAGGTGACTGGGCGATGGCAAAGTTCCGTTTCTAAGCTAGTCGGTTCATTGGATTGCACAAGCTGATTGGTACGTTCGATGCTTGGAGATTTTAGATTAAGCAAAAAACGCAAAGATTAAAATTATTTCAGAAAGTAGATTGATGTTAAAAGCCCCGTAATTAATGAAAAAATGTACATTAATAATCCATTCTTGCCCCGAATGTCCAGTTCTTGGAATGTACATGTCTGTACTGACTCGGCCCATTGAGTTAAAGGTGTTGCAGTTTGTACACATCATCGAGGACATACCCGGGGCTGTCCGTCTGCGCAACGGATATGTGATTTGTCACTTATAAATGTTAGCGCACGCTCTCACTAAAACAGTACAAAACCAGTATTGGATCCGTGCGTACGTCTCTGCGAATTACGAAATAAATTATAGTTTGTTTTACTATTATTATAATGGCGTGCTGTTCTATTCAGTTTCGTAGAAAAAACAGCAAAACATTTACAGACTTTAAAACATAAGGAATAACTTTTCATCGGTAAGTTACGATTTTAAATTATAAACTACTTGATATTAAATTTTGTCCGGAGGCCAAGTTAAACTGAACAACAAAAGTGAAAGGTGATGACGCAGGCTAGACGTATGTCGTTATCTCTTGCTTCCACGTAACTCAATTCACATCACACCATCTCTTTCCAGTCTGCACTAGTGTTGTACATGCTTAATTTATAGCATCAAGTGGTGTATCGATATTTAAGTAATGAGTAAGGAATATTATTGTGTGTACCTAACCTACTACATAATGAACACACTCTATTTAAATAAAGAAACGAGAAAGTTATCTTGCACTAATGTTTGCATTAATGGTTTATGTCGAATATTTGTATATTATCGATTATGTTAAGCTTGATTGATTATTTATTTATTTAATCTTTATTGTATATTAGGTACCTATTTCTTAGGTGTAATTAGATATGTTTTGGGTATATTTAGGTGACAGAATTTCGTAAAATCTCTATCTGATATATGTATTAATTTAAATATTACGTTCAAGTAATTTGTAAAATAATAAATTGCTATTTAAATCGAAATAAAAAACACAACTTGAGAAACTCGAAGATACATAATTAGGGATTGGAAAATTTTATAACTTTTACTTAAAATAATTATAATCTGATTATTATACCATTTTTACTTCCAAGAAAATATAGTTTTCCCTTTTTGTATACCGTGTTTTATACTAATAATAATATATAGTAGTATGTAATAGATTTCTGCTCCACCGTGTGTGCATGCAATGTTACGGACTTTTGGGGCTTGCACACACGGTGGTGCATAAAGCGCGTAAGGGGTTAAAATATCCTTATCGATAAACCTTACTTACGCACTACCTCATCTCTAGCACCTATTACTTGACCTTGTATCAGCCAATGGGAGCGCAGTGAGAGGGGATATGAGTAGCCGCGAGTTGGCGGGATCGTTCTCGAACAAATTAAATAACATTTCTGCTCTATTAGGGTATGTACTCGATGGTACACATAAATGTACGTATACAAATACATATTATCTTTTTAATTTCAAGTTCTAGTAGTTTAAGATTTAATTTCGATCAATTGATGTTCTGAGGCTCAATAAATATTAATATATTTTTAAGTCACTTGTAATTTTCAGAATAGTTATCCAATTTGTCTATGAAGTAATAGTGCTATTTGAATTTAATTCGAGGTCAGACAATGTTCGTCTAAATACATATTTTTTGTTAAGGAAATATTATTTGATATTACTAAGTATTAATTTCCTGTTGAACTAAATCAGTGAATTTATATACTTTCCACATCGGAATTCCTAGTAAAAATAAAAGGAGAAAAGTTAGTGAAGTGGATCTTAAGCTTATTACAACTTAATAGTATGCTTCGTGTATTTGACAGTAACCTCACGACCGGATATCGAGTTTATTCTTATCAAAATGTAATAAGACGTCATGTATGTGACAGTAAATTCACCACCGGATATCCCTTACGTTTCGAGTTTTTTGGACCCATAGAGATTGAGCCAGTTCAGCATGTTTACTAAGAAACACTGTTGTGCCATTCTGCAGTATCTGAAATGGTACAATAAACTAGTCATTGATTTAGGAAGACTGAATATCCATTAAAATCTTGCGATGCGGACTGGGCGTATTGCCTGATTGTCTCAAGCTCCTATAATACTGGTTAGATCTTAAGCGAAGGTCACGTATCTTGGAAGTCCAAGAAGCAGTTTGCGGTGGCTTTATCTTCAGCTGAATCGGAATATATGGAACTAGCGTTTTCCAGGAAGGTAGCATGCTATTCATGTCGGTTTATACGTGAAATTGCAGGTAAATTGCATAGTACAGGTAACTCAGCTCCCTAATATAGTCATAATGCAATCAATCTTGTTCGAAATACACCATATCATACCATTAATATAGATCACAATAACAATTTTGGTAAACCTCAAAAATTTGTGTACTTTTTATTTTCTGTTTTTCTTGTGTTCCTTCCTCTTTCGTATAGGCAAAGAAATTAAGTTCTTGTTTATATTTTTGTATTGACGACACTTCTAATAATATTTATATCAATACCATCTCTCTCAGTAATACAACAAAAATATTAATTTTAACTGTGGTTACCTTTTTAGAGATGGTGAATAATAATGTTTTTATTTAAACCACCATCAAAACTACAGTTTTGTCAGAGTTTTATAATGAATTGATAAAATTGCATCGAAAATGTAGAAAAAGATAAAAAAAATGGCTATCCGTTTACTTATATTTTGCCAGACCATATCAAATTACAAGCAATACAATTAGACTCAAACTGACCTAGTTTTGATACGACATCTTTGCATTGTCCTCTATAAATCCAATATACTGTCCTATAACTGCAAAAAAGGCTATTGCCAGCGGCGACCAAAGATAATTCTCAGCCGTCCAAAAAGGCACGAGATGCGACGCAACTTAATTTTTCATGTCATTAAACCAGGATCCGTATTACGCACACCGTTACATTTGGAGGCTGGCGACGTCACTCCCCCTTTAGCACAGATTAATGAAACTTTATTGTTGTTATGATGAAAACTACGCAATGAATAAAACCTCTGGGATATAAATTATAACTTATGTGTTCAGGTACATCTACACACTTACATAAACAAAAGTATCTGACAACTCAAACAGGTAAGTACCTACTAAAAGCGTGTCCTAATATTTTTGTTCACGTTAGTGTGTAGATTTAACTGCCAAGTATCTAAATTAGTCATCAGTGGCCTGTTTCGTTGCGGCGGTATTGACAGTTAGAAGTGATATGTTTAGTGTCACTGACAATTTTGCCTCAGTGACAATATTTACCTACTATTTCGTGCAATAAACGGCGAAGTATCACTATGGCGACAAATTTCACCGTAGTCAAATAGGCAATTAATGTGTAACTTGACCTACATACATACATCAATTAAAGTATTCATTAGTTAAATTTGAACGCAGCGATTAGTGAGAACTCGTAGAAAGACGGGCATGAAAGCAAAACTTGAGACGAGTAACTAATTAAAATGAATTCTTAGATTATATGCTATAGCAACAGCAACTTGCCTTTCTGTTTCAAACGCGTATCTTTGTTTAATCTCTTAGCATTGTTTAATCTGGCCTCCAGCGTTCTTCTCCCCTATCGTTGAGTACCGTCATCACAAATTCAAATGCTGTTTAGTCATTATCACGTAGCACCTGTTGCCTGGGTCGGATTATTTTAAGAAATTCCGCGTACCAAGGGATGTCAATTTCATGATTGAACGCCAAGGTTCGAACATAAATTGGGTTATGTCTTACGTAATACGTTATGTTTTAAAAAGAAAGCGAGGGTAAATATTCTACTTTTCTTTTTACATTATTTATTACAATTTTGTTCATTTAGAATACATATTTTCTTTATAAACAAACATAAGAAAATATGAGGTAAATAAAACATCCATTCAGAAAACAGAAGGTAGTTTTTTTTAATCGAATTGACTTACAAATTCCCCTTTCACTAATACTATGTAATTCGTTATTTAAAAACATAATGTTACCATACAAACTTGAGCAATACATCTAACTTAAAATTAAATCTTAAAACCCTTAAGACTAAAACTAACACAAGTGTTATAATTAAATATAAAAAACCGCCCTCAGATCCCCTGCCTCCGGCATAGACCCCAGAATGCTTGCAGCGTTTCCCCTTGTGTAATGCTTGCCTGCCATGCTTGTTACTAATACTTGTGTAATGTACTTAATGACACTGAATTATCACTTAGTATAGTCTATAAGAGTCACAAAATTTATAAGGTCCCACACATTCCACGACTCTTACATTTCCGATCTAACTGTCACTTTTACGAGACAGAATTGCTATGTAAAAACGCTGATTTTTACTATTTGACATGGGTTTGTGAATCGGAAATAATCTATTTGGAGAGGTAAACTGGGGGTCATTCAAGTTATAAAGGTCACTGCACCTGCGCAAACAAATAAGAGCACAAAATGTAGGTACCTATTTTATAATTTATAATGAACAAAATTATTAACAAGCGAAAAATAACAAAAAAAACTCTTGTGGTATGTTTCCGTCGTACAATTTTCCTTAAAATATAAATACACTAGCTTTTTATCAGCATGTGTTAAGAAAACATTTAAAATGTCATTTAAGTAAATTCGAAACGAACTTTTTTATAAGGTTATTTTTACTGTACAACTAGGGAACAAATCAAATTAATTTATTGAATATTTTTTGATTTGTTCTTTTTTCAAGTAGTCAAAGGGCGGGCGGGTGGTCTAGTGGTAAGACGTTAGCCGCGTAAGCTGAAGACCCGGGTTCGATTCCCGGCTCGGCCACCAGTGGGCCTTGTCGTTTTTAGGGTTCCGTACCAAAAAGGTACAACAGGAACCCTTATGGTGCGACTCTGTCCGTCTGTCTGTCCGTCTGTCACATTCCTAAATATCTCGAGAACTACTAATGCTATTACCTTGAAATTTGGAATAGTTGTGAACATTGTAAATCTCTACAAATAGAAAGTATAATTTTTTTAAATATATTAATTTTAATTGTAGAAAATGGCCAAAATGAAAGGGGGGCAAACTGTAAATTTCAAGTTACTAGGTCAAGTGTGGTATCGTTGGAAAGAGCTCAAATTGAACATAAATAAACTATTTTTTATAATTTTTTTGTTGTGGAAAAAAAAATAATTTTGAAGGAAAATGTAAAAAAAAATACCGTTCCCCCCCTTATCTCCGAAGCTTACTAACGAAAAATTATGAAAATTTTAGTAAACATTGGTTTTATGCTATTTATTACAGGAAAAATATAATCGTGTTTGTATTTTGAATACTTTTTTTTTAATTCACAAAAAACTTTTTAGATTTTTACTTTCAATTTACCCACCCTTGCGGATGTATATCGTACTTCAAATTAATACGAGATGTTACGTAAACCATCTTCTGTCCAACTAAGTAAAAACTGTTTAAATCGGTTAACATAATAAAGAATTATCTCTGAAAAACCAGGTCGCGCAAATTAGTTAGCAAATTGACCGGGAGATGGCGCTATACACTATAATACTCATTAGTGCCTATACTTTTGTCTTCTAGTCAAGTCATTAGAGTTATATGAAAATATGAGATTATTTTTACTAGGTACCCATACAACCGTTTCAGTCGCAAAATCTTCAAATCAGTAACTTAACTGTCAAATGTGACATAACGCGTGGTAACGTCGTGCAAACAATGCGACCGTATTGATACAATAACAAAATGTAGTCGTCGTGTGCACTCGTTACGGTAACAAAATGTGTACGAATTTGTGGCTGTCAATTTCACTGTCAGAATGACTTTTAACGACACTTTATTAGTCGACGTTTGCACACATAACGGTAACAACATGTGGACGAATTTGTGGCTGTCATTGTCACTGTCAGAACAGTTTCTGACAGTGACATTGTCAGAATTTGTACACACATGTGTAGGTCTGATTACCGAACTGCTCCTAAACCACTGTATCCGCAAATGACAATCTGAAATACGAAGGTTTCTCAAACTGTCTTGTGAAGTTGTGGACTGGTTGCTTTGAATCATTTAAATATGAGCGAATCAAATAATAATAAACGACGACGACCATTTAAGCACTCTTCGACATTTTATAGAAATGTGGGAAAGTTAAGAAAAGTGCAGAATGATAATACAAATAGATAAGCACTTTATAGTTACTTAATGTATTAAATATATAATTTTTAATTCTTATTGATAAAAACCACGCCACGCCACGTGGAGGCGGTCAGTGGAAAAGGAGGCTGGCGCAAGTGGACTAGGCTGGAAGGATTTAGAAGCAGTCGCCCAGGATTGTGAAAAGTGGAAGATTCTTCTGAGAGCCCTATGTCTCTAGTGAGGGATAACATTACAGGAATACATCATCATCATCATCATCGATAAAAATGAAGTGTAGTGTTGCTTTTACACAATAAAAGTAGGAATCAAATGAAATAGAGTATTTACTGTGATATTAATAGAATTTCTGTTGCGCAATGATAGTTTTTTTCAGTACAGATGCTGCTTTTTTTAACGCAGTAGTGCGAGCAAATCAAGCAATGATTCATTTCTTGTCTGGTCGAAACTCTTAGCTTAGATTTAGGTACTGAAAATCGTCGTACGATACACGTGCGAAAAGGACATTCACAACTCGTGTCGATTTAAAACACTCCCTTCGTTCGTGTATTAATTTATCGCTACTCGTATCGATTTTCCTCTTTTCCGCACTTGTATCTACAAGTATTTTGTTTGGGTTACAAAAAAAAACACATTATTTACTCTACTACGTTTTATTTATGTCTCTTTAACATTACAAATTTGTAGACACTTATCTATACAAAAATCTTGACAAAAGAAGTACAGACCGCTGAAATTTATGTTGATAGTAATATTAATGACGACTACTTCAACAAGTGTCAATTGTGAAATGCCGCAAAATACTAGTTGCTCTATAGAAGACGATAATAATATGATCCCCGATCCTTTACAACCCAGCAGCTCGGTACGCACGTTACAATTTTTTTTTAATCTTCTTTAGTGAGGGCAACTGAGTACGACGGCATATTTAATTGTTTATAAAGTTTGAGGATACCTGGAAAAAAATAATACAAGAAGCCATTTTGAAAATATAATAAATATTCACTGCTTTCGGTCACGCGTGTACGCTGCGACCATTTTGCGACCGTTTGTCGACCGTTTGGTGACCGTTTGGCGACTATTTTTTACATGGAATATTACCGTCTTAATCCATATTTTAACAACTTTATTGGTTTTCTAGGCATTATTTTTATTATTTCAGTATAGTATATGCACCGGAGCACTAAAACTTCACCAATCAATATACATAACACGCAAACACCGAGTAGTCAATAATATTATTACTGGTTAAACTGAGGTAAATTGATGGCGCGTTGATAAATTTAGACTTATTTTATGAAATCACTCGAGCAATTTAATTGGCCATGGTAATTAGCCCACATTATATTACAAATGCAAACAATATTTTATCTTTAACAAATTCTTACGCCATTACATTTTAATGTCAAATGATTTTATTTCTTTTTTACTTTGACGTCTCTGACAGTCGCCATTAGAAAAGAATGAAATGAACGAATGATTTTGGGAAAGTAGTCGCCAAACGGTAACAATGTGTGCACGCGTAGTGCACACTTCTGTCACTTCTGTGACCATTTGTGCCTGTTACCAATCGTCCCCATTTGGGTCGCCGCGACTAAACGTCGACCGTACTGCGACTAAGCATTGAGACCCGAAGACCTGTGTGTACACAAAATAGGAGGATTTGCGTTGGAACGGCGACCGATTATGGTTATATGGGTAGTTTGAAAGATTGTTTGTACGGAACCCTCGGTGGGCGAGTCCGACTCGCACTTGTCTTGGTCGGTTTTTTTTCTTTCGGATATGATATCTATCTCAATTTATTATTTTTACTGCCTAATTTAAATGTTCAACTAACTAAAAAAACAACTAAAGCCGTCATTGCTGCCAATACGTGAATGACGTTGAAGTTTACAATACGTATTGCAGCTGAATGCTTCGCTTCTGAGAAAGTTGCAAGTAAATGTCTCAGCTGCACGAAGTGCGATTTAAATTTATCGCTGAAGTTTAGTAGATACTTAGCCAACGTTCACAATTGACGCTTTGCAAGTGTTTCGTAGAGCTAGCTCCCTATTGCTCTTCTGGCCCCGTAGCCGAATGGCATTTCTCCGACGCCAAACGAAAGCGATACGCCGCTGGCTCTGTCGCGCCAATACGCAAGCGCGATAGAGATAGATATCTACTAGCGCTTCGTTTCGTGAGCGTTTCGTGAGCGATTGTGCCATTCGGCTAGCCACCCTGTAGTGACAAACCAAGACTGCGTTTCGATCGCGCCCCGTAGCGTCAACGAATGTCACTTTGGCTAGGCCGGCTGGCCCTTACAAAGTTGAGGTTTATAGAGAGCATTAGTTTAAATGCAATATTCGGTTTCATATTTTGGTTTGAATAACGTGGATTTAATTATTGGTTCAGAGAATTTGACGACCGGTCTGGCGCAGTCGGTAGTGACCCTGCCTGCTACGCCGCGGTCCCGGGTTCGAATCCCGGTAAGGGCATTTATTTGTGTGATGAGCACAGATATTTGTTCCTGAGTCATGGATGTTTTCTATGTATATAAGTATTTATATATTATATATATCGTTGTCTGAGTACCCACAACACAAGCCTTCTTGAGCTTACCGTGGGCCTCAGTCAATATGTGTAAGAATGTCCTATAATATACATATAATTTTAATTAAATGCCATTATTTCTACTTTAGGTTAAATTACTATACTGCTAAAATTATTAATTATAAGTGAGCTATTTATGTTTTCGTACCTTTTGTGCGCAGTGAGTCGTGTAATGAGCTTTAGAACATAATAACAGGCCGATTTTGACATGCATTTAGCTGTCGGCAACTTAGGGTTCCGTAGCCAAAATGGCAAAAATTTAACCCTTATAGGTAGTTTCGTTATATTCGCGCATCTATCTGTTCGTCCATAGGTCACAGCTAGAGATGGACCGAATATGGACTTTGCCGAATACGAATATTCGGCCGAACATTCGGTTCAGCTGTTACCGAACCGAACATTCGGCCGAATATTCGGTTCCGCCATATTTTAAATCCTGGCTTAGAGTTAAACACTTTTCAATGATTAGTAATGGGTACTAAGGCTCTTAATATTCCTATAATTTAGTGAAGAAGAAAATTTTGGTTTTTTTTCTTAAGCTACGTTTTTTTTACTTTTTTTACATAATTATTGTAGGTACTTATATTTCAACACATTTTTAACTCCCTTTGGGGGTTCCTTAGAATGCTGAAAAATGATGTCATTATTCGATGAATTACGAAACAACTTACGCTATTTATTTACTTTGTTTATTCGGTAAATATTCGGCAATGTAACCGAACTATTCGGCCGAATACGAACATTGAAAAACGCCGTATATGCCGAATACCGAATATGTACCGAATATTCGGCCCATGCATCTCTAGTCACAGCCATTTTACTCGAAAACTAAAAGGTATACTTTTATAGTATTTGGAAACACACCTCTGGTGTTTCGGGTGTCCATGGGCGGCGGTGATCGCTTACCATCAGGTGACCTGTCTGCTCGTTTGCCTCCTATCCCATAAAAATACATATACTAGTAGCTTTATTTTGTAAGCCGCTGCACAGTTAAGACGCCAAATTCTAAAAAATTTTTCAGGGGATGTCCATACACGTAACTAAAGTGATTTTTTTGTCAGTATAAACTGTGATACAACAATCGATATATTTCACGTTATTATATCGCGACATGTTTCGAGTCATTTCGAGACCCGTCATCAGAAATGAGTGCTCGCGGCGGCTAGAATTCGTGCACTGACAGTGCACGGAGTAGGTAAATGCGATTATCCATACTTCCATACTAATATTATAAATGCGAAAGTAACTCTGTCTGTCTGTCTGTCTGTCTGTCTGTCTGTCTGTCTGTCTGTCTGTCTGTTACGCTTTCCCGCTTAAACCACGCAACCGATTTTGATGAAATTTGGAACAGACAATCTTTAGACCCTGAGACAGAACATAGGCTACTTTTTATTTCGAAAAAAAGGGATGAAGGAGTTGAAAAATAGGTTGAAAGTTTGTATGGTATTTCTTAATTTTAAAAGATAAAACCATGAAACTTTATATTTTAGCACTTGATAAGAAATCATTAAACATATATTTAAAGTCACATACAGGTCGAACGCGATTATTACCTTTAAAATAAACATGGTGGGAAATAAACATTAACTAAAAGCGGGTAGATTATATTTATTTGTCTACCCCGAACATTTATATAAATTAATATCGGGTAGTTTTGTGTTGTTTACATCTCCGGTGACATTTTGCTGGGACGTCAGTCTTCCGCGACCACGGCCAGTGCAACCTGGCCGAAACGTTGGGAAAAAAGGTAAAAATAATGTTAATTAATCGCGTTCGACCTGTATGTGACTTTAAATCGAAACGTTGGGAAAAAAGGTAAAAATAATGTTAATTAATCGCGTTCGACCTGTATGTTGTGACTTTAAATATGTGTACAAAGCGCGAGAACTTAAAGTGTTATATCATTAAACATCTTGATAAGGGATAGGGATAGGGATAGGGATAGGGATAGGGATAGGGATAGGGATAGCGATAGGGATAGCGATAGGGAAAGCGATAGGGATAGCGATAGGGATAGCTATAGGGATAGCGACAGCGATAGCGATAGCGATAGCGATAGCGATAGCGATAGCGATACGGATACGGATACGGATACGGATACGGATATGGGTATCGTTAGAGGGATACGGATAATTGGTCGGCGGTCT